>NW_006408658.1:1363815-1409093 GCF_000296735.1 Chrysochloris asiatica
TCCTCTTTTGCTGACCCTCCACTTTACCAAGCATGCTGTGCTTCTCTATAGGCTGGTACCTCCTGATAATAGTCCAAAGTATGACAGACTCAATCTAGCCATTGGCTCCAAAAGAACATTCTGGCTGTACTTCTTCCAGTACAGATTTATTCTTTTAGCATTGTATCCTATTTGTAAAATTCTCCTCCAACACCTTAACTCAAATGCATCACTTCTTCTATGCTCTTCTTTATTCATTGTCCTACTTTCACATGCATATGAGGCTACTGAAAATACCAGGGCATACCTTTGTCCTCAAACTGACATCCTGGCTCTTGAATACTTCAAAAGAGGTCTTAAGCAGCAGATTTGCTTAATGCAATACGTTGACTGAATTCCTGACTGGTTTTTCTATGCGTGTTGATGGTTAATCGAAGCAAAATGAAATATTTGACAACTTCAGTATTTTTTCTATCTTGATGTTATTTATTGGGCCAGTGGTGAGCATTTCTTTACAGTGCTGTTTTCTTTACATTGAGAAAGGAGACATAGTTTCAAATGCTTTAGAAGTTCAGCTGGTAATAGTACAATATTATCACACTTGCCTATAAAAATTAAAAATTTAGATAAAATGGATAAAATCTAAGTATATTACTTACCAAATTAACTCAGTAAGAGGAAAACCCAAATAAATGTATGACTATATTTTAAATTTAATTGAGAGTTTAAACATACACACAGAGGAAATTGCAGATCAGATAACTTCACCAGAAATTTCTGTAAAATTCAAGGATGAAATAACTCCAACATTACACAAATTCTTCCAGGAAAAAAGAAAAAGAGGGCATAAAACTGAACTAATTTTATTTAGATACTTTAATCTTGATAGCAAAACTTGATGGAGTCAGGACAAAAAGGAAAATTACAAAATTTATTGTTAATATACTAAAGTTTCTGTATATTAGCAGAATTAATGAATCAAACAATTTATCTAGAGCTAACCTGACCATGTTTGGTTTAGCCAGCCAAAGCAGTATTTATATATAATGATAAATCAGTGTGATTCACTATGCTTAGTAATTTCATAAAGTTCAACATCTAATTATGATGTGAAAATAAATCTTGACAAACTAGGAATAGAAGGAAAATTCCTTAAATGGATAAATAAGTGGGACTGCAATTTTGCTTTCAAGATTGGAAACACAATATGGTGACATGCGTTCCGTTATGTGGCCTTTTGCCTTTGATGTTTTGGAAAAAAAACTGAGCGAGTTTTCTTTAAACCCTGAGGACTCATCTTTGTCCCAGTTTTCTATTCCCAGAGGGCTTTTTACTTTTGTCCAGGCTGATGGACATTTTCTATGCTAGCCATAAACAACTAGGTTTGATACTTTTTGGCTGGTGTTTGTGACTGGTATGCACTTTGCAAGGATTGATTAAGTAGCCTACCAAATAAGGTGAGTTGTAGCTTACTATGTAAATGAACTAACAGCCTACTGAAGGATTGGTTAGATCATGACCCTGGTGGGAGCGCCACACTTTGAAACTGACAAGGAGTTTGTGTATTTAAGCAACCAGCCCCAGAGATTTAAAAAAAAAAAATTTTTTTTTTTCTTTAGACAGCAGCAAGAAAAAGCAGAGAGAAAAGGGCCAGGAACCTCCTAAAAGAGCTGTAACACTGAAGAGAGTGAGAGATCCAGAAGGACCCAATAGTAGAGCTGGTGGACAGATAGCAGGGATAGGAGGAACATCTCAGGAGAGGTCTGAAAGAAGCCTTTCTTCACAGAAGCAAGACCATCAAGAGTTGAGAGCAGTCCTGCACTAAGATACTTTGCCTACATGCTTCCTGATCCTTAATAATCATTTAACTGTATATATGGTCAGTGAGTTTTCTGTGACCATTGCAGATTATCAGACTCAGAAAAGATATATAGAGAATGCTGTGGGAGGGACAAGTGGTGTCATACTTGGTCAAAAGTTAGAGGCTGGAAGTTAAGTCTGACTTCTGACTCTTGAGAATTAACTTTGTGCTGGCTCCTGATCATGAGTCTTCTGAGGTCAGACAGGTTCTGATGCCACTACCACTCCAACAATTTTACACATACTTATCAACTATATCCCATGCTTTAGTAGCTACTAAGGCAACAGGAAATATGTATATATATATATTTATAAGGAGCTCTGGTAGCGTTGTTGTTGTTGTTGCTGTTAGGTGCCATCGAGTCGGTACCGACCCATAGCGACATTATGCACAGCAGAACGAAACACACTGCCCGATCCTGGGCCAACCTCACTATTGTTGTCACGCTTGAGTCCATCGATGCTGCCACTTGGCCAATCCATCTTGTTGGGGTCTTCCTCTTTTCCTCTGACCCTCCACCTTACCAAACATGATATCCTTCTCCAGGTGACTGCTCCCTCCTGACAATATGTCCAAAGTATCTGGTAGCATGGTGGTTACAAATCGGGCTGTGAACCGCATGGTCAGCAGTTCAAAACTACCAGCTGTTCCGCGGGAGAAAGATAAGGCTTTTTGCTCCCATAAATATGTACAGCCTTGGAAACCCTATGCAGGGTTGCTATGAGTCGGAACTGACTCCACGGCACATAACCACCACCACCATATATATTTATAAGGAGCTCTGGTAGCATAGTGGTTATGAATCGGGTTGCTAACCTTGGGGTCAGCAGTTGAAACTACCAGCGGTTCCGCAGGAGAAAGATAAGGCTTTCTGCTCCCATAAAGATTTACAGCATTGGAAACCCTATGCAAACTCACTATACGTTAGAACCGACTCCACGGCACTTAACAACATATATATTTGTGTGTGTGCATATAAAGATATATACATATGTATGTATACATGCATAGGAAAGAAAGGAAATTATTTCTAAATATGTTTATCTACAAAAATCCAAAAGAATCCACAAATTAGAACTAAAAATCAATGATAATCTGGTAAGACTTCTAGATATGAAGTCAGTATATATAAAAACTGTTTCTCTATACATCCTCCCCTCACTTATTGGCTTGGTAGGTTCCAAAGACCAGGTCACACTGCAGAATCAGCATTATGCAAAAATGGAAGATGACTAAATAATCACATAACTTCCAAATTATATTATCGCATAACCATCATATTACATTATTATATTACTGTCAAATCACTGAGGACCACTGCCCAGTCAAGTTGGCACAAAACCTTAACTACAGAAGCCAGCATTAGTCTCACCTTGCACCATGGCATTTGTCACTGCTAGATGTATATTGTTAATACACAAAATAGTAGGATAGATTTTTTGTTACTAGTGTTTTAAATGTGAAATGTTGGATAATGAGATAGTTGATAAGTGAAGAGACAGCATAAAAGAAGTACACACAATAAAAATGTACAATAAATCATTTACAATATCATTGAAATATATCAATATCTGGGAATAAATTTAGCGAGAAAACAACAAAATAAAAGGGCCTTTGGGGTCCTGGTTTGGTGCTATAGGGTTAAGTACTGAACTCTAAGTGCAAGGTTGATAGGTCAAACCCACGAGCTACTCCTTAGAAACCTTGTACAGGGTTGCTATGAGTTGAAACCAATTCAGCAACAGTTTAACAACAGCAACAACAACAAAGCATCTTTAATAAGTTTACTAAGCTTTACTGATGTACATTAAAGAAAGCCTAATAAATAGAAAGATGTATTATTTTGGCATACTGACTTACCAGTTGACAGATTCAGTGCAATTCTAATCCAAATGTCATTGTGTGTGTGAGTATGTATGTGTAACTTGATAAGTAGATGCTATGTAGTTTATTTGGAAATGTGGAAGAGAAAAAGAGCCAAAATTCTTTAGGTAAATTGAACAGATTTAATCCCAACCTTTGTTGGTCATATTTTTCAGAGTGGCCAATGGAGTATCATAGTCTCTGAGTAGAAGCCAAGACTATAAAAATGAGGGAGAGATACTGCTGGAGACACTCCTCCATGGGTCTTTCAGTCTCCTACATGTTTTGTGGACAAGAATTCAGGCCCTTACTACTTTTTACCTGGGCCATGCCATGTTCAAGTAGACTTGCTTACTGATTAGTATAAAATGGTGGGTGTCTCTCGAGCTCAGTGTTCTCCTGTGATACAACCCACTGCATGTGCAGGCATCCATCTGGGCCCCCCACATCACCCCTGTGGGACTTGGAAAACTGCTACAAACATGCTAATACTACGTGCTCTACTGTGAGTAGTAAAAACCTTTGTCTTCTGCCAGCGTCCGTCAAACAGTAAAGTCTCAGACTCAAAAGTTACACCATCATTGTTGTCATGATAAAAACATATAGCCATTTGAAACATAAGAAAGCCACATTTTCTTGTGAGAATAAGGAAATATTTCTCTAAACCTTAAATTCCTAAAGGATAAAACATATCATTGTGCCTATGCTTTATCCACATGTCGAGCTTGATTCTTGATTCAGAGGTCAAGAAGTGAACAATAAGAGGTACCTAAGTAAAAATGTATTAGTTTATATCAAGACTTAAAAGGGAAAAAAAACTACATTATGTAGGACTGAACGTAAAAGATATCCCAAACATAGAAAGATCTTATTAGATTGCAAGTTCCTTGAGAGAAGAGACAGCAGTTTTCTGATAGAAGGTAATTTAATAAGCAAAATTAATTCAAGAAAGATGAATTATCCAGAGAATGACAGAACATGGAAGGCCTACCATAACATACCATTTCTTAGTATGTACCCAGTTCAAGACATTACAAAGGACACAAAGAAATGTGAAATATGGCTTTTATACTAAAGAATATGTAATACATTAATCCAGATATTTATAATTCAGATTCTTATTTCTAAGAATGATTTATATTCCAGCCCCCTTTTTTTATCCTTTCTACATATACTAAACTTCTTTTAGCTATACTAGATACCACAAAGGTTATAATTTTCCTATGGACAACTGAACTCACCCAAGACTCTGAATGTTGCAGCTTGGATGTCTCAAAGCCTCACACAGAATTTTTACTCCATCATCCTGTAAATAATTGTTTCCAAGGTCCAGGATTCTCAAGTTTGAGTTGTTTAAAATAGCTGAAGCTAGATCTGGGCAACATGCACTGGTAAGAAGACAGCCCATCAATCTGCAAGTGATACAAAAGAATCCTTCAATAGGGGTTTAATTAGTTTCATCATAAGAGAGATGCCCAGGCATTTGAACCTATTTTCTGTTTTCTATCTGCAATTCAGATTGTACATGGAATTCTATCTCAATTGTCAAGTGCTGCTATAACAGAAATGGATGGCAAAGACAAAGTTATTTTCAGAAACCCTGTATTGGGTTTCTGAAAAGCAACTTGCTAGTTCTGCACTACCAACCTTGCAGTCCAGTGCTTATCCTACACCACCACACTAGAATTTCTTGCACTCTTTGGCCCTCCAAAATTCATGCCCTTTCCACATGCAAAACACATTTACTTTATTATATTATCCCCAAAGTCTTAAATCACTTCTAAATCCAAAATTTCATCTTTTGAATCAGCTAAATCAAATATTGGTGAGATGTTAGCCATATCTCATCCTGGGGCAAAATTCTTCTTCATCTGAGAACCTGTCAACTAGAATACAAGCTTCCAAAATACAATGGTGGTACAGGCACCAGGTGTTTGTTGTTGTTGTTAGGTGCCATCGAGTCAGTACCGACTCATAGAGACCTTATGCACCTTATGCACCGCAGAACGAAACACTGCCTGGTCCTTGGGCAACCTCACAATTGTTGCCATGCTTGAGTCCATCGATGCTGCCACCTGGCCAATCCATCTCGTTTGGGGTCTTCCTCTTTTTCTCTGACCCTCCACCTTACCAAACATGATATCCTTCTCCAGCAACTGGTCCCTCCTGACAACATGTCCAAAGTACGAGAGACCAAGTTTGGCCATCTTGGCACCAGGTGTACATTTCTATTATTATTGTTGTTAAGTGCCAGTAGGTAGATTTCCAATCTTTTGAGACTGTTGTTATAAAATGCGACTGAGTCCGTTCCAATTCATAGTAACTCTCTATAGGGTTTCTGAGGTGTGGCTGATGGGTTTGAACCACTGACCTTGCTATTATTAGCAATCCAGAGCTTATCCTACAGATCCACAACAGGACTCCATTATAAATTGGAAAAATTAGGGGGAAGGGATAACTGGTACCGAGCAAATCTAAACCTCAGCAGAACAATTTACATTAGCTTACAAGGCTTGAAAAGAATTCTTTGTTCTCTGAAACCATCTGGGCAATGGCCCTTCCCTCTGACTGGTTGTTGGCCACACCTGCTGTGTGGTAGAGGTCCCTCCACCCTGGGCTTCATTCAGCTCCAACTTCTAGGCCCTTGGCTTTAGGAGGCTCCAGACTGCAAAGTCATTTGAACTGCAAGGTCAGTGGTTCAAGCTCACCAGCTGTTCCTTGAAAACCCTATATAGGGTCGCTGTGAGTCAGAATTGACTCAATGGCACTTAATAACAACAATTCTCCTCATCCATCTGAGTGACAACCATGCCCACTCATCTTTGGGTGGTGTCCCACCTTAGCTGTAGTCCCATTCTCTGGAACCAAGTCGGCAACTTTGTAAAAACTAGGAAACTGTGACTCCACTGGATAAATATCCAGTAGATCCTGGTCCCACCCTTCAAAACCAGTAAGGCCCTGCTTCCATGCTGCTTCCAACAGTTCTTCTGATCTCTAAACTGCTCTAGAATGGTCCTTTTCTTCTTCTTCTTCTTGCACACCGTTGAGTAGGTTCCGACTCATAGTGACCCTATATAGGGTTTCTGAGAGCAATTGGTGGTTTTGAACTGCCAACCTGAAGTTAGCAGGCCAGTGCTTATCCTACACTACCACACCAGGGCTCAAATGCAGCTCCTCTGGCCTCCTTCCTGCCTACAGAATTCCAAGAGGCAGTCAGTGTACTTCCTTTTTGTTCTTTCTCTGTCCCCTTCACTCTAAGTTGATAGGTTTTCTGCTGTGATGGTTGGTTAGATCCATCAGTCACAGATTTAATCTCTGTAAGAAAAAATATGTGTAGCCAGTTCCTTGGTAAAAATTCTAGGACATCCTTAAGTTTTGTTTTCATTTTGCACAGTTCATTTTAAGTCCATCTCTTTCCTCATATACTTTAGTATAAGTCTCATGGAGGAACCATGTGGCCCCTTTAAGCTCTTACTTAGAAATCTCCTCAGCTAGATATCCAAGCTCATCACTCAAAGTTCTACCTTCCATCAAACATTTGAACATCATTCTGAGATGAAGCTGGCAGGTTTGATTGAAATACATTGAAATAGTTCTTTGCCACTGCAAAGTTTCACCCCTCCTCTATTGTCTAATCACATGTTTATCATTTCCTTTTATAGCCTCACCAGGAGCACATGTAATGCCCATATTTATAGCAACATTCTGCTGCTGGTGCCACATATATCATCTAAGAGGCTAGAGACCCTTCTCTGTAGTCTCATTTCCTTTTGAACCCTCACCAGAATTGCCTTTGGCATCCAAAATTCCATCAACAGTTTGTCTTCAAGCCAATCTGGTTTTTACTATTGTTGTTGTTGTTAAGTGGCATTGAGCCAATTCCAACCTATAGCAAACCTATATAGGGTTTACAAGGAGCAGCTAGTGAGCTTGAACCACCAACCTTGCAGTTCAAATCAACTTTGCAGTCCAGAGCATTAGTCCACAGCGTCACACCAGGACTTTTACTATTAGGCACCTTGAAACTCTTCTAGCTTTTACCTGCTACCCCATTTCATAATCACTTTTATATTGCAAGCATTGGTTAGAGCAGCAACCCCACTTCTCAGTACCAAATTCTGCCTTATTATCTAGGGCTACTGTACTAGAACATGAGAAGGGATTTAACTGACAAAATTATTTTCCTACAGTTTAGAAGGCTAGAAACCCAAATTCAGACCACCAGCTTTGGTGGGAGATTTTTCTTGTCAGCTCTGAAGGAAAGTCTTTATTTATTTGAGCATCTGTCTTCCCCATCTATCCTTTGCTCACTTGTTTAATCTTTTCATATCTCAAAAGAGATTGATTCAAGATACACCCTATACATCCTTTCAATTGATTCACTGCTCATAGCAGATCTCATAATGGAAGTGATTATATTAGATCTAATCATAGGAGATGACTACATCTTAACCGCCAAGCCACTGAGAATTCTGGCCCAGTCAAGTTGACACTCAACATTAATTATGATACCATGTTGCTATTGTAAAGTGCTGTTTAGTAGGTTCTGATTCATAGAGACCCTGTATAGGATTTCCACGGAGCAGCTGGTAGATTTGAACCACCAACCTTGTAGTTATCATTCTACTTCTTAACCTACAGTACATTACACCATGAAATACTATACTTCTGTTTAATGGTATTCATATATGAGGGTGAGCCAAAAATTATCTGCACTCTGGCTATAGAATTTATCTGAATTGACTTTTAGGAAAGACAAATACATCATTTTTTATATAATCTCACTGATTTTGTATATTCTTTGTCAACAAGCTTTCATATTCCCTTATTAAAAAATGTTTTAAGCTGCGCTGTGAATCACAAATGCACTGTTGTCTTCACTTCTTCATCAGAGGAGAATCTTCGTTCTCAAAGGGCTGCTTTCAGGGGACCAAACAGTTGAAAGTCCAATGGGCAGATTGAGAACTATAGGGAGGATGCTTTAATGCCTCAAAACCAAGTGTTTTCAGTTGTTAACAGTGTGGGCAGAGGTGTGCAGACATGCATTGTTGTGCAAGATCACAACACCCTTGGATCACAACAGTCCTCTGCGTTTATACTTCAGCTCTTCAGTGAGCATCTTACTGTAATCAGCACTGTTGATCGTTGAATATTTTTCCTGATAGTATTCCGATACTGGCCCTTGAAAATCCCAGAAAACCATAAGCATTGATTTTCCAGCTGATCATTAACTTTTTAACTTTTTCTTGGTCAGCAACTGAGGGTGTTTCCATTCTATACTCTACCGTTTACTCTCGGGCTCGTAGTGCTAAATCCATGTCTCATCACCAGTAACAATTTTTTTTTTAAAGAAACTTTTACCGTCCTTAGAGCATTGGTCCAAATTTTGTTCACAGATGCCCGAATGCTTCTGTTTATGCGCTTCCATGATTTGTTTTAGGATCCATATCACACAACCTTTTCTAAATCAGAGTCTATTGTGGAATATTTCATAGGCAGAGCCCTGACTAATTAGCAAATGATTTGCCACATAACCCACTGTCACTCATCTATTCATCAGAATCATTTCACATGAATGCTCAATTTTGTCATCAGCTGTGGACATCGACAAGTGTTTTCATATAACCAGAGTACGGACAATTTTTGACTCACCCTCATACATATACCATATTCTGAATTCAGAGTATGGAGTTAGATAGTGACAAAGGTGACCCTTTGTCCAGAATCCATTATTTTCTTGTTATGAGACATTAAACAAGTTTTATAATCTTTCTATTATTCATTTCTTACATTCATCTATGAGTACAATAAGTACCTAGAACTCAGGGAGCCAGTTTGGTCTCGGTGGGTATAATTGTACAGATTAAACAAATTTAGGACAGTGTTCAGCATGAAATAAGGCACAATATATGACATTTATTACTATCATCATATTCTTCATTATCATTAAAGATAAAAGGGAGCAAAACAAGGAATAGAATATACTCATAATACCCCCATATTAAATATACTTCAAAATGTATTATCAGAAGGACAAAAACTAATAGGGACTTACATAAGGCTCTGTAGAGTACACTGTGGATGTTTTAAAGCATCAATAATAAGCTTTACTCCACTGTCTTCCAAAGCATTGTGTGCCAAGGACAAATGTATCAGCCTTTTACTGCTAAGAAGAGCGGAAGAGAGATCCTCACAAACAGCCACTCTGAGGCCACACCTTTCAAGTCTGAAGGAGAAACAGATAAGAAGGGATCAGCCAATTCCCAAAGTTCATGCTTCTCTGTTTTACAACCCCTACGTCTCTATAATGCATTCTCATCAAACCCAGTTAAATTATGAACCAAATATCACCTGTGTTCAGAGTACGATGAGACAAAGTATATCATGGGAGAAGAGAGACTTGGGAAAGAAGGAAAATGAGGTTATAAGAAAGAAGGTGAGAGAAGAGGTGCTAATTATACATGTGTGTGTTTTTTTGTTTTATTTTTATATTTTCTGTATATTTTGTTATTTTGCTGAACATAAAAAACATGGTTTCTTTTATGCTAAAATAAATCAAAATGGAAGCTGAGAAGTGAAGATGGTAGCACTAATTGACTCCTAAGTATGATCTAGCCAAATGAGGAGATAGATCAGTTTACCTTTGGGTCTTTGGGTCCTTCTGTGAAATCCACCCAACCTATGTTCAAGAATCTGCAAGCAAATTTCCAGATAAGCTGTAAATGAATTTCATCCTGTAAAAACTTTGTTGTTGTTAGGTGCCCTCAAGTCAGTTCCAACTCACAGTGACCCCAGGCACAACAAACGAAACACTGCCTGATTCTGCACCATCATCACAATTGCTACTATGCTTGAATCCATTGCTGCTGCCACCGTGTCAACCCATCTTGCTGGGGATCTTCCTCTTTTTCACTGACCTTCTACTTTACCAAGCATGATGTCCTTCTCCAGGGACTGGTCCCTCTTGATAACATGTCTGCAATAATGAGAAACAAAATCGCATCATCCTGACTTCTAAGGAACACTCTGGCTGTACTTCTTCCAAGGCAGCTTTGTTTGTTCTCCTGGCAGTCCATGGGACTTTAATATTCTTCACCAACACCATAACTGAAATACATTGGTTCTTCTACTGTCTTCTTTATTCATTGTCCAACTCTCATATGCATATGAGCAATTGGAAAATATTATAGCTTGGGTCAGGCACACCTTAGTCCACAAACTGAGGACTAAGAGTCTTAACTCTTGAACACTTAAAAAAGGTCTTTTGTAGATTTGCCTAATGCAATACGTCATTTGATTTCTTGATTGCTGCTTCAATAGGTGCTGATTGTGGATCCAAGCAAAATGAAGTTTTTGACAACTTTGATCTTTTCTCCATTTGTCCTGATATAATTAATTGGCCCAGGTGTGAAGATTTTCATTTTCTTTACAGTGGGATGCAATCCATACTGAAAGCAGTCATCTTTGATCTTCATCAGTAAGTATTTTAAAGGCTTTATGCTTCCAGCAAGCAAGGTTATACCATCTGTATGTCACAAGTTGTTAATGAGTCTTCCTCCAATCCTGATGCCACATTCTTCTTCCTATAATCCAGTTTCATAGATCATTTGTTCAGCATACAGATTAAGTATGGTGAAAGGCCACAATCACACCTTTAGTGATTTTAAATCATTCAGTATCTCCTTGTTCTATTCTAACAACTATCTCTTGGTCTATGTACAAGTTTCTCATGAGCACAAATTAGTGTTCTGGAATACCCATTCTTCACGATGTTATTCGTGGCTTGTCATGAGTCACACAGACAAAAGTCTTTGCATAGACAATAAAGCACAGATAAGGATCTTTCTGGTATTCACCGCTTTCAGGCAAGATCCATTTGACATCAGCAATGACAGCCCTAGTTCCACATCCTTTTTTTAATCTGACTTGAATTTCTGGCAGTTCGCTGTCAATGTACCCGTGTTTTTAATGATCTTCAACAAAATTATATTTGCATGTGATTTTAATGGTATTGTTTGATGACATCCACATTCCATTGGTTCACCTTTCTTTGGAACAGGCACAAATATGGATCTCTTCTAATTGGTTGGGCATGTAGCTGCTTCCAAATTTCTTAGCATAGATAAGTGAGCCCCTCTCGTTTTGGCATCAGGTGATATTTCTATTTGTATTTTACTACAAATTTCAATGTGTATTCCATCATTTCCTGGAAACTTGTTTCTTGCCAGTGCTTTCAGGGCAGCTTGGACTTATTCATTAATGCCATCAATTCTTGGTCATATGGTGCCTCTTGAAATGGTTTAACATCAATAATTTCTTTTTGATACAGTGACTGTGTATTCCTCCCATCTACTTTTGATGCTTTCTGTATCATTCCATAGCACTCTGGTGTGGTGCTGTGAGATATTTTGCCCATAGAACCCTTTAATATTTCAAGGTGAGGCTTGAATATTTTCTTCAGTTCTTTCAGTTTGAGAAATGCTGAGCATATTCTTCCCTTATGGTTTTCTTACTGCAGGTCTTTGCACATTTCATTATAATACTTGACTTTATCTTCTTGAGCTGCCCTTTGACATTTTCTATTCAGCTCTTTGATTGCCTTTTTTCCCATTCACTTTAGCTTCTTTATGCTCATGAGCAAATTTTAGAGTCTCTTCTGAAATCCATTTTGGTCTTTTCTTTGTTCTCTTTTGAATGATCTATTGCTTTCCTCGTGTATGATGTTCTTGATGTCATTCCACAGCTTCTCGGATCTCCAGTCATTGGTGTCTAATGCATCAACTCTGTTCTTAAAATGGACTCTAAATTCAGGTGGGATTATTTAAAGACATATTTTGGCTTGCATGGACTTGTTTTCATTTTCTTCAGCTTCACTTTGAATTTGCATATGACTAATTGATGATCTGTTCCACAGTTTGCCCCTGACCTTGTTTTGCTTAGTGATACTGAACTTTTTCACAGTCTCTTCCCACAGATGTAGTCAATTTTATTCCTGTTTATTGTTATCTGGTGAGGTCCATGCATACAGTTGCCTTTTATGTTGTTTTAAAAAGGTATTTGCAATGAATAAGTCATTGATCTTAAAAATTCTGTCCTGTGATCTCTATGATTTTTGTAAAAACTGTAAATGAAAAAACAAATTTTTCAATGGTAGCAGAATATATCTGCCTATTTTCAAAACAAGGATTAGCAGCAACAAGCTGCTAAATAGACAGTGGGAGCTATGGACTCAAGGGAACCTATTTGCTCAATAATATTTTTAGTGTTCTCTATTATCAAGTCCATAATGTAGAAAACTTATCAAGACAAGAGGTGTATTCTTGTCACCTCCTTGAAGGGAAGCTTTAGTAGATAAAACAGTGAAACACTTAAATGAAAATCAGTGATTATGTACATTTTTAATATGCCTATGTACAAGGGCTATATGAGACCTAACAATTTAAAGTTTTCTGAGATACCTTATTTCTAAATTTTGAAAGTTGCTACAATGATTAGAGATTATACTTTTCAAGCAAATAGGCAAAAGCATACTAGCTGATCAATACTTTCATTGCCCATGTCATCGAAAATCATTAAGGAGAATAAAACATCAAAATGGAGGTCTAAAAAAAGCTAAAGAGCATGGTCTATACACAAACCAGGCTAAAGTAGTCAATTGCATTCTCCATAGCTCTTACAGCATGAGCTCTAAAGCAAACAGACAACGAGCTTTTCCTACACGAAATGTTAATAGAAGTCCTACAGGACTACTGATTACTCCCCAACAGCCACCACCACTGAGGCAACATCCAGTCCCCAGCATTTATATTCTTACACAGTTCTAATGACTGTGTCAGAGCATCGTGACTCCATATGATAAGCACTGGACTGCAAACCACAAGGTTCACAGTTCAAGCATGCCAGCTGCTCCATAGGAGAAAGATGAGGTTTTCTGATCCTGTAAAAATTTGAAGACTTAGAAACCTATACTATACAGTGTCACTATGAGTCAGAATTGGCTTGGCAACACTTAATAACAACTATGTCAAAGCATCCCTCTTCACTGGCACAAGCTACCCTACCAGATGATCTGTATAGATGGTTTCCCACTTGAAAGTCTAGTAATTGGGTCCACAATGAGGTCTGTCGGTAGAAGACACTGTTTAAATCTCAACGGAAAGATTCTATATGGACAGAGAAAAGTATCAGCTATACTAAATAGCTAAGACTTACCTTAGATTCTGTAGTTCACACTCAGGGTGTTTCAAGGCTTCACATAATGACTTTACTCCATTCTCCCCTATGTCACTCCCTTTCAGGTCCAGGTGTATCAGATTCTGGTTCTGAGGCATAGAATTAAAAATACCTTGGCAACCATCAGGGAAAGACATGAATCTCAACCTTCAGAAGAAAAATATGCAGAGGGTTACAAAATCATCTCTGCCCTTGCTACGTATCCCTTTGTTTGAAAATCATCTCTGGCCTTGCTATGTATCCCTTTGTTTGCAAATCTAACTCTTAGATATGATCTAACTATTCCTGCACTTTCTTATGTACTCTGGGAACCATATTCCAGGTCAGGTCATAAATCCAAGCTTCAGATACTGCTTATTAAAAAAAAAAAAAAATGAGTTATGTGTTGACTACTGATTATGTGCTGACTACTGACTTTTTTTAACCTTAGAGGAAAATATGAAGATGAAAACTTCAGGAAATGGAGTTAACATTTTAATCCCAGGAATGACTCCAAGAAAATAATTGGGTGTTCCATATACTGCAGTTAAATTAATTCATAATACTGAAATCCTTTAAATAATTCAAAGAGAGTTCACAGTTGATATTTCATGTGTATCATTAGAAAAACATGTTAATGAAAAATGTTATTAAAAAAATATGCCTGGCAGACACATCATTGTTCGGGTGTTGGGGAGGGCAATAAACAAGAAAGGGGAGAGGGTAGAAGAAAAAAGTAGATAGGGGAACACTGAGACAGGTTTGCTTGGGCTAAATGGGACAGAGGTAAATAGTGATGCATGCTCAACCTTGGAACAACAGGGCTCTGTGATACAGGGATTGAGGTATAGTCCGAAGAGGGGAACTAATACTAAGATGCTTGACTATCTCATGAACATTGGTTTTCCTTGCTTACTACTGTAAAATAGTCACTTGAGGGGAATAGAAAGGAATACCAAGAAACAGCTTGTAAGCCTATCTGCAGCCTACAACTGATTGGAATACCTAAAAGGGGTTCTACAACTTGCCCAGTGAAATAGGCCTCTTGCAGAGCCATTGCAGTGTATAGGACCTTTTTGGAACCCTGATCCCCATTCAGAACCTTCTGACGTAGGACATTCCTAATAGAAAGGATAAGCAGACCAACCTGGAACAGCTAGAGCAACAGAAGATACATCTTTAAAGAAAGAGCAGCAGGAAAACCCCAAAACAAAAATGGCAGTATAATTGGCTACTTACTACAAGAAGAAGCAAGTTGTTTGTCAGGAAGCCATCATGACAAGCAGTCAAATCCTTTCAGGACAAATCCCCCTCAAAGACCAAAACTCAAAGGGAACACATGAGCAGGCATGTAAGCTTGCTGGTGACCACATTGGTCTACTGGTGAGTAGAAGAGGGGGAAGGGCAGCAATTAAGAAATGGGCTGAGTCCAACCACATTCCATAGACTCCCATTGACCTACAGATGAGAGAGAGAGAGAGAAGACGAAGGGCTGGCTGGTCCAAAGTGTGGTGAGATCTGGGGACTCCTGAGCCCATGGACAAGGACCTAGCGGAGGGCTAGAGCTGAAAGTAAAGCATCCAGCTGATATGAAGTGAGGGGAGATGCATAAGAATGCCCAAACTTGCAGACAGTACCCATTTGACTTAGCCTCAGTGGCTTGATAAACAGAATTCAATTAGAGGAAGATAAAAAACAAAACAGAACAATTTTTGATTAAGGAAACAAGTATAAATTGCTACAGTTTGATGAACTTGACCTATATTTATGGATGTAGTAGCTCAAAATATCAACTGAGAGGGAAGGGGTCTTCACATCAAATATCAATTCTATCCCCTCTGTATAGGCAACTTAGACATTGGCTACCTAAAATGAGGGGGCGATAAAGGCATGAAGTAACTAGTTTACACATTTTTAAGAGGGGGTTTAGTTTAAGAGTGTGCAGGGGAAGATAGCGTTCTCACTGAATAGTTTTCATCTTGTCTAGATGGTTCTGGTGAAAAGAGGTAGGGATAAGGTTCTTATGATTTAACAGTAATTGTTATTATGATTAATTTCGACTGTCACAACTATAAAGGTAGAAGTTTTGTAACAAAAATGGGAGAGTAGTTAATCTTACAGTCCAGAAACAGAGGACCCTAGTACCATCAAGGGAGAAGAGCACAAGCAGAATGTGGGACCCTATCCAGAGAAGCAGCAACACCCAAGATGGAGGCAGAAATGAGGACATGGAGAAAGGGAGCAGCTGAGCACTCTAGACTCTTGGAAAGAGAGGGAATGAGTGCTGGTGGCCAGGAGACAGGCTTGCAGAATATGCCCTTTGATTGTTTAAATTATTATATATTCCTTAATGTTTTTATGTACATCTCCCCACTCCACCACCAGTCCCCTCACCAAAAAAAAAAAAAGAAAAAGAAAAAGAAACAACAGAGAGAATGGAAGCAAATATTGCCGAATGATGATGCACAGAGGAGATTGTAACCATTGCAATGAAAAATGATGTAAAGCTAGTGTTTGCCGATGTAAACTATCACTCAGTTCACAATAAAAAATAAAAGAAAAAATATCCCTGGTCACCTCATGCACTGTGTTATATGTACAGAGACAACCCAAACTAAAATGTGAAGCGAGTTAAACCTGTCATTTTTCCTTCCTAGTTTTCATCTCCTAATCCAGTCAGTGTTCATTCACTGATTCTTCTACAGTGCCTTTCCCTAACCCTAAATGTTCAATATGTCCACACTGCTCACAAACTATTTAAAAATCTCCCTTTGTAATACTACCTCCCACCTTCTTGCTATCTACGCTTACTTTCCTAGCCAAGCATGCACACAAAGCTTTACCCATTTTAAGCACTGACCATCATCACATAGTACAAATGCCACATACACTCACGAAATACAAATTGATAGTATAACCTCACTTTTTAGCAGAGAACTGCTGACCTTGTGTCGTTAGCATCTCAACCCATAACCCTCTTTGCTACCAGGGCTCCACTTGTTAGAGAAGAGTGACCTACATACATAAGACTACATTAAGGTAACAAAGACAGGTACAGTCTTATTGGATCATCCTCCACAAGAGATACCTGCATTCTATAAAAGGAAGACTTTTAACCCTAAATAAGGCATTAGCTATTGTTAGGATTTGGATTTGAGAATATAGTGAATGGACAATATTGGCTGGGTGCAGGGGGTTGGGGAGGAGAGAGATGGGCTTTTTAAAAGTCAGAACTTCCAGGACTCTCTTAATCATCATACATATTCAATTGCTTGAACTCTAGTAAAAACTCGCGACAACTACTGATGGTCTAAGGAAAACATTTGGTGGGAAACGTGTCAAAAAGAAAATGATCATTTATCCATACTAATGGGAACAAGTATCTAGCATTTATTCAGTGTTCAATCCATATTGCTGAGGATCTGTCGGATGCTCATTGCTGGATAACGGATACAAAGGAAAAACAGGTTACTTCAGCTCCAACTAGGACTAACACATAAAAGTGAGTGAGACAAATAAGCCAATATCTAATAAAGTGATAGAGGATACAGAATCTAAGATAAAGCCAAAAAGACTAACCAAAGCAAATGTTGGCAAGAATGAGGAACACTTGGAATTTTCATACATTGCTTGTGGGCATATAAAATGGTAGTTGGGAGAACTGTTTTGATAATTTCTTTCAACATTTACTAAAAAGTTAAACATACATCTATGAACCAACCAGTATTTCTACTCCTAGGTATTAACCCAATGGATGAAAAATGAATGTCTGTAAAACAAACAATAAAATAAAAAAAACAAACAAACAAGCAAGACTTGTATAAGAATGTTCACAACAGCCTTATTCTTAAGAGCCTATAATTAGATACAAAGAAACAAGTTACTGAAACATGCAACATGGATAAATTTTTCAAAAAATTTTACATACTGTATGAATCAATCTAAATAATTTTCAATAACAGACAAAATAAAATTATGGTGACAAAACTTAGAAAGTGATTGTTTGGGACAGGCCAGGATGGAAGGGTAGGTTGGTACAATTTTCTTGAATAATGAAAATAATTTCTATATTACTTTAGATGTTAGTTTCATAAGTGTATACTGTATGGATTGAATTATGTCTCCCCAAAATATGTACTATAAATCTTAACCTCTATGCCTATGACGATAATGCTATTTGGGGATGGGTTGTCTTTGTTATGTTAATGAGGGAGGATTGGTGTAGGGTTTTCGTGAACTGATCATTTCTGAGTTATAAAAGCTTAAACAAGCAAACTGGGAAGCAGAGATGGAAAAGAGAGATGCCAAGTCACATAAAGATCAGCTAGGAGCAGAAACTAAAGGAGACAAGTATTTAAATCCAGAGCCAACAGAGAAAGAAACTCTTCCCCTAGAACTGGCACCCTGAATTTGAACTTCTAGCTCAAAGAAGAGAAAAAAAAAATTCTGTTTATTAAAGCCACTCATTTGTGATATTTCTGCTTTAGCAGCACTAGATAACTAAGACAAATACGATTGTGAAAACTCAATGAACTGAACACTTAATATCTATGTGTTTATTGAATATAATTTAGTCTTCAATAAAAAATTAATTGGGGACAATGAAATATGTCAGTGCTTCAGAATGTGTTTGAAAACGTTTTGCTGACCTGTCTAGAATGTCTTAGTTCTGAGACCTTTTTCAATTGGAAAATTCCCAAACTTCAAAAATGCATGGCATCAGCTGCTAGGCTCTGTGGACTCTTTCTAGAACAAGTTAGCTATGCTCCTGTGTCCCCATAGATTTTTTTCATGTTAGAGTAGTTTATCCAATGGATTTTAAGTATTAGTTTACTGTTGGTTTTCCCTAATAAGCAGGTGTGGGAGATTGGGCAAAGAAAGAAATGGAAATAACTCCATTAAATTTCCCATTGCCAGACTTACAGTAGTTTCTGTAGTTTACAGTTTGGGTGCCTTAGTTCTTGATATAGAGTCTTTGCTGCTAACTCATCGAGGTTGCTATGAAACAGCTCCAATTCTCTTAAGTATTCATTTGTATGAAGCACTGAACAGAGGTCTTGCCAGCAATGAGTAATGTGATCACGATCTATTTGCCTAAATAATTGGGGGAGGGGGAAAAACAATTAATCAACTTAGGCCAAGCAGCCCTCACAAGATGGTATTGGGGGATAGGTATACTTTGGAAATGGCAGGAACCTCAGTGCAGCTTTGGTATGGGCATAGACCCCTTTGACAGTCTTATTCTTGGCACTTCAGAGGCTCCCCCACATAAATGCTCCCCTAGGCCCCATTCATTCCCTCAACAAACACACAACGAAAATGAAACCTTATGATGAAGAGACTTGGGAGGGACAAGAGGAAAACTCTCCAGATACCCAAAGGGTCAGTATGAGGAAGAAAACTAAATGTATAATAACAATGAAGAGTAAGATTAGGATTAATATGTAAACATTAGGGGTATAGGTTAAAAGTCACAGATGTTGAGCCCCAGTTCTAGAACTCATTAGCTGTATTACTTTATGCAAGTCAATCAGTTCTATGAGTTGCAATTTTCTATAAAATAGAAATGCCATCTCCCTTCACAGGATCAGAAGGATTTAATCATCCATTTTAGTGAGTATATAAAAGCACTCTATAAAGTTTACAACTCACTGCCATTGAGTTAATTCCAACTCTCAGTGCCTGTGTAATAGGACAGAGCAGAACTGCTCCTTAGGAGTTTTGAGACTGTAAATATTTACAGGAGCACACAGCCTTTTCTACTAAGGAGTGACATGTAGGTTAGCAGCCCAACAGTTAACCCACTCCACCACTTCATAATTTAATTATTAGACATAGTGCTGTTGTCGTGAAGTGCCATCAAGTCAGTTCCGACCCACAGAAACCCTGTATAGGGTTTCCCAGGAGCAGCTGGTGAGCTTGAACTGCCAACCTTGAAGTTCAAACCAGCTTTGCAGTCCAGCGCAATAACCCACAGCGCCACACCAAGGCTCCTTAGGCATATTACCAGTAGACTAATTATAAACGAATGAAGGATAGTAAGGAATAAAACAGAGTATAGTTTAATGGACTACTAACTGCAAGGTCAGTGGTTTAATCCCATCACTCCTCAGAAGAATGACGAGGCCTTCTGCTCTCACAAAGATTTACAGCCTCAGGAACCCTGCATAGAGTCCCTATGAGTGACAATGGACTTGCTAGCAGTGGAGTTTTGGGTGGAGAGTCCTGGTGTGGCACTGTGGGATAAAGCATTGGATTGCAAAGTTGGTTTGAATCACAAGGTTGGCAGCTCAAACTCACCAGCCACTCCTTGGAAACCCTGTACAGGGTTATTATGAGTTGGAACAGACTTGACAGCACTTAACAACAACAACCTTTGATGAATAGAATCAGGAACTACAAGTTAATAAAACGATATTGTTGTTAATGCCTTCGAGTCAGTTCCAACTCATAATGACCCTGTATAAGGTTTCTGCCCTGTAGGGTAAAATAATATACATAAAATTCAGATGATTTATTCTTTTGAATATATTCAGCACCTACTAACTATCTCTTTGACTGCCTCTGACTCTCCCCAGATTGATGCTTCAAGGATGCAACTTTTCATAAATTGTAAAACAAAGGCTGACTTGCATCCAAGCAGTAGGTAAAGTGAGCAAAGTCAGCAAATACAGCAGAACATAGCTCAGGCAGACAACCAGGTTCAGCAGGACAAATTCTGGTCCCTTATTCTTTGGTGTAGGACCTTAGTTTTTCAAATGAAATATACTTACTATTGTGGGTGCAACATTGCACTGTCACTTCCCCCAGTGAGGCGAAGGAAGCACTCATTCTCAGTTGTTGGGAGTGCTGGCAGCTGCTAATCCCCATACAATATCATCTCCTGGTACTGTCCTCAGGCAAGAGAGTCATCTCACCCAAGTTTTCACCCATCCCTCACTGGCAGATGAGATGGGTCAATAAGTGAGTTTAAATGCCTGGCCTCCTTAACTGACAGTGAAACAATTCTGAAGGGTTATCCTAACTTTGGGCCCTCAGCTGAAGCACCTCTTCCCACTAACAAAATCTCCTTCCATCATCACGTACAATATACTTTGAGGAAACTGACCTAGCATACTTACCAAGTTTCATCTTCAGGCCTTGAGTTCAACATCTTCTCAAATACTACAGTCACAGACAGTTTAATGGTCTTTAAACATCGGCAGTGCTTAAGGCAGAATGAAGACACAAGCAGATGCATTTTCCTACAAATATCAATGGCAACCATTTGGAAATAGCCCATTGCCTGGTTTATAAATGCCTCATCCTGAGTCTCATACAGATAGAGAAACAACTCCAGAAATCTCAACTGTGATGGAGATTCACTCTTTCCTAATGTTTCCATCCACTGTAGTAACTCCCCTTTTAGCTCTAGTGACATTTTACAATAAAAAATTGTCTCCAAATGTTTTACTTTATCTTCATTCAAAAGACCAAACAAAAAGTTTTTCATTTGCATCAAATGGATGTCTTCATAAGCTTTGCTTTCAATTAACAACTTTGAGTCTTCAAAAGACTGGAAGGAATAGTCCCTAGTTTCCCACTTGCCTTTCAATAGATAGAACATGGCTGCAAAGAATTCTTGAATCTGTAGGTGGGTGAACACATAGCAATTGTCATATTCTGAATCCTTTTGAAGAATATTCATGTCCAGGAAAATTGAAACATCAGATTTATTCAACCCATGCTTTCTGAGATTGTCCCTGTAAAACACGTATGTCATAGTCCATATTCCCTTGGCAGCCAAGTGGCATAGATTCTTCAGTTGGAGTTGGTCAGGTAGACTAGGACAGCTTCCATCTACAGATGTGACCAACCTAGAGATATAGCAGGTAAATAGAGATGTGGTGGTTTGGCAGTTCAAGGTGACATCAGCTGCCTTCTCCATTTGCTCCTTCAGACAAGTAGAAATAACCCTGCACAGTAGGGGAACTTGGCACATGTTAAAAAGCATCTCATTATTCCTTAGTGATCTGAATGCTTGAAGGGCCCACTTCTTGTCTTCAAAAAATTGGTAAACATATTCCTTTCTTGCATCCTCAGACATTCCGACCAGCTCTACATAATGGTGACTCTTCAACAAAGGCTTTAGTCTCTTATAAGCAGTAAGTGTTGTTGTCACTAATAAGGAGGACTCAGGGAGCATCACTTTCCTCAACAAACTACTCATGAGGAAGGACACCGGGTGTTGCTGGGTCCTATCACTGCTCAGTGCAAACTCAGGTTCCTCAAAAGCAAAGTTTAGTTCATCAAAACTATCAATAATAAAAAGGAGACTACCTGGCTCCGACATGATCCTTTCAATGGGGCCTTCTCTGCTCGGCCAGTCCTTTGATATAAGTTGAACAAAGCTTCTCTCCTTCAGCTGGTTAATTTCTCTTGCATTGAGATAAAAAACACAGGTAAATTTCTGCTGATAGAGATTGCCCTCTGCCCAATCTAGCATTGCCTTTCTCATCAGGGTCGTTTTCCCAACTCCACCAGCTCCCTGTAGCACCACTGTTTGTGGCTGCTCACCAGTTTTGACATCCACATCAAATAAATGTTCCAACAGTTCTTGATCTTCCTGAGTAATTCTATGACAGAAACCTTCATAGTTCTTGTCCCTCATGATACAGAATTTTTCCTTCACTTGAATTCGGTATTCTGTTCCAACACCTAAATGAGTTAGGATGGGGGAGAAGGGGGAGAGAAACAACCGTGGCACACATGACCAACACAAATGCTATTGAGTTAAAATTGGAATTAGGAATAAGATAATATATACTGAAATGAAAGTGAAGCTTGTTTAAGTAAGAAAAGTAAAACAATAATATTCTTGTAGAATTAACATGCATTGTTGTTGTTACGTGCTGTTGAGTTGGTTCTGAGTCATAGCGACTCTGTATAAGGTTTCCAAGGAGCAAGCTGTGGGTCTGAACTGCCACCTTGAGGTTCGCAGTCCAGTCCTGACCCTACAGCATTAGAAGTGTTGAAAACAGAAGTGACAATGCAGAACAATGAATTGTTGCTGCTGTTGTTAAGTGTTATTGAATTGGTTCTGACTCATGGCAACCCTGTATAGGGTTTTCAAGGACCCACTGGTGGGTTTGAACCACCAACCTTGTGATTAGCAGTCTAATGCTTAGCCTACAACTCCACTCCAGGACTAGTGACAGACAATTAAAATTAGAGTCCCTCTAGAAATATTTTCTCTGTACTTTTCATCTTTTTTTAAAAAAGAAAGAAGCTCTGGTAGCGTAGTGGTTACGACTCGGGCTGCGAACCTTAAGGTCAGTGGTTCGAAACTACCAGCCACTCCGCGGGAGAAAGATGAGGCTTTCTACTCCCGTAAAGATTTACACCCTCGGAAACCCTGTACAGGGTCGCTATGGGTCGGAACCGACTCGACAGCACTTAACAACAACAACATATGTGGAGAACAGAGTTATCAGACAGCAAACGAAGGAGAGAAGTAATAATTAAATATAATAGGGAGGAGCTGAAGACAGTCTTGAATCTCTAGGTGAAAATAGCTTACTGTATACAAATAAAAAATTAACAGAGAACAACACTGAAGCTCAGCAGAAAAAATTTTATACAGAAAAGTGGAAAAATGTTGAAAAGCACCCACGTAGAAAAAAAATATAGCTTCATTTTTAGTTAATTCGAATTCCTCCTTGTGATCACAATTTAAATGTTTCTCAAAACTCACCCAGCTCTGCTTTCTGATTTCCCTGGGTCTCTCTGGCCTTGTTGTCCTCTGGCCTCATAGTCTGGGCTGCTGCTGCAAAATGAGAGAGAGGCCTATGCTAACATGTTCATGGGATTTACCAAAAACAAGGGAGCTCTGATAATGGCCAGAATGGGCAGCATCTTCATCTCAGTGCTCCAACTCTATTACTAGCTGATTTTGGAGAAACTAAATCCAACAGCATCACATCCTGTTGGAGGGTCAGAGAAAAAGAGGAAGACCCCTAACGAGATGGATTGGCCAGGTGGCATTATTGATGGACTCAAGTGTGGCAGCGGTAGTAAGGTTGGCCCAGGATCGGACATTGTTCCGTTCTGCTGTGCATAGGGTCACTATGAGTCGGTTCCGACTCAATGGCACCTGACAACAACAACAAATCCAACAGAGTCTCAGACTCTACCAGCTTAGCTATGGGAACAGTTTGTGTGGTAAAAACATCAATGAAATTGGAAACTTTCTGTCATGCTTTCTTACCCATAACTCTAAGACAAGTGGTCAGTGTTTCTTGTCTACACTTATCTCAGAGGCTCAAGATAATTGTAGTTATAAAGTAGTGTATATAAGCAAAGAATTTTAAATATGGAGAAATTCTACAATATATCATACCAGAGAATGACTAAAAACACTCTCTTAGCTTATGTCCCTGAACTATGTCTTCACACTTCAGCAAAGATGATAAATCATATTTGAGATTCTCAAAATTTAGCCTCAACTTTAATTATAGTTGAAGCGAAAGGCACCCTTTGCCTCTGGGACAATTCCTATCACTTAATTATTTTGACGATTCTGATTAGTACCAGATGAGGCAGGCTGAGTACCAGCACTATAATTCCTCTTGTCCCTTTACTGGTTCTCACCAGTAACAGTGAGTTCTCACTAGTAATGATGTACCAAGCCCCAAACATGCTAACAACCATGGAGTTTGTGCCCCTCACATGGTTTAAGCTCAAGTCCCTCTTATGTTGTTGGTAAGTGCCATCAAGTCAGACCTGACTCATAGAGACCCTGTATAGGGTTTCTGAGGAGTGGCTGTTGAGTTTGAACCACTGACCTTGTGGTTCAAGCCGACCTTGCAGTCCAGTGCATTACTCCCACAGTGCCACACCAGGACTCCAATATGACTGTACATCATAAAAATCTAGACTTTCAAACAGGATTGTGATTTAGCTTCAGGCCAGACAACCGTCTTGTTAACATAGACAACATCCTATGTTAGAAAGTCAACTGAGAAGTTTACATCTAGGAACATCTCATGCACACTGGCTAGAGAGGAAGAACTTCTGGTTTCTCCTTCCCATCTGCACTTCCTGTGATGATACTGTCTGGATACACCTGAAGGGCTGCCAGGGACTCATTATCGAATCATTCTAATGGTCTCCAGAAAACACTCCCTCCTTTTAAACCCCAGGTCAGCCCCTAACATCACTTACAACTGATCTCTGCTTTTGCTTTCTCACAAAGCTCCTTCAGATTCATCTTGCCAAATATTTTGAGAGTCACACTCCAGGCCTGCTCTTCTGGATAATACTTGTTCATTAGGTCAGCCAGTTCCTGCCTGTTGGCCTTCTTCACTTCAGACCAGGGGATCTGGCAGTGCCCAGGTTCTACGGTCTCATTCTTTAGGAGTAACTTAAATTTATTTAACTGTTCTTTGTCCAATTCCTCCAAATACAACAACAACCCAAACTCAGAAAAGAAAGATGATGATGAAGCTGCCATCTTGTTCCAAGTATAATTGTAAGAACATTGAATAAATGGGACCTGTGGAAGAAAACATTAGAAAATGAAATACCTATAAAAATACAGACTTGGTCAATTTTCCTATAAATATTGACAACTATATTAGGCTGATATTAGGAGCCCTGGTGTGGCACTGTGGACTAATACATTGGACTGCAAAGTCAGTTTGAATTGCAAGGTTGGTGGTTCAAGTTGATCAGATGCTCCTTAGAAACTCTACAGGGTTGCTATGGGTCAGAACCAACTCGACAGCACACAGCAACAACAACAACAACAAATTAGGCTTAACAATATTTGAGCTGCAAGGTCAGCAGTTAAAGCTCACCAGCTGCTCCTTATAAACCCTATACAGGGTCACTATGGGATGAACTGACTTGATGGCACTTAACAACAACAAATGTATTTTCCAGCTGCTCCTTGAAAACCCTATTCAGGGTCACTATGGGTCAGAACCAACTCGATGACACTTTACAACAACAACAATATTGTTTTCTATCATCAAATACTAATTTAGATCACTCTACTCTAGTGGTTACGAATCGGGCTGCGAACCTTAAGGTCAGCGGTTCGAAACTACCAGTCGCTCCGCGGGAGAAAGATGAGGCTTTCTACTCCCGTAAGGATTTACACCCTCGGAAACCCTGTACAGGGTCGCTATGGGTCGGACCCGACTCGATGGCACTTAACAACAACAACAACAACTCTAGTGCAGTGGTTACAAATCGGGTTGCTAATCTCATGATCAGCAGTTCAAAACTAGGCTTTCTGCTCCTGTAAAGATTTACAGCCTCAGGAATCCTGTTCAGGGTCTCTATGAGTCAGAACTGACTCCATGGCACATAACAACAACAACAACAACAACTGTATATTTTGGAGTCCCGGTGTAGCACTGAAGGATAAGCACTGGACCGCAAGGTAGGTTTGAACTGCGAGGTGGCAGTTGAAACCCACCAGGATCGCTATCAGTTAGAACTGACTTGATGGCACTTAACAACAGCAATTATATATTTCTTCCAGCTAAATTTACTCTCAACTGCATCACTTATGAGCTTAAAGAAATAAAAAGTTCATTGCTCCGAACCTCAATTTATTCTTCTGCAAAGTGGTGATATCAGAGTTATCATCTTAGAGGACTATAATGTGGATTAAGTAAAATGGAGTTTGTACATCATCTGGTACAAACAGGCTCCAATGAAGTATTGCTAATTTTCCTAATCCCTTTTCTCCCGCCCCAATACCCAACATATAGTTCATCTTAGAAAGCACTTCTCTTGTTGTTTATGTCACTGTGTAGGAGAAACAGAGTGTGTGTGAAACCCACTCTGAGGCAGTACTCAAACCAAGGAACGCCTTGATTAGAACCATAAGGAAAACCTTGTATGCCAAAGATTATGGGAATGAACACCCTGACCAGGTGCCTGGGGGAGAAGTCTATAATGAGAAGAAAGTATCTGTGCCTGAGTGTTATCTGGATAATAATAAACTTTAGCTTTGTTGTGGTGCCTGAATACGCTTCCTGCCTAAGATTGTACTTAAAGCTGTATTGTAGGTAATAAAGTTATTCTTGAGTGACCGTCTTGAGCCTTTCACTTTCATTCCCTGTCTGCCTCTGAGACCTGGTCGTGCAGGCTGGATCCTGCACCACTGAATCGGTTCCAACTCATAGCAATCCTGTATAGAATTTCCCAGGAGCAGCTGTGAGTTTGAACTTCCGACCTTGTGATTCACAGTCCAGTGCATATCCTACAGCACCACACCAGGAGTCTATTATTATTTTTGAAGCACATAAAATAGAATATGCCACCCTCTATCTCTTCTTGTCATGTCATTTCTGGTCACAAATCCTTATGTGGTCACTGAGGTTCTGGGTTCCTAGCTCACAGCTCCTTTCATGCACAGACACACCTATACACACCAAAATTATTCTGAGTTCAATGGTAAAACCCATCCAAAACATTCTCTCTCATCCTTGACCTCAACTCCCATTGCCTTATTTTATTCTAGCATTTCTCTCTGATGACCTCACCCCAGGATTCATCAGCAACTACTCAAGTCTTAAACTGCAAAGTCCCATAACATATTCTCTACTACCTTCCTATCTGTTGAACAGTTTCATGCCCTCACATCCACTGTGATAGTTCTTTAAACTTCAGCAATTCTTAGTCTTTTGAGCCCTGTGTTCACTCATTTATCAGCCATTGTAAGTGTCTTATTCAATTTCATGGAGTGGAGCAACAGGATAAGCACTTGAATGCTAACTGCAAGGTTGGCAGTTCAATCCCACCAGCCACTCCTCATAAACCCTATACAGGGTCACTATGAGTTGGAATTGACTCATTGACATTTAACAGTAACAACATGTACACTCCAGTGCATTAAATCACATTTTTCCCAGCATCCTCATTACTCACTTTTGGTGGTTTGCCTGAAGTCCCAGAGTTAGTAAGTAGTCCAGCTGGAACTACACTTTCTCTAAATCCCTTGCCCTTTCTAGCATGTCATAGTGCCTCCCTCTATGTTTGGAAAGGAAAGTTGGATGGTGGAAATAAAAATGTATAGAAGGGAAAAATTACTTCTCAAAGAAAAGTTAAATTATTACATGATAGATCAGGACTTTATGCTATAATTGGCGAGCTATCAGCTGTTTTGCATTTTTAAGAACCATGCTATAGTGATAGTCAAGATTACAAATAAGATCTGATAAAAGCAGGTTCTGAGTTGGAATTGGCTTGACAGTACTTGACAACACACTAATTTTTAAAAAGAAAAATGGAATAAATGTGTGGAAGCATCAAACACTGAAAATTCCTTCAGAACATATAGAATTAGTAAATGAGACAAGTAAATAAATAGGTGAGAAGAGACTGATGAGCTTTTTTTTTTTTTTAACAGAAAAATTCCAAATAATTTATGCAGATAATCTCCCCTCCAGGAAGTAGATCTTAATCTCCAAACTGTCCTGTAGGACTATGTTATTGCTTTGCTTCCAAAGAGTGCAGCATAGAAAGTAAAGAAACACTGAAAAAGACCTCAGAGGTCCACCAATTAAAAACAGCCTTGGTCATATCCTCAGTGTTACAGAGCCAGGCTGATAATAGATACTCTTGATATGGGATAAGAATGGCTTTACGTCTGTAGCCTTCCTCCCCAAAACCCATAATCTCAATCTAACCATGAGGAAAACATCAGACAAACCCAAACCAAGGCAAACTCTACAAAACACCTCACTGATATTCACATCATCAAAAACAAGATCAGAGGACACAAGACTGACTTGATAACAAAATGTAATATGGTATTATGGAGGGGATCCAGGAACAGAAAAAGGACATTCGGGGAAAACTAGTGAAATATGAATATGAAGTAAGGAATTTAACTATCAGTCTTAGTTAACTGTCTTCATTCTCACTGCCATCAAGTCCACTGCAATTCAGAGTGACTCAACCTACGGTTTCTGAGGCGGTAAACCTTTCTACTACAGAGTGACTAGTGTATTTGAACTAATGACCTTGCAGTTAATAGCCCAACAGGTTACATCACTAGGGTTGTGACAAATACACTATAATAATGTTACGATCTTAACAACTGTGGAAATTAAAACTGAGACATGTATATGAATTCTATTAACGTAAAGCTATTTAAAAAATTTTAAATACTATTCTAAGTTGGTGGTGGTGATATGCCATGAGTCAGTTCCAATTCAGAGCAACCCTGAATAGGGTTTCCAAGGCTATAAATCTTTATGGGAGCAGAAAGCCTCATCTTTCTCCTGCGGAACAACTGGTAGTTTCAAACTGCTGACCTTGAGGTTAGCAGCCCAACTCGTAACAACTACACTACCAGAGCTCCTAAATTAGGAGTCCTGATTTGGCACTGTAAGATAAGCACTGGACTGCTAACCACAAGGTCAGGGGTTCAAACCCACCAGCTGCTCCTCAGAAATCATATATAGGGTTGCTATTAGTAGGAACCTACTCAACTGCACTTAACAACATTCTAAATTACAGATCGGACATGGCCCAGCATGTGCTCTTTGTTAAGAACTATCTATATGGTATCAAATTGACAACAGCAATTTGAAAGATTCGACAGAAACCTCCCAGGGCAATAAGCTTATGTTAAAGGAGGAGAAACAACTTAGAAGAACTGGAAGAACGTATCAATGCTCCTAAGTTGCATATACAGAAATTGTAAAATTGATGTATGTTTTGTTGTGTATATTCTCAAAAGCAACAAAAATTAAAAATATGTATCTACATAACAGGAATGTGTGTGTAGATATACTAGGAAACATATATAAGAATAACCACGGTAGCACTGTTGATAAAGATGTTCCTAAACACTGAAAAAGATCTAAAGGTCTGTTAATATAAAACCAATCCAAAACCATTGCCATAGAGTCAATTCTGACTCATATTTACCTTATATAGGGTTTTCAAGAAGGAGCTCTGGTAGCGTAGTGGTTACGAATCGGGCTGCGAACCTTAAGGTCAGTGGTTCGAAACTACCAGCCGCTCCGCGGGAGAAAGATGAGGCTTTCTACTCCCGTAAAGATTTACACCCTTGGAAACCCTGTACAGGGTCGCTATGGGTCAGAACTGACTTGACGGCACTTAACAACAACAACAAGGGTTTTCAAGACAAATCTTTATGGGAACCAACAACCTTATCTTCTTTCCCCCTTCAAGCAGCTGATGGTTTTGAACTGCCAATTTTTCAGTTAGCAGTCCAAGGCCTAACCACACTACCAACAAGGGTTCTTTTCCATCCATGTTATTGTTGTTAAGTGCCATTGAGTTGGTACCGACTCATAAGAGACCCTGTGCACAGCAGAACGAAACATTGCCCAGTACTGAGCCAACCTCACTATTGTTGCCACACTTGAGCCCATTGAGGCTGCCAATCCATTTCGCTGGGGTCCTCTTTTTCTCTGACCCTCCACCTTGCCAAACATGATATCATTCTCCAGCGACTGGTCCCTCCTGACAATATGTCCTAAGTATGAGATATGAAGTTTGTCCATCCTGGCCTCCAAGGAGCACTCTGACTGCACTTATTCCAACACAGATCTGCTGATTCTTTTGACAGCCCATGGCACTTTCAGTATTCTCCTCCAACACCATAACTCAAAAGCATCAGTTCTTCTGTGGTCTTCCTTATTCACTGTCCAGCTTTCACATGCATATGAGGTTACTGAAAATACCATGGCTTGGGTCAGGTGCACATTAGTCCTTAAGCTGACATCTTTGCTCTTCAACACTTTAAAAAGCATAAAACTAATAAATTCATACAATGAAATACTATAAAGCTATGAAAATATATAATTTGTAGCCATAGGCAGACTCCTGGTATGATGTTGTAGGATACACACAGGCATGCTAACCACAAAATCAGCAGTTCAAACCCACCAGTTGTTCCTTAGAAACCCTATACAAGGTTGCTATGAGTCAGAACTAACTTGATGGCACTTAACAACAACATGCTGCAGGATGAATGTCATAAACATAATTCAATTAAAAAAAATCAAACCCAAATAAACATACTGCATTCTTCCATTTATAAGTTTTAAAGTATAGGAAAAAATAAACTATACTGCTTAAAGATGTTATAGGATAAAGCATTGGTATGAAAGGTCAGTTTGAACCACAAGATCAGTGGTTCAAACTCACCAGCTATTCCTTGGAAACCCTATACAAGGTCACTATGAGTCAGAACCAACTTGATGGCACTTAACAATAACAATAGGTGATAAACACATGCTTTTAAAAGGAAGTAGTTACCATAAAAGTCAGTTAACTCAGAGGCCAGGCAACTGGCTTGCAGAATGTGCCCTTTGGTTGTTTAAATGATTATATATTACTGTTTCTGTGTACATCAAAACAAAACAAAACAAAAAACAAGAGACTAGAAACAAATACTGTTAAATGGAAAACCACCAAAACCTTTACTGGGCAATCATTCAAAATCAAAAGGGCAACATATTCCTAAGGACAAGGGATGGGAAGGTTGATGGAATGGCAATCAGAACCATAGGGAGGAACCGGGATAACTATTGTTGCATGGAGGATACCCCAGGGATGTCCTATTCTTTGACCTGATATTTACGTACGTGATCACTTTGCAATCATTAAACTGAACTTTAATGCAATCTTCAATATGAGTTATAGTTCATATTGCAATAGGGTCTTTAAAAGTTCACATCACCAGAAATATATAATAAAAATAGATCAGAGTAGAAGTAAAGCAAATTATTGTGAATAATTTATTCATTGAGGAAAACATAGTTAACAGGGATTCAAGAACTACTCATACTTGTTTTTGTTGCTGTTAAGTGCCATTGAGTCAGTTTAGACACATAGCAACCTTGTATAGGTTTTCGGCGGCACAGCTGGTTGATTCTGAACTGCTGACCTTATGTCCAGTGCTTATCCTACAGTGCCACACCAGCAGCTATCAAAGGAGGCTTCAAAAGTCCATGGAAAAGTTCCATTATTTTTCCATCCCATTTTTCCACAAACCTTTTGAAGCCCTGTCATACAAATCAGGAAATATCAAAATGATTATCAAAATGGCAAAAACAGCTTTAAAATTCATACTATATGATGTTGAGAATAAAGTATACATTGTTGGTATATATGTTAATCACTACATTTTTTTGAAAAGCTGCTGTCCACAACTATTGAGAACTTTAAAAGCATGCAAGATTTTTCTGTCAATAACTTCTTCTCTGGGAAGTGATCCAATAGAAAGAGTCCCACACACAGGAAAGGTTTGTGCATAAAGGTTTTTATTTAGAATAACAACAATTAGCAACAGCTTCATGATCCATTTATGACTAGTAAAACGAATGCACAAAACATGGCACACGCTTGACTTCTCAGTCATGATAACAATCTATTTCTGAAGATTGTGCAACAATACAGGGCAACAAGAAGATGACAAGAACATGAGGATTACATATAAGGAGTTAAAACAAAGACCCTGCATGAAAAAGGAAAATATTAACTGTGCTTATGTTTGGAACACTTTATGACAATTTTCATTAATCAGAATACTTAAATAAATAGAATAAATTTTTAAAAGATAAAGGCAATATCAATTTGTCAAATATCAAAAAGCTGAAGAAATGAATGTCTGCCAACTGTATGTGAATTTGGCAGATGGTGGTGGTTGGGATCACTGGCAATTTTAGGTCTCTGCTGCAGGGTAGGAGATGAGCGTGACAAAATCTCACTGCTAGGGATTAGAGAGTACCAAGGCAGTAAACACATATGAGCCATTATTTCTAGAATTTGCTAAGAAGAAGAAAGAGAAGCTGGTAGCATGGAACACAGTCTGGAAACTTTTCAGGTGCTGTTTCATTTTTACTTGGGAGAGGGGTAAGAGGAGGCAAGAGTGGAGGAATCCTAGCAGAGCACAGGTGGAGTGAATAGCAGGAGGGAAGGACAAACACCTGTTCTCAGGCACAGGCCAAAGAGACACGCCTGAATTCAGTTAGGATGTTTGTGCTCTCTGGCCTCTGGTGAAAAGTGGGAACAGTCATACTTTAACTAGGAAACTTGAAGGGCAGCATGCAAGTTGAAGGCAACATTGAGTCACCAAGGGAAGTACATTCGTTCCCCATATGCATACTTTAGTGCAGACCTCACCTGGTGACCCTGACTTTACACCTCTCCCAACTTATCCCACTCCTCACTATGGCCAGTGCCCACCCTGGAGGCAGCCAGCTGCATTTTCCACACCTGACGACCTGGCAACTCCTCTTGGGCCTCAGCCTAGGGTCTGCGTCCTTCTCCTTGTCTTCCACGCAGGAAGACTCTCACAGAATCCAACTTTCAGTTTTAAAGAGGGCAAACATTTAGAGAAGAGGAGGATCCTTCCATAACTTGAATTGGCATCGTGGTGGGTCAAAGTGGGCGTCAACGGCAAAGGCTAACTCCCAGAGCTGAAAGCCAAGAGTAAGAGGGAATGGAAAATGTGAAAGGCTCAACAAATAGTACTTACCGTCTGATGAGAACGGGAGAACTCACACTTTCGCTCTCAAGCCCTCATCTCCCTAATATTGCGTAGGTTTTGTGGGTTGTCCTGTGAGGTTGAACTCAAATGGGCTGGGCTCAGTGAGTCTCGCTTCCCATTGGCTGGCTGGGCAAAACGGTGCTGTTCCCACCCTACCCACCTCCATTGCGTGTAATCATGTGTTTCTCATAGAAGACATAGTCTTCAATATAGGACCCGGGTTGTGTAGCACATTTGGGTCAGGCAGCCTCCTTCCTTTCCTGATAATAATATGTGGGGAAAAGGGCATCTGGGAATGTGACTCTAGATTTGGATGAACGTCCCAGATTGCCTGAATACGGATATGCACTATCCTTACACCATCACCCAATAATGCAAATAATTATTGAGCATAGTCTGGATTAGATTCAGCATTATAAGTACAGGGTTACAGTTAGCCACTATGGCAAATTTGGAGGCAGAGTTTAGAAAGTTAGTGTCTGGAATTCACAACTAGTTAGGTGTTGATGTTAGGGTATTCACAGGGTTCTGATAAGGTTGTATTAATATTGGCATTAGAAATGTTGGTAAAATCTGGGGCCAAGATAGAATTAAGCATAGGGTGTGTGAACAGGGTCACGGAAAGGGTGAAGTAACAATGGGCCATGTGAATGGCTGAAATTAGGAACTGGCTTTCAAATTCAGGTAACTGTAGTTTGCCGAGTTGGAATTGGAGGAAGGGATGAAATTAAGCTCTGATCCATTAAGGATGAAAATCAATTTAATACTTGAGTAGGCAGAGGGGGACACAAGATGCTGGGGTTAGGATTTATTTACATTAAATGTTTTTCACTCCAAGGAGTCCGGATGGTGTAGGGGGTTGCACATTGGGCTGCTAACCAAAAGGTCAGCAGTTCAAACTCACCAGCCACTCCACAGGAGAAAGATGTCTGGTTTCATAAAGATTTATAGTCTCAGAAACCCCAGGGAGCAGTTCTGTTCTGTCTTACGGGGTCATTATGAGTCAAAATTGACTTGATGACAGTGTTTGGGTTCTTCATTCCTATCCTTGAGTCTTTAAACTTTCTTTTTCATAAACCAGATTACGTTGTTCACCATTTCCACTCTCCTTTTTCTTTCTCTAAACCCCTTTATATATAATAAAAAGTCATGTATCTAGTTAAGCATTCCCTATGCAGGAAGAATTCTGCGTCTTTGTATCTTAGTCTGCTGGAAAACCAGTCTTATTGCCCCTAAGAACAACTTTCACTATTATTTTATTCTAATGAACTCTTCCTCACCAAACAAACCAATTCTAGGTCACCATTCACTCACTCACTTAACACCATCCTTAGTACAATACCAAGAAGTCAGAGAGAAACAGGTGAACTTGAAAAAGGAGATAAATTGCTTAGTTATTGACTGATATTTGGTGGTGGTGAAGGAGGGGTCTGGAGGAGTTAGTGAGAAAGACGAGCCAAAGGAGGTAGTGGTGTCTATTGGCAGGTCAGCCAGGTGAATCTGGTTGTGTTTGGTTGAGTTTGGACTCACAGTGACCCTGTGTAGGGTTTCCAAGGCTGTACAACTCTATGGGAGCAGAAGTTTCTTTCTTCCATGGAGCGGCTGGTATATTTGAATTGCTGATCTCGTGGTTAGCAGCCCAACTCATAATGAATTACAGCTAGGTCATAACTAAGACAGCTAACACAGATGGAGAAAATGGTCTGAGGGAAAATAAGAGCTTTAATTTTGGACATAACTTAGTATCTTGTTTGTCCTCCCTACTAGTCTGGAAATTCCTAAAGTATCATATTCATCTCCATAATATCACAATCTGGAAAATAGTGTAGGTTTAACAACTTTTTTCCAAATAAATAATTGGCAGACAATAAGGACAGGGACATTCCCATATGAGGAATGACATCAAAAGGGCACAGATTGATAAAAATACATGGCACTTTTAGGATAGAGCATTTAGGATTTTGAAGTTTGAATTTCATGTATAAGTATAAAATAAATAAACAAAGCTGGCAAAGCCATAATGCAACATGATAATGGATCTTAATGCCATGACAACTATGTTACATTGCTTATGCTCAAAATCTAAGTCTCAGGCATCTGCATCCTTAATGATTCTTTCTACAGGACCTTCTATTTTATTTCCTATCCTAATGGACTTGAATATTTACTGAAGGGATTGAAGCAATGTATGTGAAAATAAAAGATCTGCCAGGGTAAGGTCTTTCTCTGCCTTTAGTGATTTTTTTTTAAGACAAAATTTGTAATTTGTTAAATCCCCTTATATCACAAAAAGCACTCTTTAGAAGACAGTCCAAAATATTAGAAAATCCAGAATCTGACTTTCAGCAAAGAATATTTCACAATATATTTGGACAGTTTTTTCTTAATTTACAAGGTCAGGAGGCTTAAACAGAAAGACCAAAAGGGACCTGAGCTGGGAGAGTGAACACAGAAGGCAGGGGCAGACTAGGGAAGGATCCTAATGCCGTGTCATAGGTGTCCTTTACTTTTACTTTTTGGGGGGTTAGTGGAGAAAGGGCATACAATAAAACTACTCATATACTTAGGAGCAAAGCTGACAATTGTTAATGTTTTTCACATCTTTAGTCCTTTTAAAAATAAAATAGACATTGCAGCCACAGGAATCCTCTTTATTCAACACCCCCAGTTTGATTCCCACTGCAACAGGCAACCACTATCATGGATTATAAATATCCAAATACCAAATAAGAATCTTGGAGACTTTCCTTTCTCTTTTTTCCTCTCCAAAAGCCCCCTTCCCAGAGGTATTTACTTTTCCTCCACTAGTCTTTGCTATAATTACTACCATTTATTAAATATTACTATGGACCATGCAGTGTCTTAATACTTATTAACTTATTCAATCATCACAATAACTCTATGAAAAAGATATTATTATTGCCATATTATAGACGAGGAAACTGAAGGTTACAGAGGACAAATAGATTGCACCCAAACAGTTTTAATCTAGATCAGTATACTTGTTCCTAAAGTTTGTATAAACTTATTCTACATCATTCCCCTTCCATAGTTAGGGTATTTTTTAATGTACTCTTTCCCTTTATTTGTAACATTCCTAAGCCATATATTCTACAAAAATTTTGGCCAAATCAACCATGATGGCCACCATGACTGTGTTGGCTTGTGGAAAGTGTAACTTCATCTAAATCCTACAGATCTAGAACTGCTCTCAAGTGACTGCATTAACTTGGTCCCTGAAAGCAGGATCGCAAAGCTGGTTTCGAATTGAATAGAACCTAAATAGATTAGAATTCTCTAACAATCCGACTAGAGGCCTCTGGGTCAAATGAATGTTTTGAAATGATTTCCTATTTCTCAGAATTACCAATTAAAGACTTTTTCCTATTCACATAGCAGCAAACATTGCCAGATTCTAGAGTTGTCAAGCACTGCATTTAAGGTAGCATTGCTCTAGCTGGAGTTCTCACTACAGCCAACCAACCAACCCCACTGCCATAGAGTTGATTCCAATTCATGGTGACCTTACACAGGACTAAGCAGAACTGCTCCTTAGGGTTTCAAAGACTGTAAATCTTTATGGGAGCAGACAGCCTCATGTTTCTCCCCAGGAATGCCTGGTGAGTTTGAACCACTGGCATTGCAGTTAGGAGACTAATGCTTAGCCCACTGTGCCACGAGGGCTCCTAGAATTTTCACTGTTGTTGTTACATGCCCTCAAGTTAGCTCCAACTCATAGTAACCTTATGCACAACAGAATGAAACACTGCCCGGTCCTGCACCATCCTCACAATTACTGTAATGCTGGAACTGATTGCTGCTATCACTATGCCAATTCATCTCATCAAGGGGTTTCACTGACCCCTCCCCCACTTTACCAAGCATGATGTCCTTCTCCTGGGACTGGTCTCTCCTGATAACATGCCCGAAGTATGAGAGACAAAGTCTTGCAATCTCGACTTCTAAAGTGCACTTGACTGTACTGTACTTCTTCCAAGGAAGCTTTGTTTGTTCTTCTGGAACATTCTTCTCCAACTCTGTAACTCAAATGCATCAATCCACCTATGGTGTTTCTTATTCATTGTCCAACTTTCACATGCATAACAGGGGACTGAAACTACCATGGATCAGGCCCACCTCAGTCCTTAAACTGATCTATTTGCTCTTGAACACTTCACATGACTTGTGCAGCAGATTTGATTAGTGCAACATGTTATTTGATTTCTTGACTGCTGCTTCTGTGAGTGTTGATTGTGGATCAAAACAAATGAACTCTTTGACAACTTCAATATTTTCTCCATTTATCATGTTGTTATTTATTGGTCCATTTGGGAGGATTTGTAATCTTTGATCTTTATTTGTAAATATTTCAAGTTTTCTTTGTATCCAGCAAGCAAGGTTGTATCATTTATATATCACAGGTTATTATGAATCTTCCTCCAATCTTAATGCCACATTTTTCTTTATACAATCTAGCCTTTCAGATTATTTTCCAGCATGCAGATTGAGTAAGTATGGTAAAAGACTACAACCCTGGTGCACACCTTGCCTGATTTTAAACCACTCAGTATCCCCTTGTTCTGTTCTACTGACTGCCTCTTGGTCTATATACATATTGCTATGAATAGCACAATGAAGTGTTCTGGATTATTAATTTTTTGCAATGTTATCCATAGCTTGTCAGGATCCACACAGCCAAAAACATTTGCAAAGTCAATAAAGCACAAGTAAACATCTTTCTGGTATTCTCGGCTTTCAGCTAAGGTCCATCTGACTTCAGCCAATGTTATCTCTAGCTTATGTCTTCTTCTGAATCTGACTTGAATTTCTGACAGTTCTCTGTCGATGTACTGTTGCAGCCATTTTTAAATGATCTTCAACAAAATTTTACTTACATGTCGTATTAGTGTTATTGTTCTATGATTTCTGCATTCTGTTGGGTCACCTCTCTTTGGAATGGGCACAAATGTGGATCTCTTCCAAGCAGTAGCTGTTTTGCAAATTTCTTGGTATAGATGAGTGATAGTTCTTTCAGCTTGAGAAATGCTAAAAAAGTTCTTCCCTTTTGGTTTTCTAACTCCTGGTCTTTGCACATTTCATTATAATACTTGACTCCTTGAGCTGCCCTTTGAAATTTCTGTTCAGCTCTTTTGCTTCTTCATTCCTTCCAATTGTTTTGGCATTTCTATGCTGGCGAGCCAGTTTTAGAGTCTCTTCTGACATCTATTTTGGTCTTTTCTTTCTTTCTTACTTTTTAAATGATCTTTTACTTTCTTTATGTATGATGTTCTTTATGTCATTCCACAACTCTTCTGGTCTTTGGTCATTAGGGCTAATGCATCAAATCAGTTTTTGAAATGATTTCTAAATTCAGGTGGGATGTGTTGAAGGTCTTGTTTTGGCTCTCATGGACATGCTTTAGTTTTTCTTCATCTTCAGCCTGAACTTGCATATGAGCAGTTCAGTCTTGGCTGATGGTATTGAGCGTTGCCATAACAGTGAGGAGTTCCCATAGAAAGCTTTAAATCTATTGGCAAAGTAGGAGCCAGTATTCACTGGCATTAAGCAACTGTACACTCTAGGCAACTGATACAAGGGGCTCAGACAAGCTAATGAGCCTTATGGATGCAACAACTTCAATCTTGAAAATTAGAGGCCTAGATTCATATGAAAATATGTATATAGAAACCGACTGGGACAGTCAACTGGATGGAGCTGAGAGAAAGAAATGAAAACTCTCCTGGTTTGGTTTCTGCCTATTAACTGATATATAATAGTCATTCAAGTAATGTGTTGAATATTATGTTTACACAAACATACATTTTTAGATATGGAAACTGTTTCAATGGACCCTGCCTATCCTTCTCAAAGAAAAAAAAAATATAGGCTCATCCTATAAATAAGTATTCAGAATGTTAAAATAAAATAAGAATAAATATACTAACTTGCTTATGTAAAAATATATATGTAAATATATATATATAGAAAACATATTGTATACTAATATTAACATAAAATATATATTTTAGCTAGCATATATATATATTCCTTACATGAGAAGCATTAAACCTGCCATTTTTCTACTGAGACTTGTGGATAAAACTAGCTTGCTCTCTAGCTCTTTATAATCTCTCAGACTCAGCCTAGGGGATAGTCAGCTTGTTTGTTCAACACCTTCTTTCCCTCTCTGAAGTCAAGAAGCCAGTTAATTTAAAGAAGTCTCCTAGGGGGTCCACAGATCTGAAAGCCAAACTCTTTACAAGAAACACCACTTACAAGTTTTCACACCTAGGATCTGATGATGCTCATAAGGAACAGGATTGAGAGCCGGCGGTGAGGTGGGGTGGGGAGAATCATTAACTTTTTTTTTTTTAAGGAAAAGAAAAATGATTTCTCCCAGTATTCTCCAGCTTTATCAGTCTGTCTTTGGCAAACAGTCTTAAGGATTTGTTTTCTTAATCAATTAACGAGCAAACAGTTATTTGGCACAAAAGTCTGATTTCTACTTTCCTCTCATAATGAGTTCAAAAAAAGCTCTAAATTCAAGAACTGTAGTTTCACCTCTGAAAGTATATAATACAAAATTGTCTAGTCTCAGATGCTATTTTTTAAAATGAGAATATAAATAATGAACCAATATCCAACGTTTGATGCTTTATGTGCCAGGAATGCTGAAAAGTACATTATGTGGATAATTTGACCTATCCCTTAACAATCTGGACTACCAGTAGGAACCAATGTGGCAGGACAGCACACCTCCTATGTATTCTTACTGGTCAATAGCTGTTCATTCAGGAGTTATCATCCCTGTACATCAGTCAATGAAGTAGGACATATTGAAATCTTCATTTTATACAGATGAAAACACTGAGGCTGAGAGAGTAAATGACTTGTCCATCATCACCTCATGGGTAAAAATGACATTATCAAATTGTGGTCTCTAAAGTTGTAAGAAAGGAGCTCTGGTAGTGTAATGGTTACGATTTGGGCTGCGAACCTCAAGTTCAGCAATTCGAAACTACCAGCTGTTCAGCGAGAGAAAGATGAGGTTTTCTGCTCCTGTAAAGATTTAACAGCCTCAGTAACCCTATACAGGGTCTAACCGGCTCCACGGCACATAACCACCACCAAAGTTGTAAGAAATTCAGGTACTGAACTTTATATGTCTGGTTAAGTGCCATCAAGTCTTTTGCAACTCAGCAACCCAAGGAGTGGCTGATGAGTTTGAACTGTAATTAATATTTATATGCTAATTGATCTAGTGCTAATTAATCTAGAAATCATTTAAGGTGTCCTAGTGGTGCTGCAGGATAAGCACTGGACTTCTAATCACAAGGTCAACTGACCCACCAACCATTCCGTTGAAGAAAACTGAGGCTGTCTCCTTTCATAAAGATTTAGTATTAGAATTAGGGTCCCTAGACTCTGCCACAGTAGGTTGGTGGCTATATGCGATGCGCTGCTAACCACAAGGTCAGAAGTGCAAAATTACCAGGAGCTCCCCAAGGGAAAAATGGCTCCATGAAGTAAAAAATATGTTCTTAAGATACTCAGGAGCTCGGGTAGCGTAGTGGTTAGGAATCCGGCTGCTAATCTCAAGGTCAGCAGTTCGAAACTACTAGCGGTTCCGCAGGAGAAAGATGAGAGCTTTCTGCTCCCTAAAGATTCACAGCTTCGGAAAACCTATACACGCCGCTATGGATCAGAATCGACTCAATGGCACTCAACAACAACTGGTTCCAGAATATGGGGGTGGTTGGGGACGATGCTAGGACCAAAGTAACGAGAGTGCCTGCTCCGCAGGTTACCGTTCTGCACTCTCATATTGTAAAATTCCTACAATTCTCCAGGACGATCGCTACTTTTCTCCTAAATCTCACCACGCCCTCTTTCTTGGAGCCCCCTATAGCATCTAAAGTAGTACTACAACGTTAATATCAGGGTTGACTCCAGACCTTCTCAACTCCATCGAAGAGAATGCCGGCTAAGGGCAGCACAGCGCCAGATATTTCTGGCCAATCAGGAGCCACGTTCGCCCTGCGTTTCTCTTTCCCGCCCCGGGCCCTCCTGTTTCCCTGGAAACGCGAAATTTCAAGGCTTGGAACTTCCGTTTCGAATGAGCGGGGCTACAGCTATTGTTTCCGTTAGCTGAACATCTTGATGGTCTCTGTCCCCTTCACAGGTTCCCTAAATGATTCTCAGGAGGACTGAGCTAGAAGGAGACAAGGTCGGAAATAATTGTGACTGGAACAAATGTGACAGAAAAGGGAGTGTCAGGGACCAAGAAGCGCAGATCTGGCTTAGAAATCCTTGACCCCAAGGGTAGGTGAGTCATTCACAGCTGTTTTCCTTGCGTTAAAACTGAATCAGGCAAACGAGAAGGGAGGGCAGTGGCAGCATGGGCCCTGGGGCCGTGGTGCTAGGATTTGGGAGGTGCAGAGCTCAAGTCGGGGGTCTTTGTGGCAAGAGCAAAGGACCGGCAGCTCATGGGTGACTCTGCCCAAAAGAGCAGAGCCCGCTCCAGTAGAATTATTTGTACGTTTGAATGCAAAAACTAGGTAACCGGTGGCGGGTTGAATGAAACCAAACCTGCCCTGCTTTTTAGGGCACGCAAGAATCATTTCTCTTTGGAGAAAGAGGATTCTTAACTAATTGCTTATCATTTTTCCCAGGAGCTTATCAGCAAGCAAGGACCGGAAGTGAAAAAGGCTCATGCCCCCCGTTTTACAGGTAAGGAAAGTGAAGCCCGTGGGAGGTTTAGAAACTTGGGCTTTCTGAAAGCTCTACAGGGAAGCTTAATGGATCTGTAGGATAAACACTGGACTGCAAACAAGGTTAGTGGTTCAAGCCCACCAGCCGCTCTGTGGGAGAAAGATGAGACTTCCTGCTCTCACAAGATTTACAGCCTCTGAAACCCTGTACAGGGTCACTATAAGTGAGAACCGACTTGATGACCTTAACAACAACAAAGTTCTACAAGTGTTTGGTGGGAGGATTGAGACAATTATCAGGGTCTAAGGGGAGCTCTGGTAGCTTAGTGGTTACAAATCGGGCTGTGAACCGCAAGGTCAGCAGTTCGAAACTACCAGCTGCTCCGCGGGAGAAAGATGAGGCTATCTGCTCCCGTAAAGATTTACAGCCTCGGAAACCCTGTGCAGGGTCACTGTGAGTCGGAATCGACTCCACAGTACTTAACAATAACAACAAGAGGAGTACTAGTGTGGCACTGTGGGTTAATGCGCTGGAATGCAAAGTCATTTGAATTGCCACGTGAGTGGTTCAAGCTCACCAGTCACTCCTTGGAAACCCTATACAGAGTCGCTATGGGTCGGAACCGACTCCACGGCACTCAACAACAACAACAACAACAAGAGGCCTAATTCTGAGATCTTTCTCTCAGATTCCAATACTTTTGTATATCCAGTATTTATTGTAGCAAGTAGAAGAAGGTTGTTGTTGTTGTTAAGTGCCGTCGAGTCGGTTCCGACCCATAGCGACCCTGTACAGGGTTTCCGAGGCTGTAAATCTTTACGGGAGCAGATAGCCTCATCTTTCGCCTGCGGAACAGCTGGTAGTTTCCAACTGCTGACCTTGCAGTTAGCAGCCTGGTTCTTAACTACTACACTACCAGAGTGAAGGTAATGCTACTTAAATTGATGTATCAAATAAGAAAATACTTTAAGAACTGAAAGGAATTATTTAAATGTGTTGCTGTTATTTCTATATAAACTAGAAAAGGCATGAGGTTCAGATGAGTTGAATTACATAGAGAGCATCTACATTGCTTGAGTAACTAAACCATGAATTCCAAATCCAAGTTCTCCTGTAAAGACTAGAGCTGTATCTTTTGAAATTTCTTTGTTCTTAATGGCAGGAAAGTAAGTTGGGACTCATATGTGCAGAGTACAATTGGTCTATAGGATTTTCAAGGCTGTTATATAGGGTTGCTATGAGTTGGAATTGACTCAATTGTCAGTTAACAACAACAACATTCTTTCAGAAGCAGATTTCCAGGCCTGTTCACCAAGGTGACTGTGGGTGGGTTTGAATCACCAGCCTTTCTGCTAGTGTTGTTGTTGTTAGGTGTAGATGAGTCTGTTCCGATCCATAGCGACCCTGTGTAAAAGAGAAGGAAACATTGTCCAATCCTACGCCATTCTCACAATTACTTGAGCCCATTGCTGCTGCCACTGTGCCATTCCATCCCATTGGGGTCTCCCTCTTTTTTGCTGACCCTCTACTTTACCCAGCATGATGTTCTTCTCCAGGGATTGGTCCCTCCTGATAATAAGTCCAAAGTATGAGAGACAAAGTCTTGGCCATCTTGGTTTCTAAGGAGCATTCTGGTTGTACTTCTTCTAATACAGAATTTGTTTGTTCTTCTGGCAGTCCATGGTACCTTTAATATTATTCTCCAACACCATAACTCAAATGCATCAATTCTTCTACGATCTTCCTTATTGTCTAACTTTCACTTGCATGTGAAGGCTGTTGGAAATACCATGGCTTGGGTCACTTGAACTGAAGTCCTCAAAGTGACATCTTTGCTCCTGAACATTTTAAAGAGGTCTTGTACGGCAAATTTGCCTAATGCAAGATGTTACTTGATTCTGCTAATAGTTGAATGTTATACTGTTTGAGCCACCCTGTTTCTAGAAGATCAGAAATGAGGTTCAAGATGCCAATGCTCATAGCTCCTTTATTCTGATCCTTGAAAGGGAACTGAAATGTTCTTATGCTATTTCTAATTTCTATGAGATTTTTGGAGGTCACACCCAATTTGCATGTGGAGAATATAGTAAGTTTAGGACATTCAAGTCATCATCAGTCTTTCATTCCTTTCTCCTTCCCCAGATCAGCCCTCTCCACACTCCACTCTTCCACAGAAGAAGCGCACCAAGGAGAAAGGAATGTATATTGCTTTCCTGGAAGTCTGATTCCAGGTGAGTAAGATTATAAAATGCCTTGAATTCTCCATCAGTGGTGGAGATTAGTGGAAGGAGTAATGCAGACAAATGAACCAAATTACATAGGAAATGTTCCTCCAGTGCTTGGGAGGCTTCCAAGCTTTCTGTGCCGCATGCCTTCAGCTCCTATCCGTTACGTTTTCTCAAAATTTACTCATTTATTCAGCCAGTCATTCAAGTCTAGTAAACAATTAGTACTTTGTTGTTCCAAGGTAAAGAGACATAAGAATATATTGATATTTGGGAAACAAATCTGCTAATCATAATTTCTGAAGTTATTACTTATTAAATAATTCTGGAACAGGTAGCATTAAAGATAATAACAGAATAGGAACTTAGATTTGAATGCTCATTATGGATAGGATACCACATTCCAGACAGGAAGATGATCATTTACTCTCAAGCAGAATCTGAGGGGACAAAAAGGAAACTGGCCTAGTTGCAGAGGAGCAATCTGCATGAATGAGTAACCCACTACAATTCTTAGAAGAAAAAATTGGTAATTTGCTTCGGAAAAGTGACAGCCTTGAAAACCCTGTGGAACCGTTCTATCCTGAACACATGAGGTCATCATGTGTTGGAATTGACTTGACACCAACTAACATCAATAACAGCTTTAATGTTTAGTTGGTGATTTATTCTTGTGTACCATTCAGAATCCCCTTCACATCAACTAGAGTTAGCCATTATTAACATTTGGATGTTTTCACTTATAGTCTTGCGGTGTGTCATCTAATCGATTCTGACGCATGGTGACACTATATAAGGTTTCTGAGGCTGTAAATCTTTATGGGAGCATACGGTCTCATCTTTCTCCCATGCAGTGGCTGGTAGATTTGAGCCATCATCCATGAAGTTAACAGCCTTT
>NW_006408658.1:1410039-1413427 GCF_000296735.1 Chrysochloris asiatica
TATAGTCATATGTGTATATATATATATATATTCATATGTATTTACCTAAAGCTTGGAGTCCTGATGTGGCACTCACTGTAGGATAAGCACTGAACCACACCACCATTTTGAATACAAGTTCAGTGGTTCAAACTCTCCAGTTGCCCCTTGGAAACCCTATACTGGGTCGTTGAGTCAGAATTGACTCAACAGCACTTAATAACAACACCACCTAATGCTTATATACATACAACCACAAACATATGGACTCTTGGTACGGCGCTGTGGGATCAGCACTGGACTATGATCCACAGGTAGGCAGTTCAATCCCACCAGCTGCTTCTTGGAAACCCTATATGGGTTGTTATAAGTGATGGCACTTAACAACAACAACATACACATATACAATTATAGATTTTAGTATATCTAATTAGAATCATAAGGAGCTCTGGTAGCGTAGTGGTTACTAACCTCAGGGTCAGCAATTCGAAACTACCAGCTGTTCTGTGGGAGATAGATGAGGCTTTCTGCTCCCGTAAAGATATACAGCCTTGGAAACCCTGTACAGGGTCGCTATGAGTCGGAACCGACTCCACGGCACGTAACAACAACAACAACAACAATTAGAATCATGACAAATAGGCTCCATGAAGGTAGTGAATTCAAGTTCTCAGTATATATAACCATGTTATGTTTTAGTATGCATTTAGCAAAGGCTCCTGATGTTGCACTGTAGGATAATCACTGTACTGTTAACTGCAAGGTTGGCAGTTCAAATTACCAACCACTCATTGGAAACCCTATACAGGGTCGCTATGACTCAGCACCAACTCAACAACACTTAACACCAACAATATACATTCAATATCTATTTCTTGAGTGAGTCAACAGCTGTTTTGTATGTATTCATTTAATATATAATAAGCATTTTCCCAAGTAATTTTTGGTAGCATAAGTCTTGTTGACCACATAATGTTCCATTCTACGTATATACCATGCTTAATTTAAAATTTATTTTATTGGGGAAACGGTAGTTGTTTTCTAATATGATATTTTGCTATTTTTGTTAATATATGTAAGCATACTTCTAATTAATATCCTTATACATAAGTTATTAACTATATGTCTTTTTATTTCCTTAAGAAATAGGATGCAAGAGTCAAAAGCTATATTTTTAAAGCTTTTGAAACTATTCTTCTATTTCATCCTCACTGGCTTTAGTGGTTGGTGCATAAATTTGAATAATAGTGGTATTAACTGGGTTTCCCTGTAGGCGCATGGATATTATCCTATCACTTACAGCATTGTACCTCATGACTGATCTGGATATGTTCTTTTTGACAATGAATGCAACACCATTCCTCTTCAATTACTAGTCTGTAAAAAAATCATACCTTTATTGCTCCTTGTGATCTTTTTGCCATAACTTTTATCTGAAATGAAACTAAATTTGCTATTTCAGTTTTGTTCTGCTTACATATTTGTGTGGCATTTGTTTCCATCCTTTTTTTCCTGTGTATTTTTCTTTTAAATATGTCTCTTCTAGATACATATTACCGTTGAATCTAATTTTTGAATATAAAAATGTTTTCAGTTGTTGAGATTAATCCATTATCATTTATTATAATTACTGTTACATTATTTTTTGTCACCTTATTATTCTCACCCCTCTCTTATTCTGTTTTCCTGTAAAACAGATTGTCTTTCCTTGTGTTTGTTTATTTTTTGAGAATGGTATTATGGTTTTACGGTAGTATGGTGGTGGTCCTTACCTTGAAACCTACATACTTTTGATTGCCCCTGTTGATTTATTTAATTTATTACTATTGAGGTTATTTCCCTAATAAGGCAAGTTATTTAACACACTTTTATGCCCCTTTCTCAATCATCTCTCATCATGTGTATATTGTAATAAATTGTGGTCAAGAGTACATAGGGAGATGCTTTCTCCTTTTTACTTTTTTTATTTTGCTCTAAGGTTTTTTTCTGTGTCTTTTAAAAATAATAATAAATATTACCAAGGTATTTGATGACCTTTCCTTATCATATCTCATGCAGCTTCTCCTGGATTTGTTTCTCTTCTTTATTGACTTATTAGAAAAATAGAGGTAAGTGTGTCTGTTTAAGTATTTTGGGTATTAAAGAAATGAAATATGTGTTTTAAATAAAATGGTAGAGGAAAAAGTGGCAGTGGGAAGTAATTAATAAAATTGTCATCAAAGAGATGACAGGGAAAGATAGTGGAAGATTTTAAAAAATTAAAAAATAAGATTTTGAAAATAAGTTCAAATATATTAGTAATCATAATAAATGAAAATGAACAAAATTTACCTATAAAAAGATTGAATCATACTGATTTGATGAAAAACATGTTGCTCTTTGCTCATACACAAAATAAAAGTTATATAGCAGTTAATAGTGGCAAAGATCATCAGTGAGACATACTAATTATGAACTTTTGAATAGTGAAGAATGTGTTTCCAATATGTATACAGTAAAGCATGATGAAGTTATCAGAAGGAATCTAAACTCCAGATATATAGAGAATGAACAGAAAATTCTTGAAAAGAACATTAAAGAAAACTTTATGTTCATGTTTATGTTCATGTTAATAGTTATGTTCATGGACAGGAAGATAGAAAAAGTATCAGATTTGTATCTTATTGTTGACTATAGAAAGGTTCATTTATATACAAAAGAGGGAGAGAAAGAAAGAAAGGATGATAAAATAATAGTCATCAAGTTTCCTGAGGAAATGGAGATTTCCAGTCATGCAAAATGGCTGGAAGAATGAACATGGAACATTTGTTCTGCAAGAGAGGGAAAAGCTTCTTAAAGAATAAAAGGGTCACGTCTTAAGAACAGGCACCAACCTGTGGGTTGTTCTTGGATCCTCAATCGACTGCAAAAAATAGTTTCATAATAATCAGAAAATTTTAATTTGAAGTGGGTGTTAGATGATGTTGTTGTTAGTTATTTGGAATTATGACTTATGGTGACCCATGTGTGTGTCAGAGTAGAACTTTACTCCATGGATTTTCAAGGCTGTCAGCTTTCAGAAGCAGTTGTCCATACTTGTCTTCTGGGGTGCCTCTTAGTGAGTTCAAACTGCCAACCTTTTGAGTAGCAGTCAAGTGCTTAACAGTTGGTTCCACCCTTGGTGTTGGTAGTGTGCTGTCAAATTGGTTCCAACTCATAGTGATCTGTATAGGGTTTCTGAGAAGTAGTTAGTGAGTTTGAACCACTGACTTTGTGAATCAAACCGACTTTGTAAGTACAGAGCATTACCCCACAGCCCCACACTGACATATTTTATTTTTAAAAGTCTATTTCTAATGAACCACCACTTCTCTGTCAGTTTGTTGTACTGTGATGGCTTGTGTGTTGCTGTGATGCTGAAAGCTATGCT
>NW_006408658.1:1415578-1417572 GCF_000296735.1 Chrysochloris asiatica
ATATTGATAATGTCAGACAGATCTTGGCTGAAAGCAGAGAACACCAGAAAGATGTTTACTTCTGCTTTATTGACTATGCAAAGGCATTTGATTGTGTGGGTCATAACAAAACTGTGCATAATATTGTAAAAAATGGATATTCCAGAACACTTAATTGTGCTCATGAGGGATCCATACAGAGACCAAGAGGCAGTCATTAGAATAGAACAAGAGGATATTGACTGGTTTAAAATCCAGAAAGGGATGTGCCAGGATTGGGTGCTTTCAGCATGCTTGCTTAGTTTGTATGCTAAGCAGAGAATTCAAGAAGCTGGATTACATGATGAAGAATGTGACATCAGGATTGGAGGAAGACTTATTAGCAACCTGAGATACACAGATAACATAACCTTGCTTGCTGAAAGAGAAGAGGACTTATACTTACTGATGAAGATCAAAGACCATAGTCTTCAGTATGTATTATACCTCAATGTAAAGTAAAAATCCTCACAATGGGACAAATAAATAACATGATAAATGGAAAAAATACCGAAGCTGTCTAAGACTTCATTTTGCATGAATCAGTAATGAACACTCATGGAAGTTGTTATTGTTGTTAAGAGTTGTCCAGTCAGTTCTGACTCATAGCTACCCTATATTGGGTTTCTGAGGAACAACTGGCAGGTCTGAACAAGCTGACCTTGTGGTTCACAGCCCAGTGCTTATCCTATAGAGCCATACCAGGATCAAAGCACATATTGCATTGGAGAAATCTGCAGCAAAAGACCTTTTGAAGTGTTAAAGAACAAAGCCATCACTCTGAAGGCTAAGGTTGTCTGACCCACGCCATGGTATTTTCACTCACCTCATACACATGTGAAAGCTTGGCAATGAATAAGGAAGACTGAAGAATCATGGCATTTGAATTATAGTATTGGTGAAGAATATTGAAAGTGCCATGGACTGCCAGAAGAACAAACATCTATCTTGGAAGAAGTATCGCCAGAATGCTCATTAAAAGAGAGAATGATGATATTTCATCTCTTGTGCTTTGGACATGCTGTCAGGGGATACCAGTCCTTGGAGAAGGACATCATGCTTGGTAAAGTGAAAAAGAGGAGGACGCCCAACTCTACAATAATTAGACTCCTGGTGTGGCACTATAGGATAAGCACTGAACTGCTAACCACATATTGGTAGTTCAAACCCGCCAGCTGCTCTGTGGGAGAAAGATGAGGCTTCTTGTTCTCATAAAGATTTACAAACTCAGAAAACCCTATACAGAGGTTGCTACGAGTTGAAATTGAATTGATGGCAATGGATTTCCTTTTTGATTAATCAGTTGGTGAAAATATATATATTGAAATATTTCTAAGATAATTATAAGTAAAATAGCATTATGCCTGGAATTTGCTTTAAAATACTCCATCAAATAATCATAATATAATAATAGGGACAATAATAACAGCAATAATCGTGGAGGAGGCAGAAGATTGAAACAAAATAGGCAAAATGCTGATCGTTACTGAAAACTATGGGAACTCACATACATTATCTTTTTTCTGTTGAAAGTTTGAAAGTTTCCATTCTTGAAGAAAATATGTGAAAATTATAATCCATTCTGTGTGGTGGTGCACAAGAATTTATGATTTTATTTTTCATAAAACAAAATGGCTTTTTCTATAGTATAATATTTTTCCTTGTCTAATATTTGTGGTGCTGTGGGATAATATGCTGGGCTGCAAAGTCTGTTTGAACCACATAGTTAGTGGTTCAAGCTCACCAGCCGCTCCTTGGAAACCCTATACGGGGATGCTATGGGTCAGAACCAACTAGACGGCACTTAACAACAACAGCAATACTAATATTGAAAAACCTATGCTTTTGTCCATGTTTTTCTGTTATAGCTTGGCTGGTTCTTTCATTTTCAATCTCAGAGTTCAGTGGTTTGGAGTGTGTCTCTTATAAAAGCAGTAATTCGACTCTATTTTAAAGCTTGGTGTTAGCATCCTTTT
>NW_006408658.1:1417870-1418989 GCF_000296735.1 Chrysochloris asiatica
GGTTACGAATCGGGCTGCTAACCCTCAAGGTCAGCAGATCGAAACTACCAGCTGATCTGTGGGAGAAAGATGAGGCATTCTGCTCCCGTAAAGATTTACAGCCCCGGAAATCCTGTACAGGGTCTCTATGAGTCGGAACCGACTCCATGGTACTTAACAACAACATAGACTAATAGATTCGTCATTTTAGTCATTATATCATTCTTTTGTCTATAGAGTTAATGTGCCTATTAATTTAAATATATTTTCTGCTTTCATGTTTCCTAATGAAGAAAAATGTTTGCAGCCTATTTTTTTTTTTTTACTTTGTTTAATTTCTAAGATTGCAATCGTCTCCATGCAACAACAGTTATTCCACTTCCTCCCTGTGGTTCCTGTTTTCATTCCACTTAACTTCCTATCCTTTCTCAACTTTGTCCTGAGGTAAATGTTGCCCTTTTGATTTTGAATGATTGACCATTCATTCCATGGTGAGCAGACATTACTAGTGTTGTTGTTCCCCTATAGACCTGTCTGTTGCTTGGCAGAAAATGGGCCACTAGAGTAAGTTCTTTTCCAGATCTGAAGGGTGGTCAAGGACCATAGTAGGGTTCTTCCAGCCTTTTGACCAGTAAGCCCTGTCTTTTTCCTTTCTTTTTTTTAAAAATGACTTTGAGTTTTGTTCCACATTTTCTCTATCTGGGATCTTCTAGTATGATCCCTTTCTGGGGACTTGGTATGATAGCCGGTACTATCTAGTACTTCTGGTCTCCGAATTGTGGACACTGATCATCACCTGTTCCATTAGTCCCTGGGACTAATTGATTTCAGGCATCTTCAATTTTCATCACTTTTCTTTCTTCCTCACATGAGGAGACCAATAGTTGTACCTTAGTAACTGCTCATGAGCTTTTAAGATCCCAGACGCTACTCACCAAAGTAGGATATAGAACATTGTCTTTGTGGGCTATGTTATGAGCATGCAACATATTTTAAAAAATATTTAGGTGGAATATTTCATGGTAGTTTTTAGTACATTGAATGCATATGCCCAAAAAATTTAATTTCTGGAATTTTACCTTATAGAAATATTATTAGAAGTAGTGCTCAATTATATACAAGTATTTAAGAAAAACTAAG
>NW_006408658.1:1419705-1435130 GCF_000296735.1 Chrysochloris asiatica
TTTTTTTTTTTTTTTCTTTTAATTTCTATGTGTCAGAAGCCAGTCACCAAGTTCCCTTCATTCAAAACAAAACACCCAATGCTATTGATTTGATTCTGTCGCATAAAGACCCTGTTGGGTAGAGTAGAACTGAACTGCTCACTAGGGTTTCCAAGACTATAAATCTTTACAGGAACATAATAGTTGGTGGGTTCAAATCATCAACCTTGCCTTTAGCAGTCAGTCCAGTGCTTATCCCGCAGTGCCACTAGGGTTCCTCATTTAAATTCAAGGCATGGGAAAATTGGAACTACCTCTTAAAGAGAATATCAATTTACTGAGATAATTTTAAAACTACCATAAATAAGACTAAAATAATCACGAAATACTAATATAAGCAATATTGAGCAACTTTGCTATGTTGTTGTTATATGCTGTGGAGTCGGTTCTGACTCATAGCGACCCTGTACAGGGTTTCTGAGGCTGTAAATCTTTACGGGAGCAGAAAGCCTCATCTTTCTCCAGCAGAACAGCTGGTAGTTTCAAACTGCTGACCTTGCAGTTCGCAGCCTGATTCGTAACCACTACGCTACCAGAATAATTCTGGTCTGAAGTGTGCACACTGAGTATTTATGCTACCCCTCTGCTTATCTTCTAGCTCTGTAGTTTGGGGTATATACATAATCTCTTTCAGTTATTGCTTACTCATTTGTAAAATGGGGATAATAATAGAACTTCTAACAAAATTGCTGTGAGGAATAATTTTGAAACATTATAGGGGGAACACTTCCCCAATGGTTAACAGACAAAGACTACAGGAATGTTTCTTATTATGGTCAGTGTGTGTGATGATTGGATACTGTCTTATTTCTGCCCCTTTTGGTTTTCCTCCTTGTTGGTTCTTTCTCTGTTTGGTTTGTCATTTGTGTTAGTTGCTAAATGTATTTTTCTTTGTCCATCTTCCCACGTAGATTTCTTCTTCCTGGAAAGACTGATCTTTGACTAGATGGCAGTAACATTTGATGATGTGACTATTAGTTTTACTTGGGAGGAGTGGAAATTCTTGAATTCTACTCAAAAGAAGCTCTACAGAGAGGTCATGTGGGAGAACTACACAAATGTCATGTCAGTAGGTAAAGTTATCCCTCTTCTTAATTAGTTTCTACTTGAACGAGTTTTCTCAAATATTTTGGTTTTTTATCTGGGTGTTGTATTAAGAGTGGTGAGATAAATATTCTAAAACTGTGTCTTAAATCAGGTGACACAAATCTTGCAAGACACTTGGGCTATGTGTAATAAGTAGATATCTGTTCTTTGTTTTTGCTTTTAGTCATTTTCTGGATTTTACTTAAATGCCCAGTATTGATTTTGTATAGTCCTATATCTGTTATCTCTTCATAGTTTTGTGTAATTCTATATGTTTTCTGTTCACACTATTTGTACAAGTTAGCTTTTGCTGTATAACAAACTATCCCAAACCTAGTGGCTTAAGACAATAAACTTTAGTGTTTTTCATAATTCTAATTGACAAATATTTTTCATAATTCTAATGGTGCTTCTATTGTGCAGTGACTTGGCTGGAGCTTAGTGTTCTAAGATGGGGCTGGATGCCTAACTCACATGTATGGCTGTTGTTTCGTTAGTGGGGCTGATGGAGATGTGCTGGCCACATGTGCCCCTTTAAGCAGGCTAGCCCATACTCATTTACATGAGGGTAATCAAAGGATTTTCAAAAGCAGTGATAGAAAGGACAAGCCCCAGTGCTTAACCACTTTTCAAGTCTCTGCTGTGTTACTTTTGCTGATGTTCCCAGTGACCAAAGCATGTTGCTTAGCCCAGACCAGAGACGGTATGGAAGGAAGACACCCAAAGGTGTAGACAAAGGTAGAGAGTTAATACATCCATTGTTGCACATAATCTAGCACATTAGTCTAGAAGAATACAAATCAATATTTTACTTCTTATAATAATTTCCCAGATAGAGTAATTAAATTCAGTCTTTAATGTTATATTCATGAAGCAGTTGACCTTACTCTTTATTTTTGAACAGTACCTGATAAATTATGGGTACTAAAGATATGTTTGTGGAATGAATGTATAAATGAATAAACAAGTATAGAAATTAATTTTAGCTCCAAATGGATCAAAGTCATAAGCCTTCTTTTCCACCCCACGTATATGTCCTTTTCAATCAGTTTTTTTCACAGTTAATTTTTGATAATTGTGAGTTTTATTCTCCTGTGTACATTTCCTCATTCAAGAAGGATCACTGTAATATTTTGGTATGTGGAGATACAACCATAAATATATTACTCCTATGTCTTCACTGAACTTGCAAAATTTGGGGGGATAGTTCCTATTATTTTCTGTTTATTCTATGTTTAAGAACCCACACAAATAATTGATGCAATTGGATGTTAATCTTTCATTGCAACTGGAAACCAACTGTAAATTTTGTTAGTCTCAGACATGCAGAATGAGAAAATTATGAAGGACAAATAATGCCAGTCATTTCCTTGCTTAAATAAAACTTTAACCTCTTCCTACATTTCTAGAGGTCATTGATAATTTTGAAATTTTTAAGCATGACTTTTATCTCACCACTGAATCTTCTGATTCTTCTAGGAAAGTGGAATGAGAGTTACAAATCCCAGGAAGAAAGATTCAGATACTTAGGACATGGCAATCTTTCTTGCTGGCAAGGATGGAAGAAAGCCGGCACTCAGATATATGAAAACCAGAACTGTGTGGAAACTGCTGAAAAGAAAGAGGTAGATTCCAAGGACCTAATGCAGCAAGACCTTTCCCACTGTCAGGAATGGTTAATACTCTCTACACAAGTACCAAGATATGGGAACTATGAAATGACTTTTCAAGAAAAAAGTTCCAGGAACTCTACGTATAAAAAGTCTATAACTTGGCAGTCCTTAGAACCAAAAAACACTAAAGATTATGGGAGAGAAATTTGCATAAGAGATTCCCATGGTTGTCAAGGAAACAGATACCATCTTGCCATATCCAAGAAAAGTCTCTCTCTGGCAGAAGCAGAGAAGCTCATAGTTCATCATTCATATATCCCAATAGAAGAAGCCCTTCTGGAGTTCAGTGGTGAGATATGCCAAAATGACCTGCTAAAAGACTCTATGAAAGAGACACACTGTGGATGTAGTAAATGTAAAGATATTTATTACTGGAACTCACAGTATATTCTACACAAGAGAGAGCCATTTGGAGAAAAGCTCTATCAGTGTTCCATCAGCACAGCATGCTTCTCTCAGAGATCAGACCTGTATAGACATCCAAGAATTCAGATCGGTAAACCTCTGTATGGATGCAATGAAGTTGATGGTCACTTTAGTCAGAGCGCAGGTGTTTATCAGACAGTCCACAGAGGGGAGGTTCCTTATATATGTAATGCATGTGGTAAGAGCTTCCGCCAGATCTCTAGTCTTCACAGTCATCAAAGACTCCACACAGAAGAGAGACTCTATAAATTTGAGTGTGATAAGGACCTCAGTAGAAATTCATTACTTCACATTCACCAGAGACTTCACATAGGAGATAAACCTTTTAAGTGTGGTCAGTGTGGTAAGAGTTTTAGTCGGAGTTCAGTACTTCATGTTCATCAGAGGGTCCACACAGGAGAGAAACCCTATAAGTGTGATGAGTGTGGTAAGGGCTTCAGTCAGAGCTCAAATCTTCGAATTCATCAGTTAGTCCACACGGGAGAGAAGTCCTATAAATGTGATGATTGTGGAAAGGGCTTTACCCAGCGCTCAAATCTTCAAATTCATCAGAGAGTGCATACAGGAGAGAAGCCGTATAAATGTGGAGACTGTGGGAAAGACTTCAGTCACAGCTCAGATCTTCGTATTCATCAGAGGGTCCATACAGGGGAAAAACCTTACATTTGTCATGAATGTGGTAAGGGCTTCAGCAAAAGTTCCAAGCTCCACACTCATCAAAGAGTCCATACTGGAGAGAAACCTTATCAGTGTGAAGCATGTGGTAAGGGATTCTGTCAGAGTTCACATCTTCTGATTCATCAGAGAGTTCACACAGGAGAAAAACCCTATAAATGTGATGATTGTGGGAAAGGCTTTAGTCACAGCTCAAATCTCCATATTCATCAGAGAGTCCATACAGGAGAAAAGCCATATCAGTGTGCCCAGTGCGGTAAGGGTTTCAGTCATAGCTCAGCTCTTCGAATGCATCAAAGGGTTCACGCAGGAGAGAAACATCCTAAGTGCCATGAATATTATAACAAATTTGATCAAAACTCCCATCTTCACAACAATCTTAGACGAGAAACTTTATAATCTTAGTTAACAGCTTTTGTCAAAGCATATACCAAATAAGTGCTCCTCAGAGTAATACCTATAAGTAATACCAATAATCTCACATAACGTTTATAGTTTTCCTAAAAGTAATACCAATAATCTCACATAACATTTATAGTTTTCCCTAACTATCACTAAATCATTTGTGCTAAGATATGATCCTTAGGAGAATTCTTAAATATTTAAAATCAAAGTATATTTTCGTTTTCTATTACAAATATAATGCATAGTTGTTTAAAAATATTTAAAATATTAAAGGAGGCAACTCATCCTGTTCCACTCCAGTCTTTTTTTTCCTCTGCATTTTATTGTGCTTGAATTCATATTGTATGTTGAACTTTGACCTCAAAGCATTTTCTTAAAAACAGATGTGAAGTGAAACTCTCTGGAACAGTGTCTTGACTCCCTCATAAAGTCTAGGAAGCCACAGAAAGAGATGAAAGTATACAAAACTTGAAAATCAAACAGGTAGACAACTTAATCATTTGAATATGGAAGAACTAACTAGATGGTCACCTGATAAAGTTAGGAAAGCATTGTATGACCCATAAATATCTTACATATTGTATCTTACGTACATTATCTCTGTCAACCAGAAAACACTGAAGCAAACCTGTTGCAAGGGTATTATACTTTGAAATAGCTACAACTCACTTTCACTCCCTCTTTCCCAGTTTTCCATATTAATTTATAGGCTCAGACATAAAGTAACTGGAGGCAGAAGATTGTTTCTGTAAGTAAGTTTTGGAAGGCATGTGCAAAGGCAGAAATAACACTCAGGCATAAATGTTAGAAATTGTACATACTCCACTGGTTCAGAATCACAGACCCAAGAGTAGAATTTGATTAATCTCAGTAAAACAGAGTTATAGTATATGGATATATGCTTGTAGCAGAATTTAGCTCATCATTAAGGAGCTCTGGTAGCGTAGTGGTTACGAATCAGGCTGCTAACCTCAAGGTCAGCAGTTCGAAACTACTAGCTGTTCTGCGGGAGAAAGATGAGGCTTTCTGCCCCCGTAAAGATTTACAGCCTCGAGAACTCTGTGCAGGGTCACTGTGAGTTGGAACCAACTCTACGGTACTTAACAACAATGTGCATCATTGGAGTCTTGGTGTGGCGCTGCTGGTTAATGCACTGGACTGCAAAGTTGGTTTGAACCACAAGATCAAAGGTTCAAGCTCACCAGCCACTCCTCAGAGAGCCGATACAGGGTTGCTAAAAGTTGGAACCAACTCGACAGCATTTAACAACAGCAGTGTACATCAATGGAGACAAGGATGGCAAGACTTTGTCTCTCATACTTTAGACATTTCAGGAAGAATTAGTCTCTGGAGAAGGACATCATACTTAGTAAAGTGGAGGGTCAATGAAGAAGAGGATGACCCCCTAATGCAGTGGATTGACACTGCCAGCAACAATGGGTTCAAGCGTACCAACAGTTGTGAGAATGGTGCAGGACCAATGTTCTGTTGTGCATAGGGTCACTGAGTGGGAACCAATTCGATGGCACCTAACAATGCATCAATGAACTCTCCATTTCATTATGGAAGAAGACAATTTTTCCATTATAGAAATGGAATGAAGTCAATAAGAAACAAACGTCTGACAGTATTGACATACATATGTTTAGATATCACTTCCCAAGTTGTTAAGTGCCTTCGAGTTGGTTCCAACACACAGAGACCCTGTATAGGAGTGGCTAGCCGGTTTAACCATAAATTTTGTGGTTAGCAGTCCATTGCTTATCCTATAATGCCAACAAAAATTCAGCTGACTTGTTTGGGAAGTAAGAAGGAATTGTAATACCAAAGAAATATTATCCTGAAGATTTAGAAACCTGGCGCTGTGGGTTAATGCACCAGACTGCAAAGCTGTTTGAACTGCAAGGTCGGCGTTCAAGCTCACCAGCTGCTCCTCAGAAACCCTATACAGGGTTGCTATGGGTTGGAATCAACTCGACGGCACTTAACAGCAACCCTAAAAATTAACCATTTCAGGCTCCAGAAAATAATTTCAAAATAATTTGTGTCCCCATAACAGAAAACCTAACTCTACTAAACCCAATTCTTAATCCTTTATCCCTGCATCAAGTGTTGGAATTGTTTTTGTTGTTGTTAAGTGCTGTTGAGTCAGTTCTGACTCACAGCGACCCTGTATAGGGTTTCTGAAGAGCGGCTGGTGTGTTTGAACCTTGAGGTTCAAACCAACATTGTGGTCAAGTGCTTACCCTACAGCACCACAGCAGGACTCCTAGAGTTGGGCTACTCCCTGAATGAAATAAGTTTTAAGGTAGTTCTTAGAGACATTCAAGGATGTGGCTGCGAGCTTCACCGAAAAGGAGTGGTAACAGCTGGATCCCAGTCCTGTATAGGGTTGTGATGCTAGAGAACTATAACAATGTGTTTTCATTGGGTAAAACGGCTTTCCTGTAACTTGTTATAGCATTTGGAGTATCTTAGCTTTCTCTACTAAATTATTCGGCTGCCAAACACTTAAGGGGAACCAAACCCCCCTGCTATAGAGTTGATTTTGACTTAGCAACCTTTCCAGGTAAGGGTTGAATTACTCCATAAGATTTTCAAGGCTATACATCTTTACGGAAACAGACTGCCTCATTTTTCCTAAGGAGTGGCCAGTTGGTTCAAATTGCTGAGCTTTTGGTAGCTTCCCAGTGCTTAACCCACTGTGTCACCAAGGATCCTTTTTTGAGGGGAAGGAACTGCCACACACACACACAAGTAAACCCATTGGCACTGAGTTGATTCTGACTCATGATAACCCCGTGTGTTAAAGTAGAACTGAGCTCCATAGGATTTCTTGGCTTCAGTCTTTACAGAAGTGATTGATTGTCAAGTCTTTCAGGCCACTGGATGGGTTTGAACACCTCAACGGTTTCATTAATACTCAGGTGTAAACCTTTTGTACCACAGGCTCTTAGAAGGAACCAGCAGTAATGGCTTATTGGAAACCACCCACTGAACCATTGCTGTGCTGACAGATTGAAAAATAACTAGTTAAAGTAATAGGCTTGCTTTGGCTAATCAGTGACCTCTTAAAAGACTATGCTGAAATTAAAACATTAGCACAAGTGAAGATTTACCAATCCTACAGAAAGGAGGAAAGCAGAAATTGGGACAGATACAAAATTTGAAAATATGAATATGAAAATAGGAGTCACACAATACAAGTCTAAGAATTTTAGGAGTGCAAAGGTCAAGCAAGAATCTAAGTCATTGCTCGATATACCCGTAAACATTGAACTGGGGTGAGTACTTAACTTACAGCAGACGTAGGATGGGGCTGGGTCTAGTCCCTTAAAGAGGAAATCATGAAACCAATTGTCATCCCAAACAATATTTTGAGGTAACACGTAGAGGTTTTAGCGGTACCTCTTAACAGCAGGAGAAACCTGTAGATTCCTCCAGAGAGAAAGCATTAAAGTTATTTCTGGCATATATTGATGTTTGTTTTTAATCTGGATAGTGGTATTTAAGGACACGTTTCTTGGAGGGGTTGTCCAAAACTCTTAAATTATATGCTAACTAGGTGTGTACTCTCTTTTTTTGGAGTGGTGGGTAAGGAGAAGTACGGAAAGGAATGTTTTCATCATTCTGGAAGGGATACTATGTCTCAGAAAAGATTTGAGTCATTGGTTTAAGAAAACGTTAAGGCAACACATCCCATATTTAAGCAAAATTGTGTACTCTATATGGGCCAACTGAGATGCTGAACCAAGTACCAATTGCGTCCCCTCTCCCATCCCTCTTCTGTTCATCCTTAGGTAAATGTGGGCACACTTCCTGGTTGGCACTGGTCATCAAATAGGTTCAAACAGCCACAAGTTATGCATTGTCTTCTTACTAGGAATACAGCTACTGTCCACTGGTAAATGTACTCATTAAGAATGATTGCCAGAGGATTCAGGGAACTGTAGTCTGCTCCAGCAAGTTGGGTCCTTAGAGCTGTAACTTAAAGGTGAGAGTTACATATGTAAACCTTATAAACTCTGAAATACAAATTCTGTCCACTAAATACTTGATTAGAGTATTTTTAATGGATTAATGTAGGGAGATTTATAATCCTTACAATAGTCTCCTCACTCAATTACATTTTTATTTTTTAGGGAAGTAGAGTGCATATAATGTATTTGAAATAATTTTTTAAACCTAAGTTTTTCAATTGGTTTTAAGGTTATTTGGACAATCATCTTAGTAACAAATTACTTTCATCTTTCCAGTTTTCATTCTCATTATTTCAATTAGCATTTGCAGAGCACTAATTGTAGCACTAACAAGAATTCTACCTTTTATCATTACCTTCAGGATAAAGTCCAAACTTCTATGGAAACATACACACCTTTCATAATCTAGCCTTCAAACTTCCCTTTAACTTCATTTTTATGTATTCTAGCACTATTCTTTCTTATTGGCCCAGTCCAGAGAGTGAACTTATTTCCTAAGCATGTCATGCTCTCATCCTTCTGTACTTTTAAAAAATCACTTCTCTTCCTTAATATTATTCTCCTGGTGTGGCACTGTGGGCTAATGCACCAGGCTGCAAAGCCGTTTGAACTGCAAGGTCAGCGGTTCAAGCTCACCAGCTGCTCCTCAGAAACCCTATACAGGGTTGCTATGGGTCAGAATCGACTCCATGGCACTTAACAACAACTACACACTAAAAAAAAAAAAAGGTAGAGAAAAAGAAAATAGGATCAAAATACCTAAAATGAAACTGTCAGCCCCCATTAAATTTAACATTTCACTGTAAGTGCTTAGATGATTGATGACTATAATGGAGGACAGCACCAAGCCACTCCTCATACAGCACTCTAAGTTTGGTCCAATAATTCATCGGAATGGCCACAGAGAACTCAGACAACATACTCACAATTACAAGGTTTATTAGAGACGCTAGCAGGTTACAATACAGGATCACAAAATGCTCAGGGCAGTTGTTCAGTCAGCTGCTGATAAATGCCCACAGGACACACCACTCCACCATAAGCCTCAGCTTGAATGCACTTGGCTCAGCTTCAAGGGTCAGCAAACCTAGTTATTACACTTAAGTGCCTGCAGGTACTCCACTCTACAAGCGTTGCTTCCTGCCCCAAATCATCAGCTTTACTTGCTCTGTGGTTTGGGAAGCCCATCAGTCTATCTAGTACTCTTGCTCTGCTGCTTCTGCTGCTTCTGCTGCTGCTCCTACTCTGCCATTCCTCCGGTGTCACAGTTTTGTCCCTGGGTGGAGGAGGTTCAACATGTGGGGATCTCAAGGTCCAAAGGACACACTCTTCTTCTTTGATGGTAGACAGAGATTCTCCCTCTTGTTTCTGAGATGGTTCATTTTCTAGCCATGCTAAAGTTTCAAGTTTTTACAATTACAATGAACTTTGCTAGTATCCACAGCTGAATCATGTAATCCTATCACTATCTTCTCCCACCTTCTCTTACCTAGACCGAGCATGGCAGAAACATTGTTTGGTTGGAGTTACTGACTATGGCTAGAAGAGATATTATATATTCAGACCACCACAAGGGCATGTATGTGAATTTCCTACAGAATGCTTTTCTCTTGTTAGAACACACCAAAAGTTGTTTTATGTTTATATGAATCTCCATATCAATTACTTATGTATGATTTTGTCCTAATCAAATTTTGATGTTAAAATAAACATAAACACAGAATAATTTTCCACATTTATTCACAGAAATTAATTTGTGTCTGCTTTTGATGATAAGGTGTGAACTCTAACAGAAAGCTACCATCTTCATTCAATCAAAATGTCTCCAGTATGAATCTTTTTGGGTACAGTAAGGCAAACTTCTAGGCTCAAGACCCCTTTTGGATCCTGTGTTAGCTTATAGAAGAGGAAGTTCTGTAGTACACTTTATTGACCTTATGATATCTGGGTGGGATAAATGATAACCCTAAGGCTAAAGTTGTTTCTCCAGCCTAGATCCCAAAAGAGCACTTTAAAAAGAAACAGAATTTTTAAGAATATCAATACACAAAAACAATACATCCATCTTCCATGAAGTTTATAACCCTCTCCCAATTCTAGTCTCCATCTAGTACTAGGAGAGCCAAGAATATAATCAGTGGTGGAATAATTGGTTGTCACTGTGGACTTTGTCATTAATTCAGGGATTTCAGTTCTTAGACATGTCCTCCTATATGCTCATGACACCTGGTTTCTCATCTTTTTATTAAGGGCTGAAGTTGGAGTTTTAAGTATCAACTCTTAAAGCATTTCTTGGTTCCTCCCTGATGTCTACATCTTCAATTGATCAGATGAATATAAACATGATATAGATCCCATGTATCAACTAGGGATAAGTGGAGATAACTGGATTTAATAATAATAATAATTACATGGTTTGTGTTTTAACTGAAGACCCTTATAGCTTCATTTAGGAGCCTACAATATCCTCTTCAGACATATTTCTATCCCAACAGACTTCTCTCCAATTTTAATTATCAAAGCAATGAAAGAATTATCTAATTATCTCTGGCAATCATTTTCTTACATTTACCATATTCACAAGATTCCCTCCAGCATGAATTCATAGAATTTGAATGAGTTCTGCATCTGCACTCTAACTGGAAGCAATTTTGCATTTCTTCCTTTTATAGTTGTTCTTTTGAGTATGAAGTTTTTGGTGTTTAATAAGGTTTGAGCTCCGGTTGAAGGTTTTCAAACATTCCTTACATTTGAATGGTTTTTCTCCTGTATGAATCATTTGATGTCGAATAAGGGAGGAGCTCCGGGTGAAGGATTTTCCACAGTCAACACATTCATAGAGGTTATCACTAGAATGGAGTACTGGGTTTTTATTACTGCCTTCATTACTAAAGGTGCTTCCGCATCTACTATTTTCATAGATTTTTGCTTCAGTATGAATTTTCTGATGTTTGTTAAGGTTTGTTTGTCGGTTGAAAAATTTCCCACACTCACTGCATTTATATGGTTTTTCTCCTGTGTGAATTATCTGATGTCGAATAAGGGATGAGCTCCGGCTGAAGGCTTTCCCACATTGATTACATACATAGGTATGAGTTTCCTGGTGTTGAATAATATCTGTACTCTGGTTCAAGGTTGTCCCATATTTATTATATCCTGAATGTTGCCTACCTACTGAATATAAATTAAATTTGAAGTTAATTTTAAATTTATCACACTTCGGGGATCCCTCTCTCATAGGAATTCCCTGTTGTATATCACAAATTGAATTATCTGACTTAACATTAACGTTTTTCTCATATTCAGCACATTTAACGTCTCTCTCCTCAGTGTGGAGTGCTTTATCAATGAAAGTCAGTTGTGGCAAACACATATCCAGATTTTGCTGGTTTCTATAGAATGGACCATCACCTTTCCAGGAATCTAAGGAAGAGAGTCTACTTGTCAAAAATACTTCATGGAATGATTCTTCTCCAGAAATCCTCTGCTTTGGAACTGAATTTTGGTTTTCTGCACAAGTTTCTTTGCCTAAAAGGAAAGAAAAAATTTCATAAACTAGAAAAAGAGAATGAGCTTAATTCTGAAAGGGATGTGAAACTATGTAATGGTATACACAGGTTTTATCAGTCTTTAAATACAAAATGAAAAGATGAGGCAATTTATAAAAGAACAAAATAAGATAAAAATATTATAAAAGGGATTGGGAGATCATAAAATAGAACAGAACTATTTAGAAATTCCAAAGGACTCTGGTAAAAGATCAGCATATGAATTGGGATAGGTGTGTCTTAGTTATCTATTCCTGTTATAACAGAAATATTACAAGTGGATGGCTTTAACAACAGGAAATGTATTCTCCCAGTTTCCAAGGCTAGAAGTCCAAATGCAGAGTCTCAGCTCTTGGTAGAGGCTTTCTTTCTGTCGGCTGTAGGGAAAGGTTCTTTTCTCCTTTCAGCATCTCCATATATCTTGGCATCAATCTTTCTTTGAATCGAGGAGCTTAACAATGCAGGAACCGCAAACCCAAATGACACACTCCACTCCCAGCTTTTTCTTCTATCTTGGTGGTGACAGATCTCTCATTCCCTGCTCATGTATTTCTCCTTTTATCTCTTATATGATAAAGGGTATTGCAAGCCACACTATTGGGAATCTCCCATAAATTGGATGAGGGTGATGGTGAGATTAAGGATTGTGTATCACACCCCTAATCCTCTTCTTGGTGTATCACATCAAATCACATCAAGGGGGATAACTACATCTCAACTGCCAAACCACTGAGAATCCTGGTCCAGATACGTTGACATGAAACCTTACCAATCACAAGAAGGCACATCACAGTTCCGGTTCATGACTAGTCTATGAAGATTCTACCTAATCTTCCTTTCTCTTTAACTAAAGTTTTTCACCAATAATAAATAAGTTCCTTTAAAAGGTCAATTTAATCTTATCTTTAGGAACATATCTTTATTTTCAGTTATCTTAATCAATTTAAAGATAATTTGTCATCATAGTGTTTCTATTTTACATCTAGCTGCAATTACTCCCTGCACATAACAAAGACAGACAAAATTGCAAAATAAGGCAGCAGGAAAACCATCATTATTCTGGGCTCATAATCACACAAATTCTAACACTTATGCTATGGTATTTTTCTACCATATTTCCTAGGATTCAAAACTTTTACCTGTTGTGATTAAAACTGGATTCTCTTTCACTTTGCCTTCAGTCTATCCATTTTATTAGCTTCTCCTCAGTATCTCTTTAACAATTTTTTAAAATCAAATTTTACTGACTTCCCTTTCTCCTTTTCTATACAACTTCAGGTATGATTACTGATTTGTGCACAACTCTTTTTTGGTAGTCAAATTAACATCCTCAACTTTGAGTTCTCAGATATATTATTACTCTATGTTTCAACCAGTCTTCAGAATATCTCTGCTGGATTATCCTAGTCTCCTTCAATTCTATAATAAATTAGAGACACAAATCATAATTTTTACATAGAATTTCTTTCAGTTTTGTTCAATGAGTGATTGTTCTTTTCATATTAATACTACAGTTCATGAAGAGATTGAATAACCATTGTCATATCTAATCCATGTTTACTATTACTGAATGAAAATGACTTCATCTTCAAAGTAGGACTAATAATATCTCCAACTTTGTAATTTCTAGGAGAAACTATTATTTACCTATACAATATCTACACCCAAACTACTAAATCAATCTCCTGGAAAACCTAGGAGAACACACATGCACTTAAAGACTAACCAAATGATTCACATGCAGCATGAGATTTAAGAATTAATGATGATTAGGTGAGAGGAGGCAGGGATGGATGGCAGATGGGTAGAGGTGCAGTGAAGTTAGCTGTCAGCAATACCACAGAATACCAGGTGAAGAGGGATCAGGGCAGAGCTCCTAAATTCTGAACCACATATCTAGGAAAATTTTAAAAGTCTGAAGGCTTATAGCTAGTGAAACTTGTAGCGGGAGTAAGAAATCATGCATTTTTTAATCTGCTGGGCTCAACGGCGCGGAGCCAACAACTTGGGCGAGACCAAATGGCAAGACCAAGCAGGGAACAGATCCACCACTGAATAACACTGTGGGAACCTCAAAACAAAAGTAGACAATACACTTTGTCAGTTCTGCTTTGTTCTGCTTTTTGTTTTTTCTTTATTTCTTTTGGGTATTTGTTCATTGGCCCCCACTGTTTGCGTATCTCCATTCTGGTGACTAGAGGGGGAGCCTGAGTGGAGACCCCCACACCTCCACAACTGGTGTATTCTTCTGCCATGCATGGGCACAGATACTCTCAGCCCAAGAGCTGGACCTGAACTATTTTTTAATAGCAAAAAGGCCAGAACAAGGGGTGTGCAGAGGGAAAGAGAGTTTAAAAATAAAACAGGCCAAAAATTAAATTTAATCCTGAGGTACACCATAACAATCAACAGTGGCATCATGAAATTTATCAGGTGGCTTTGCAGGCAAGAAGATGAAAGAGGACATTAAAGTCATACTCATATTAGATTACAGATTTTTTTTTTTCCTTCTGTCCTTCCTCTCCCTTTTCTGTGATTATAGACTACAGTATCCAACCTAGTTTTTTAGTGTTTTTTTTTTTCTTTTCTTTGTTGTTTTTTTTGCTGTTCCTGTTTTGCTGTTTTATGCTCCCCTTTTTACCTTTGGGGGACTCTTTCTCTCCCTATATTACCCAAGAAGAGACAGCAACTGCTGCCATATAGTCAAGCTACAATCACACCCTATAAAACACAAAAATCTAGGCAAGAACCAACTGCCATACACCAGGGAGGCAGACAAAACCTGTGAAAGTTACTCTGAGTTACACAATACGAAGAGTGAAAAGGGAAGCCCACATCCTGATCACATCTACCTGAAGGCAATCAGAAAGCATAAAAAAATACCAAAACACACACTCAATTAAGTATTAATTCCACAGATAAACACTAAACATGTCCAAGAAGCAAAAGCAGATGACCATATCAGCACATGTCCACAAACAAGATAAAAGGTCTGAGACAAATGACCTAGAGGTAGACCTGGACTACATTCTGGAAGGAGGGAAGGCCTTGGAAATGCCCGAGAAGGAATTCAGAAAAATGATTATAAAATGTTCAAAACACTTTACAATGGAGTTGAGAAAAATAAGGAAGTCAGGAAAGTGCTACAGGAACAGTCAAATAAGATAGATACAGGATTGGAAACAATTCAAAACCTACAGAAAGAGGTCCAAATGATCAAGAATAGAATATCTGAAATAGACAATACACTGAAAGGAGAAAGGAGTAGATTGGAAGAGATGGAAAGCAGAACTAGTGAGCTGGAAGATAAATCTCTCAATACCACTAAGATAGAAGGGCAAACAGAAAAATGGATTAAAAAATCTGAAGAAGGTCTAAGATTTATGTTGGACAACATGAAGAGGAATATCTTAAGAATTATCAGCTTTCCAAAACAAGAAGAATCACACAAATCCACAGAGGAAATAGTTGAAGAGCTGCTGGAAGAAAATTTCTCTAACATCCAGAAAAGATAAACATTCAAGAAGCTCAACGAACCCCAGGAAGGATAGACCCCAAAAGAAAATCACCAAGACATATCATAATCAAGCTCT
>NW_006408658.1:1436511-1440177 GCF_000296735.1 Chrysochloris asiatica
TCAAAATACTACAAAGCATCTTCTCAGACCACAATGCTATCAAATTAGAAATCAACAATAGGAAGATCAAGGAAATCAAGTCAAATACATGGAAACTGAATAACACCTTGCTGAAAGAGACTGGGTAGCAGAAGAAATTAAACACGAACTCACAAAGTTCCTAGATACAAATGAGAACAAAAACACAACATACCAAAATCTCTGGGACACGGCAAAAGCGGTACTGAGAGGACAAATTATTACAATAAACACACATATCCAAAAAGAAAATTAACACATCATCTACAAACAATTAGAAGCAGACCAAAAGAGGGAAACTACAGCCATCAAAAGAAAAGAATTAATCAAGATTAGAGCAGAAATAAATGAGATAGAAAACAGAAAAACTATAGAAAGAATCAAGAGGACAAGAAGCTGATTTTTTGAAAGGATTAACAAGACTGACAGACCATTTGCAAACCTAACAAAAGAAAAGAGGGAGAAGACACAAACAACACACATTAGAAACCACAGGGGAACCAAAGGAAATCAAAAGGATAATAACAGAATACTATGAAGAGTTGTACTCCAACAAATTTGAAAACATTAGGAAAGCAATAACATTTACAATAGTCACTCAAAGGATGAAATATCTAGTAATAAATGTAACCAGAGAAACAAAAGACCTATACGAAAAAACAAACTACAAAACACTACTACAAGAAACCAAAAGAGATCTACAAAAATGGAAGAAAGTATCATGTTCCTGGATAGGAAGACTTAACATTGAGAAAATGTCAATACTGCCCAAAGCAATTTACACATACAATGCAATTCCAATCCAGAGTAAAAAAGCTACTAGACCTCATTGGAAGATTCAGCAAAGTGGCAGGGTACAAGATCAACATACAAAAATCAGTTGAATTCCTCTATACTAATAATGACAGTGTTGAAAAGGAAATTAGGAAAGCAATATCATTTACCTCCCAAAGGATGAAATATTTAGGAATAAATATAACCAGAGAAACAAAGGACCTATACAAAGAAAACTACAAAACACTACTACAAGAAACCAAAGAGACCTACAAAAACAGAAGAATATACCATGCTCCTGGACAGGAAGACTTAACATTGTGAAAATGTCAATACTACGCACAGTAATTTACACATATAATGCAATCCCAATCCAGATTCCAATGATACTCTTCAAAGAGATGAAAAAAACAATTACAAACTTTATATGGAAAGGAAAGAAACCCAGGATAAGCAAAGCACTGCTTAAGACAAGAATAAAGTTGGAAGCCTCTCACTCACTGATTTCAAAATTTACTACACAGCTACGGTGGTCAAAACAGCCTGGTACTGGTACAGTGAAAGACACATAGATTTTTGACAAAGAACCAAAGTACACTGTATGGGGAAGACATAGTGTCTACAACTGATGGTGCTGATAGAACTGGAAACTGATATGCAAAAGACTGAAACAAGACCTTTACCTCATGCCATATACAAAAATCAACTCATCATGGATTAGAAATTTAAATGTGAATCCCAGATTTATAAAGATCATCAATGAAAAAATCGGGACATATTTAAGGGCTCTAATACAGGGCATTCACAGACTACCAAACATTGTACAAACAAAATAAAATAAAATAGATGATTGGGACATACTAAAAATTAGAAACTTATGTGGATCAAAAAACTTAACAAAAAGAGTAAAAAGGGAGCCCAGAGAATGGGAAAAAAATCTTTGCAACAACATATCAGACAAGGCACTTATTTCCAAAATATATAGGAAACTACAACACCTCTATAAGAAAAAGACAAATAACCCAATTAAAAAAATGGGCACAGGACATGAACAGACACTTCACCAAGGAAGACATTCAGGCAGCTAACAAACATATGAAGAAATGTTCACGTCATCAACCATTTGTTGTTGTTGTTAGGTGCCTTTGAGTCAATTCCGACCCATGGCGACTCTGTATAGGGTCTAAGGAGAAGCTGGTGAGCTTGAACCACTGATCTTGCAGTTCAAACGACTTTTCAGTCTGATCCATTAGACCACAGCACCACCATTCGCTATTAGAGAGATGCAAATCAAAACGATAATGAGGTATCAGCTCACACCAGCAATAATAGCGAAGTTCAAAAAAGCAGAGGACAATAAATGTTGGCGAGGATGTGGAGAGACTGGGATCCTCCCACATTGCTGTTGGGAATACAGAATGGTCCAACCACTCTGGAAAACATTACTGCGCTTCCTCAGAAAGCTGGAACTAGAAATACTTTATGATCCAGCAATTCCTTACTTGGTATATATCCATAAGAAATACGAGCCATAACACTAATAGATATATGCACACCAATGTTCCCAGCAGCACTACTGACAATAGCAAAAAGATGGAGACAGCTTAAGTGCCCATCAATGGAAGAATGGATAAACAAACTGTGGTACATATACACAATGGAATATTATGCTACCTTGAAGAATAACACGGAAGCTGTAAGCCACTACATTACATGGATGAACCTTGAGGACATTATGCTGAGTGAAATTAGTTACAAAAGGAGAAATATTGCATAAGACCCTTATTGTAAAAGCATAAGAAAAGATACCCACACTAAGAGGAAGAAAAAGGAAAAATTCGTTCTTGGTTGCGGGGGCAAGGATTGGATGGTAGAGCACAGGGTAGGAGATAGACACATCACAGTTCGTGTGTTGGGGTGGGTAATACACAAGAAGGGGGAGAGGGAGAGAAGAACTAGATAGGAGAACACTTAAGCAGGCTTGCATGGGCTTAATGGAACAGAGATAAATAATGATGAATGTGCAACTTTGGAAAAAAAGGGCTCTGTGATACATGGATTGAGGCATAGTCTGAATGGGTAAAAGAGGGGAAATAATCTTAAAATGCTTGACTATCTTATGAATATTTGTTTCCCTTGCCTACTATTGTAAAATAGACATGAGTGGGATAGAAATGAATATCAGGAAACACGATTACAGAACACTTGTAAGCCCGCCTGCAGCTTATAACTGATTAGAATACTTAAAAGGGGTGCTAGAACTTTCCCAGTGAAAGAGGCTTTTTGCAGAGCCTTTGTAGGGTATAAGAACTTAGATGGAATCCTGATCCCATCCAGAATCTTCTGAGATGGGAAATTCCCACTTGAAAAGATAAGCAGACCAGTCTGGAGCAGCTAGAGGAACAGAATATACTTCTTGAAAGACAGACCAGCAGGGATAAACAAAAACAAATATGGCAGTCTGATTGGTTACTATAAGAACAAGCAAGTTGTCACCAGGGAGCCATCAAGGTAAGCAAGCAACTCCCTTCAGGACAAACCCTCTCCGAAGACTGAAACTCAAAGGGAATACACAAGCAGGCATTTAAGCTTGCTGACAACCACGTTGGTCTACTGGGGAAAGGAAGTGAGGGGCAAGTAGCAATGAAGAGGTGGGCTGAGTCTGACCAAGTTACATAGATCCCCATTGACCTGGAGTATGGTGAGAGCTGGTTGGCCCGAAGTACAGTGAAATCTGGGGAGTCCTGAGCCCATGGACAAGGACATGGCCATGGAGGGCTAGAGCTGAGAGTGAAGTATCAAGTTGATATGAAGTGAGGGGATATGAACAGGGTGTCCAAACTTGTGGATAGTGCCCATTGGACCTAGCTTCAA
>NW_006408658.1:1440582-1442249 GCF_000296735.1 Chrysochloris asiatica
TTATGTGCCATCGAGTCGGTTCCGACCCATAGCGACCCTGTATAGGGTTTCCGAGGGTGTAAATCTTTATGGGAGTAGAAAGCCTCATCTTTTTCCCACGGAGCAGCTGGTAGTTTCGAACCGCTGACCTTAAGGTTCGCAGCCCGATTCGTAACCACTACGCTACTGTAAAAATAGAACTTTCATAGCAAAAAGGGGTGAGTGGTTACAGTCCCGGAGTGGAGGACCCTGGGACCATCAAGGATGATGAGCAGGAGCAGAGTGTGGAACCCAACCTAAGAAGTGGCGATGCCAGAGATGGAGGCAGATTTAATGACATGAAGAGATGGAGCAGCTAAGGATTCTAGACTCATGGAGGGAAAGGGGATGTATGCTGGCAGCCAGAGGGCAGGGTGTTTGAATGTGTGTACATTCCTGAGTGTTTTGGTACACATCCAAAAAAAAACAAACACCAGAGGAAACAGAGCAAATACTATTGAATGGTGAAGCATGCAAGGGACTGTAATCATTGCAATCTATGTAAACTGTCAGTCAATTCACAATAAAAACTTAATAAAACAAATTAATGATGCAAGTTTATTAGAAATAGGAAGGTAAATAATTTGGATAGATAATATAAAGCCACATTTTGGAGATCTTTGATTAACTACTTTAGATTTTAATCAACAAGCACAGGTAAGACACTGGAGTTTGTCAGAGAGGACAAGGGTAGGTATGGGCTGTCATGGGCTGGTCTCTAGGAGAGAAATATGCAGAGACCCAGGATTGTTGTTGTGAAGTTCCACAGAGTCGGTTCCGACCCATAGCAACCCTGTATAGGGTTTCCAAGGAGCAGCTGGTGAGCTTGAACTACTGACCTTGCAGTTCAAACGGCTTTGCAGTCTGACGCACTAAGCCACAGCGCCACACCAGGACTCCTAGATTATATTATATTATAACCCCAGGATAGGGGTTATAAATTAAAGTTTAAAGTGTTCATTCTTGTTTAGGTTGGTGTTTCTGTTAAGTACCATCAAGTCAGTTCTGACTCATAGCAACCCTGTGTAGCAAGGATGGGGAATGTCCAGCCTACAGGCCATATAAGCCCACAAAATCATTTTGGTCTGGCCCTGCCAGGGAAACCAGGGGAGGAACATGAAATTCAATAAATCTAGGAGCTTTTTTCACAGCAACATAAATTTATATTAAGTGATGCTATAAATATCCAAATGGTCCTTGGTAGAATACAGGTTCCCCATCCCTGCTGTGTAGGGTTTCTGAGGAGTGGCTGGTGGATTTGAACCACCAGTCTTATGGTTAATAGTGCAGTGCTTATCCTACAGTTCCACACTAGGACTCTGTTTTAAGTCAGAAGCAGTGAAAAAAGCCTTATGTAACTAGTAAGATAAAGCACAGTCTGTAAATTTATTATTGGTGAACAGGTCTAAGTCCTAGTGTGGTGCTGTAGAATGAGCAATGGACTGCTAAACCCAAGGTTCAAATCCACCAGCTGCTCCTTGGAAACCCTATACAAGGTCGCTATGAGTTGGAACAATATAAGACAATGATTTAAAGTCTGTTTACTGAGAGCAAAATGAAAACAAATCATAGGTTAGTATCATATATAAAATTATGGCAATATTTTCACACTAAAATCAACATATAAGGATGCCTATTAACCACAACTA
>NW_006408658.1:1443081-1444254 GCF_000296735.1 Chrysochloris asiatica
GCTCCTTAAATTATTCAACTTGAGGCTTTAAGTTTTTCAATTCTTTCACCTTGATATGTTCTTCCCTTCTCACTCCAGGTCTCTGTACATTTCAGTGTAATATTTACTTTATTTTCTAGAGCCACCCTTTTGGTCTTTTCTTCCTTTCTTGCCTTTTTAATGACTTTTATGTTTATTCATGTATAATGACCTTGATGCCAGCCCACAACTCCTCTGGTCTTGGTCATTAGGGTTCAATATACCAAATTTATACTTGAAATGCTCTTTAAATTCATGTAGTATACATTAAAGTCATCCATCACTCGTCTGTCAGTTTGTTGTGTTGTGGTGGCTTGCGTGATGCTGTGATTCTAGAAGCTACGCCACGGGTATTTTGAATATCAGCAGGGTCACCCATTGTAGACAGGTTTCAGCTGAGCTTCCAGATGAAGACAGACTAGGAAGGAGAGATGGACTACTTCCAAATATTAAGTCACTAAAAACCTTATGAATAGCAGTTGGAACACCATCAGCACCAGAATATTGAAACATAATGAAGAGTACCAGAATATTGTCAGCAAGGGGTTCAGATGTAGCAATAATTATGAGGTTGGCGCAGGACCAGGCAGTGTTTCATTCTGTTGTGCAAAGGGTTAATACGAGTTAGTACTGACTCGATAGCACCTAACAACATATTAAAGTCATACTTTTCGAATCATATGGACTTGTCTTAATTTTCTTCAGCTTCAACTTGAACTTGCGTATGAGCAATTAATGGTCTGATCTTCAGTTGGCCCCTGGTCTTGTTCTGACAGATGATACTTAGCTTCTTCATTGTCTCTTTCTACAAATGTAGTTGATTTGATTTCTATGAATTCCATCCAGCAAGGTCCACATTTATAATTGCCATTTATATTATTGTAAAAAAGGATTTGCCAAGAATAAGTCATTGATCTTGAAACTCCTTTTCAAAAAGTAGTTGCAGCAGTACTTTGCCAAGGAACTGCCAGGAATTCAAGCCAGATTCAGAGCGGAAATGGAATAAGGGACATCATTGCTGGTATCAGATGGATCTTGACTGAAAGCAAAAATTATCACAAGGATAATCCATATGTATTATTGACCATTCAAAGGCATTCAACTGTGTGAATTATAAGAAATTATGGATAACACTGTAAAGAATGGATTCCTGGT
>NW_006408658.1:1447469-1456412 GCF_000296735.1 Chrysochloris asiatica
ATAGATTGGCCAAGTTAGTAGTATCAATGGACTCAAGCGTGGCAACAGTAGTGAGGTTGGCCCAGGATCGGGCAGTGTTTCGTTCCACTGTGCATAAGGTCGATATGAGTCAGTACCGACTTGATGGCACCTAACAACATCATAGAACGTGTACATTAGACCAAGAGGCCACTGTTGAAGCCAAATAAAGTGATATTGCATGGTTCAAAATCAGGAAAGGTGAGCATCTGGGTTGTATCCTCTCAGCATATTTACTCAATCTGCACTCAAAGCAAAAGTTCGAAGCAACTGCACTATATGAAGAAGAATGCAGTATGAATGCAATATCAGGATTGAAGGATATTCAAATAACACATCTTGCCTGCTGAGAGTGAAGATGATTTGAAGCACTTACTAATGAAGATCAAAGAATATAGTCTTCAGTATGGATTACAACTTAATGCAAAGAAAATAAAATCCTCACAATTGGGTCAATAGCCAATATCATGATAAGCGGAAATTAAAATTGTCAAGTATTTGATTTCACTTGGATCCACCATCAACCTCATGGAAGAAACAATCAAGAAATCAAACAATGTACTGCACTGGGCAAATCTGCTGCAAAAGACCTCTTTAAAGTGTTAAAGAGCAGAGATATCAGTTTGAGAACTAAGGTGTGCCTGACTGAAGCCATGGTATTTTCAATTGCCTCACATGCAAGTGAAAGCTGAAAAATTAACAAGACCATAGAAGAAATGATGTAATTCAGATGTTGAAGAATATTTAAAGTACCAGGGACTGTCCCAAGAACAAAGAAATTGGTCTTGAAAGAAGTACAGCCAGAATGCCTCTTATAATCAAGTATGGTTAAACTTCCTCTCATGTACTTTAGACAGGTTACTAGGAGGGATCAGTCCCTTGAAAAGGATGTCATGCTTGGTAAAGTAGTTGTTGTTGTTGTTAAGTGCCTTCGAGTCGGAGTCGACCCATAGCGACCCTGTACAGGGTTTCCGAGGGTGTAAATCCTTATGGGAGTAGAAAGCCTCATCTTTCTCCCACGGAGCGGCTGGTAGTTTCAAACCACTGACCTTAAGGTTCGCAGCCCGATTCGTAACCACTACACTACCAGAGCTCCTTGGTAAAGTAGAGGGCCAGCAAAAAAGAGAAAGACCCCTAACAAGATGGAATGCCTGAGTGGTTGCAACAGTGGGTTCAAGCACAACAACCTGTGAGGATGGTGCACTACTGGGCTGTGTTTTGTTTAGTTGTGCATTGGGTTTTTATGAGTCAAAACCAACAGAGTAACACCTAACAATACATGTTAATGAGGCAGGATTAGTATGGGATGTATTTTGAGTCACAACCTTATAAGAGTCACAACTTTATAAGAGGAAATGACTTTACTTAAGGCACCAAGCTTACTGAAGACACACCCTTGAGTTACATTTTTATCTTACAAGAAATAAAAGAAGAGTGAAGGGAGCAGAAGGGAGAGGGACCTCACTACTAGGAAGAAAGAAGAGTGGAATGCATCCTTTGGATTCAGTATCTATGTGTTGAAAACCTCTTAGACCCAGGGGAAGATGAATGTCAAGTCACACTGAAATCTCCAAGGAATGCCAGGCACAAAGACGTTGAAAGCAGACAAAGGCCTGCTCCTAGAGCTGGCACTCTGAATTTAAACTACTAGTCTCCTAAACTTTTGAGAATGACTTGTTTGTTAGAGCCATACACTTGTGGTATTTCCATTATAGCAGCACTAGATAACTAAGATATATATTAAAATTCATACTGCTCCTATTAAGTACAGCCAAGTCAATTGTGGTTCATAATGACCCTGCATAGAATTTCTGAGGTTCTGAATTTTTATGGAAGCAAAACCTCATCTTTCTCCTGAAAGTTTATATTAAGTAAACAATTTTATAATCTCACAAATAAAATATTAAGAATAAAGACATTTGGGGCAGAGGTATGGCACAAGTTAATGAAGTCTATTGTAAGAGAACAAAAAAAAAAAACCTGGAAGATTACTGTAAGTCATTCTAGTACAGAGTTTTTGTTTCCTTTAAAAGGAAAAATATAAGTCAATGCTAGGCTGTGTAATGTTTGGTTAGATAGCACTTACCATGTGCCAAACACTATTTTACGTGAGATATACATATCCAGGTGAGGCAAAATTAATAACCAGGTGATTACTTCCATGTTACAGATGAGGACACTAGTAGAGAAGTTTCCCCAGGTCATACAACATTAAGTGTCTGTGCTTCAAACCATGTCACTATTGTCTGTCCACATAAGAAAAAGAACATCTGTATAAAGGGTGCTGATGACTTTTCTTCTTCAGAGTTTAGGTGGTTTTGTTGCCATCTCCACAAGTGACAACTCAACTAACTGGCTAGGTTACATACTGCTGTGTGTTCCAAAAAGAGATATTTCTTATGGTGCCTGAGTCTTACCCAAAACAGTCCTCCTTGGGATTTCTCCCCCTGTTATCTGTGGGTTTTTCTTACTCTCCAACTTGGAAACCTCAACTGGTTTGGAAAGTAGATGTCCTGTTCATATAGAAAAAAAAAAGAAAATGTCATATGGAAAAAAAATTCCATCCCAACTCAGTTACCTAAGAGCTGCTGAAAGATAAAGCTACAAAAACAACATGGACTTCTGTACTTCTGGCTTTATATAAGAACCTTTTACCAGATGAACCTTTTTCCAGGAAAATTTGCTTTTATGCTCAAAGAAAATTAGGAAATTTAACCTAAATCCAAATACATTTAACCACTTTCACAAGCCTACAGTTGTTAACAATAGGTAAAGACACTAGTAAGGAGTAAATTAGGCAAATATGTTGAAGCCACCTTTTTGCAATGCATTCAGGTTTCTGTAGTTCTCCAGAATTACATCCTTGTACAGGTTTTTTACATCAGGGTCCAGTTTTCCCCACTCTTCCTCACTGAATTCCACAACCACATCTTGGAAAGTCACTGGTTCCTAAAACAGTAAATTCCTTTTTAATTGAAGATCAGTACTAACAATATAGATAGAAGAATGAATTTGGGAAGAACAGGTGATAGAGAGAAAATACTGAAGTTGTCAAAGATTTCATTTTACTGGAATCCACAATCAGTGCCCATGGAAGCAGCAGTCAGAAAAACAAATGACATACTGCATTGTAACAATCTGCTGCAAAAGACCTCTTAAAAGTGTTAAAAACCAAAGATATATCACCTTGAAGACTTAGACACACCTGATCCAAGTCATATTACTTTCAATTGCCTCATATACATGTGAACGCTGGGAAATGAATAAGGAAGATAAAAGAAGAATTGATGCCTTTGAATTAGAGTGTCAGTGAAGAACTCTGAATATACGTTGGACTGCCAGGAGAAGGAACATATCTATCTTGGAGGAAGTACAGCTAGAATGCTTCTCACATCGTTTGCCATGGTAGCAGAAGGGACCACTCCTTGGAGATACACATAATAATGCTTGGAATAGTAGAGGGTTAATGAAAAAGAGGAAGCCTTTCAACATGATGGACTGATACAGTGGATACAACAATAGGCTCACACAGCAACATGTGGGAGCATGACGCATGGCCAGTGTTTCACTGTTTTACACAGAATCACTCAGTCAGAACTAATAACAATTAACAGGGTTGTTGTCAGGTGCTGTCCAGTCAGTTCTGACCCACAGTTAGCTGGCTGTTGTTATTAAGTGCCATTGAGTCAACTCCGATCTATAGATCTATAGTGACCCTATGCACAACAAAACAAAACACCACCTGGTCCTGCACCATTCTCACAATCTTTACTACACTTGAGCCCATTTGCCTAATACAGAGTTATTTGATTTTTTGTGTGTGTGTGAATTGAGTGATAGTTTACATGGGGGAACATCAGTTTGTTTCACTGCAATGATTACAATCCCTTGCATGCTTCGTCATTCAACAGTATTTTCTTCTATTCCTTTTTTTTTTGGATGTGCACCAAAATACTCAGGAATCTACAATCATTCAAAAGTCAAAGGGCATACCCTGTCCCTGGCTGCCAGCACACATCCCCTCCTCTCCCTCCATGACTCATGGCATTGCGGCTTCTTCATGTGTTTTCTTGAATGCTACTTCCAAGGGTGTTGACACTGGATCCAAGCAACATGAAGTATTTAACAGTTTCAATCTTTTCTCCATTTATCATGATGTTATTTATTGGTCCACTGTTAAGAATTTTTGTTTTATTTACATAGAGGTGCAACTCATACTAAAGGCTTTGATCTTCATCAGTCGGTATTTTAAGTCCTCTTTACTTTTTCTACAAACAAGGTTGGATCATCTGCATATAACAGGTGTTAATGAGTCCTCCTTCAATCTTGATGCTACGTTTTTCTTCATACAATCCAGCTTCTGATTATCAATGGAAATTAACAGCCATCTCTCATTTTGTGTTGTGTCCATCAGCAAATGAAGGTTCCAAAAACTTTCACGTCATGACAGCCAACTTTACTTTGAGGAGGGGGCTCTTTCCCAGTCGTACTGTGAGTGCATTCCAAAAAAAGGGACTCATCTTCTGGCATTATATATGATGATATTCTGGTGCCCTTCATGTTTCAATATTCAATATTCTGGTGGTATCTGACAATGTTCCACTGTTTTTCACAAGGTTTCCAGTAACTAAACATTCAGAAGTAGTCAGCCTCTCCTTCTTCCTACTCTGTTTTAGTGAACTTAGGCACAACAAAATGAAACACTACCCAGTCCTGCACTATCCTCACAATTGTTTGTTAAGCCTGTGCCTACTGCTACTGCCACTGTGAATCCATGTTGTTGGGGGTCTTTCTCTGTTTTACTGACCCTCCCCTTTACCAAGTATGATGTTCTTCTCCAGGAACTAGTCCCTCCAGATAATATGTCTGAAGCATGAGAGATGTAATCTTGCCATTCTGGTTTCTAAGGAGCATTCTGGCTGTACTTCTTCCAACACAGATTTGTTCTTCTGGAAGTTCACGATACTTTCATTATTCTTCTCCAACACTATTAATTCAAATGCATCACTTCTGTTGTCTTGCTTATTCATTACCCAACTTTAACATGCATATAAGGCTACTGAAAATACCATGCCTTGGGTAAGGCACACCTTAGTCCTCAAACTGGTGTCTTTGCTCTTGAACATTTTAAAGACGTCTTATGCAACAGATTTGTCTAATGCAATATGTTGTTTGATTTCTTGATGACTGTTTCCATGAGTGTTGACAGTAGAAGCCAAACAAAATGAAGTCTTTGACACCTTCAACCTTATTTCCTTTTATCATGATGTTATTCATTGATTCCGTGGTGAGGATTTTTGTTTTCTTTACATTGAGGTGCAATTCATACTGAAGATTATGGTCTTTGATCTTCATCAGTAAGTATTTTAAGTCCTCTTTGCTTTCAGCAAGCAAGGTTGCATCATCTGCATATTGCAGTCTGTTAGTGTTCCTCTAAATCTTGATGCCACAATCTTCATATCATCTAGCTTCTGATTATTAATGGATATTGACAGCTTCTTAAAGATTTGGACTATATTTCATGTAGTCCAGCTTCTTGAATTTATTTGCTCAGCCTACAGTTCGTATAAGTGTGTGCAATCATACAACCCTGGCACACATCTTTCCTGATTTTAAACCACTTAATGTCCCATTGTTCTCTTTAAACGACTGCCTCTTGGTCTACGTATAGGTTTCTCACAAGCACAATAAAGTATTCTGGAATACTCATTCTCTGCAATGTTATCTACAGTTGAAAGCCTTTACATTGTCAATAAAGCACCAGTAAACATCTTTTTGATATTCTTTGCTTTCAGGCAAATTCCAACTGAGGTCAGTAATGATACCCCATGTTCCACAGCCTTTTCTGAAGCTGGATTGAGTTTCTTGCAGTTCCCTGTCATAGTACTGTTGTAGTCGTTTTTTAACACAGCAAAATTTTACTTGCAAGCGATATAAATTGTATTTTTTGATGATGTCATTGGGTCACCTCTTTTGGATTGGGCACAAATACGGATCTCTTCCATTCAGAGTGACCATCTCCAGTGCTTCATTAGTTTGTTGAAAGATTATAATTTGTATTCGTTAGTTCCTGGAGACTTGTTTACTGCAATCCCTTGGATGGTGCAGCTTAGACTTCTTTCTTCTTCAGCACCATCAGTTCGAGATCACGTGCTACCTCCTGAAATGGCTGAACATTGACTATTTCTTATGGGCATACTGACTACATGCATTCATTCTTCTTTTTTTTTCTTTTCCGTTCCATCTTCTTTTGATGCTTTCTGCATCATACAATATTTTGCCCATAGAATCCTTCAATATTTAAAGTCATGGCATGAATTTTTTCTTCAATTCTTTCAGCTTCAGAACTCTTGAGGATGGTCTTATGTTTTGGTTTTCTAGTTCCAGGTCATTGCATATTTTATTATAATACTTTGTCTTGTTGAGTTGACTTTCCACTTTTCTGTTCTCCTCTTTACTTTCTAATTACTTTATTTGCTTTAACATTGTTAAACTGGAGAGTAAGTTTCAGTCTCTTCTGAAATCCATTTTGGCCTTTTCCTTTTAATGACTTTTTGCTTTCTTCTTGTATGATATTCTTGATATCATCCCACAACTCTTCTGATCTTCTATCATTAGTGTCTAATTCCTCAAATCTGTTCGTAAGATAGTCTCTAAAGTCTGGTAGAATTTATTCAAGACCATAGTTTGGCTTTTGTGGACTTGTTGTCTTAATATTTCTTTAGCTTCAGCCTGAACTTGCATATGAACAATTATGGTCTGTTTGCAGTCTTCCCTAAATCTTGTTTTGGTTGATGAGGTTAAGTTTTTTCATTGTCTCATCCCACAGATGCAGTCAATTTTATTTCTATGTATTTCACCTGGTGAGGTTCATGTGTATACTTATGTTTTATGTTGTTTAAAAAAGGTATTTGCAATGAGTAAGTCATTGGTCTTGCAAAATTCTATCATGTGATCTCCAGTATCATTTCTATCACCAAGCCCATATTTTCCAATTACAGTTTCCAATCTTTGCATTCCAATCACCAGTAATTATCAATATATCTTGATTGCATGTTAGATCAATTTCAGACCGAAGATATTGGTAAAATTCCTCAATTTCATTACCATTGCCTTCAGTGATTGGTTTGTACAGTTGAATAAAGTGGTATTAACTGGTCTTCCTTGTAGGCATATGGATATTAGCCTAGTACAGACAGACAGCATTGTACTTCAAGATAGATCTTGAAATGTTCTTTTGATCATGAAAACTATACCATTCCTCCTGAATTACTATACCAGGGTGCTGGTGCTGGTAGTGAGAGTGGTTATGTGCTATGGAGTTGGTTCCAACTCATAGTGACCCTGAATAGAATTTCTGAGGCTGTAAATCTTTAAGGGAATAGAAAGCCTCATCCTTCTCTTTTCGAACTGCTGACCATGAGGTTAGCAGCCCAATTTGTAACTACTACACTACCAGAGCACTTTGAATTATCAGGGTTGTTGTTGTTAAATGCCATTGAGTCAGTTTTGACTCATAGCGATCTTATATAGGGTTTCTGGGGAGCAGATGGTGAGCTTGAACCACCAACCTTGCAGTTCAAATGGCTCTGAAGTCTGGCGCATTAACCCATAGCACTACAACAAGACTCCTGAATTATCATTGTAAGGGGTCACAATACACGAGCGACCTTCAAAAGGTTCATGGAAAAACTTCATTATCTTTTAATTTTATTTTTCCATAAACTTTTTGAAGCCCCCTTATATAAGATATCACGGAGCTCTGGTAGCGTAGTGGTTACGAGTCGGGCTGCCAACCGCAAGGTCAGCAGTTTGAAACTACCAGTGGTTCCACGGGAGAAAGATGAGGCGTTCTGCTCCCGTAAATATTTACAGCCTCAGAAACCCTGTGCAGGGTCACTATGAGTTGGAACCGACTCCATGGTACTTAACAACATATAAGATATCATTAGGACAATATTGTTGTTGTTGTTAGATGCCATAGAGTCAGTACTGACTCATAGCAACCCTATGTACAACAGAACGAAACACTGCCCGATCCTGGGCCAATCTCACAATTGTTGCCATGCTTGAATCCATCGACGCTGCCACTTGGCCAACCCATCTCGCTGGGGGTCTTACTTTTTTTCTATGACACTCCACCCTACCAAACACGATATCTGTCTCCAGTGACTGGTCCCTCCTGACAATATGTCCAAAGTATGAAAAACGAAGTTTGACTATCCTGTCCTCCAAGGAGCACTCTGGCTGCACTTCTTCCAACACAGATCTGTTTGCTCTTTTGGCAGCCCACGGTACTTTCAATATTCTCCTCCAACACCATAACCCAAAAGCACAAATTCTTCTAAGGTCTTCAATGGTTAGGATTATATGTGATGAAAATTATGTAATAGGAACCCACTGACTTGGTGCTATTATGCTCTATGAGAACTACAAAGGGAAAGGAAGTGCAGTCCTTAGTCTAGACTAGTTCACACTTTTAGGAGAAAAAGACAGCTGAAATAATTGTGGATCAAAAGATTACACTAGAGAAAAACCATTTACATAAAAGATTTGAAATAGTTTGAAATAGGAAGAATTTAAATAGATTTGAGGAACATTCATAATGAAGATCTAGGCTCTACTAGTAGAAAGGTGGGGCACATTCAGGTCTAAGAGCCCAATGTCACCTTGCTAGAGGCTGACCTCAATTACCCAAAGAGATCAGTCTCTATCATATGATCTGTAATTTATTCCTATCTGAAATTTTGTTTGTGCTTGTTTGTATACTTCTAGATTGTTAATAACCACAAAGGTAGGGATTTTTATCATTTATTATGTTTCATGCCCTTTGAAGAGAGTGTGCTCTAATTGTTGTTGTGTTGTTGTCAGGTGCCATCGAGTTGGAACCGACTCATAGCAACCCAACAGAACGAAACAATGTCC
>NW_006408658.1:1456532-1460359 GCF_000296735.1 Chrysochloris asiatica
CCTACCCAGCATGACATCCTTCTCCAACGATTGTTTCCTCCGGACAATATGTCCAAAGTAGGAGAGACGAAGCTTAGCCATCCTGGCCTCCAAGGAGAACTCTGGCTGCACTTCTTCCAAAAGTGCTCTAATTAGGCACTGAATAAATGCTTATTAATCTAAAAATTCCTTACTGTTCCATAAGGACCTCAGATCATCAGTGATTCCACTTGTTTCTCCAGCATTGACAACCTTGTCTTTATAGGCTACTTCCCGTACAGTGTAATTTATAAATCTCCTCCCTTTTTCTTTTTTGTAGTCAGTCTTCGTGAGTAAGTTGTCTACATTAGTTTTGTCTACTTCCTCATCTTTTGTCTCCTAAACCCATTGCAATCTGGTTTCTATCTTCATGGCATGCTTATTAACATCTCCATGATTATGAATAAACAGGTATATCCAAGCTGTATTTTTCTGACCCTTTAAAACATTTCTTGAAATCTTTCTATTCTTTGGTCTCAATAACAATGTATTTTTCTGGTTTTTCTCTACCTCTTTGTTTCTTTTTTTAGTATCCTTTTAAGTTTCTTCTACTCTTGTCCATTAAATGACATTGCTCACGAGTTTGCCTTTGATCTCCTTCACTGCTAACTCTAAACATTCACTGGCTCTATTTCTATAATGTCAATGACATTTTACATTGTTAAGGGATCAGATGCACAGGGAATATAGGAGGGGGCATCAAATATTTTGTGGAAAAATGGAATTAAAAGATCATGGAATTCTTACATGACATTTTTGAAGCCACCTTATATAAAGTTAAGAGAAAATATTTTTCAAACAGTGTATTATGAATCTGTAATTCTCTAGCATCATCTTGTGTTCAAATGTCCTGTGGAAGAATACATTCTGATATCCTAGGATTAAACTATGTTTGGAAAAAGTTCAAGGACCAAAAAGTAAAAGCAGGTCACATTAAAGAAGGACACACATTTTCAAAAAAAGAGTAGAATTCTAATTCACCTGGGATGTGACTGTTAGTGAGTCAGACACCATTTCCTCCATCTTAATGCTTTCCTTCTTGAAGACAGAATCCTCACAAGGAAGATCTGAGGGAAATATTAGGGGGACAAATTTTGCCCTAAAGCAACTTTAAATAATCCAAGGGGTGCTTTTAACATGGTTATTAATAAGAAATGCCATATAATTATTATTCTCTTCCACAAATTCTGCTACTTACTCTCCATTCATACAAGTAGGAACATGAGATTTATATCAATTCTCATTCTACTCACATCTCATATATCTAATCAATTAATAAATATTCAAACTCCTGTTTTCCCAATGTTCCTCCCTTCTCTATCATTTGATCTATTAAAACTGCCTCCTAACAGATTCTCCTCGTTCCAGAACCCTCAGATCCATCCTTAAAACCAGAAGCCAATCAACTTTTACTTTAAAGGGCCAGATTGTAAATACCTTAGGCTTTATAGGCCATGACATTTCAGCTCAGCTCATGAAAGCATGAAGGCAGCCAGAGAAAAAATATAAATGTATGGGTACAGTTATGTTCCAATAAAACTTTATTTAAAAAAAATTGTTACATGGGTCACAGTTTGTTGACCCCCACTCTACACTGATGCCAACATACTTATATAGACAAATACTGTCATTTCTTCCCCTGTAAGAGCTCTTTATTTGTATTGCCTATAATATATAGTCCATTATTTTTATTATGGTAATACAAAATCCTTCAAGATCTGGCCCTTGACACTTGCTAACTTCAGAAAAAGATTGCCTCTTTTCATATAGAAGAGCCAACAATTCTAACACCCCACCCCACCCTAATTTTCTACATTCTTACCTGTGTCGTTAAGCATTTCAATCACATCCTCCATGAGAGTCACCACTTCTTTGCTGTTCTTCGGATGTTGTAATTTCACCCAAGTCCTGACCTCTTCAGGGAGGATTGTGAGAAACTGCTCCAGTACTAATAACTCTAGGATCTGATTCTTTGTATGAATCTCTGGTCTCAACCACTGAAGGCAGAGTTCCCACAGTTGGCTTAGGGATTCATGAGGCCCAGCCACTTTCAGATACTGGAACTGTCTGAACTTTTGACGAGAGGCCTCAGAGTCATATATCTCCATTACTGGGATGGTCTTGTTCTGCCAAGGCACATCTGCTCTCAGGACCTCACTTTGTTCATGCAAAGGCAGGTTCTGAGGTTTTAAGATGGCCATCAACTTTTTTAGAGGCTGCATCTCCCTAGATAGAACTCCCACTGCAGTTCAAATCTGTCTTTTCAGAGGAATCCAATAACTCTCAGGCTTAGGCTTAAGCACATGTGCCTGTGTACTATTTATATCATGCAGTGTGATTGGAGACAAGTAATATCGCAGCAAGCAGAAACGTTCTAGACGCTTCAGGTAAAAAGTGAATATTCAAGCACCTGAAATACTATAAAAGAAACAAACATGATTCACAGATAAAGAACATGCATTAGTGTATGGCTGAGAGATAAAACAGTATAAATAATATTTTTAAGTTATCTAAGAAAAAATAAATATTATGGCCTTTCCTTCCATTCTTGTTGTCCTTCTTTAGAATAGGAAAGTACACTTTCCCTTTCCCTCAATGAGACAGAGAGATAAACAAATAAGCATTCCCAAAAAGTGATCAAAGAAATACTTTTGCTTTTTAAAAAAAGTCATTAATTTAATTGCAATCATATCTACATCTCTATCTATCTATCTATCGAGAGAGTGAAGTATTGTCATGTTGGTTTACTCATAGAGACCCTGTGCAGGGGTAGGGAACCTTTTCTATGCCAAAGGCCATTTGGATATTTATAACATCATTCACAAGCCATACAAAATTGTTGCTGTTGTTAGATGCCACTGAGTCAGTACCAACTCGTATAACCCTATGCACAACAGAACTAAAGAGTGCCTGGTCCTGTGCCAACCTCACAATCTTTGCTACGTTTGAGCCCATTGCTGCTGTCACTGTGTCAATCTATCTCATTGGGGGGTCTTCCTCTTTTTCTCCAACCCTCCATGTTACCAAACATATCCTTCTCTAGGGACTGGTCCTTCCTGATAATATGTCTGAAGTCCAACTTAAAATTTAGCCTGCTATCATGCAATGACTGGAACTGCAGTTGCCTTGGTAGGGCCAGACCAAATGATTCCAGGGGCCTTATATGGCCTGTGGGTCGGACGCTCCCCACCCAACACAGAGTGACTGTTTCCAAGGTTGTAAATCTTTCTGCCATGAACTGCCAACCTTGTACATCTCTGTTCACTGTTTATCTAACAGAGACACTGAGCTCCCATATATGTATACACATATACACGTGTATGTTAACTGCAAGGTTCAAACCCACCAGCTGTTCCTTAGAAACCCTAAAGAGGATTGTAATGATTACAACCCAACTTGACAGCACACAACAACATACATATATTGTTGTTGTTGCTATTAGGTGTCATCAAATCAGTACTGACTCATAGCAACCCTATGCACAACAGAACAAAACACTGTCCAGACCTGGGCCAACCTCACAATTGTGGCCATGCTTGAGCCCACTGATGCTGCCACTTTGACAATCCATCTCATTGGGGGTCTTCTTCTTTTTCTCTGACCCTCCAACTTACCAAACATGATATCCTTCTCCAGTGACTGGTCCCTCCTGACAATATGTCCGAAGTATATGAGAGACAAGGTCTGGCCATCTGGCCTCCAAGGAACACTCTGGCTGTACTTTTCCAATACAGAACTGTTGGTTCTTTTGGCAGCCCATGGTACTTTTCAATATTCTCCTCCAACACCATAACTCAAATGCATATTCT
>NW_006408658.1:1461089-1462570 GCF_000296735.1 Chrysochloris asiatica
CCCTTGTTCCACATCCTCATCTGAATCCAACTTGCATCTCTGGAAGTTCTCTGTCAACGTATGGTTGCAGCCATTTCTGTATTACCTTTAGCAAAACTTTACTTGAATGGGATACATATATACATTTGTTAGTTGTTGGCTGCTGTCGAGTGGGTTACAATTCTCAGTGACTTACACACAACAGAATGAAATACTACCAGGTCCTGCACCATCCTCACAATCATTATGTTTGAGCCCATTGCTGCCACAATTGTCAATCCACCTCATTGGGCGTCTTCTTCTTTTTCATTGACCCTTCACATTACCAAGCATGATGTTTATCTCTAGGTAGTAGTCCATCGTGGTAATACGTCTGAAATATGAGAGATGAAATCTCATCATTCTCGCTTCTAAGGAGCACCCTGGCTGTACTTCTTTCAACAGAGATTTGTTTATTTTTCTGGGAGTCTACTGTCTTTTTAATATTCTTCTCCAACAATACAGTTCAAATACATCAATTCTATATTCTTCCTTATTCATTAATCAACTTTCACATGCAATTGATGCAACTGAAAAAACCATGCCATGGATCATGCATACAGTAGTTCTCAAACTGATGTCTTTGCTGTTTAACATTTTAAAGAAGTCTTATGCAGCAGATTTGCTTACAGCAATAAGTCTTTCAATTTCTTGACTGATGCTTCCATTAGTGTTGATGGTGGATCCAAGCAAAATGAAGTCTTTGACTACTTCAGTCTGTTCTCTATTTATCATGATGTTATTTATTGATCTGGTTGTGAAGATCTTTGTTTTCTTTACACTGAGGTGCAACCCATACTGAAGGCTGTGATCTTTGGTTTTCATCAGTAACTATTTTAATTCCTTTTCGCTTTCAGCAAGCAAAGTGGTATCATCTACCTGCATACCACAGGTTGCTAATGAGTCTTTCTCTAATCTTGATGCCATCTTGATGCCACTTTTTTCTTCATATAATCCAGCTTCTTGGATTACTTGCTCACCATATAGATTAAGTACAGTGAAAGACTATAACATTGGTACATATATTTCCTGATTTTAAACCACTAAGCATCCTCTTGTTCTGTTCAAACAACTGCTTTTTAGTCTACTTACAGGTTCTTCACTATCACAAATAAGTGTTCTGGAATGTCCATTCTTTGTAGTGTTATCCATAATTAGTTACAATCTGCAGTTAAATGCATTTGCAAAGTCAATAAAGCACAGGTAGGCATCTTTCTGATATTCTCTGCTTTTAGTCAAGATTCATCTGATGTCAGTAATAATATCCCTGGTCCCATGTACTTTTCTGAATCTGGCTTGAATTTCTGGCAGCTCCCTGTTGATATATGGCAACAATCATCTTTCAATTATCTTCAGCAAAATTTTACTTGCAGTTGATATTAATGATGTTGTTTGATGATTTTCATATTCCATTGAGTCATCTCTTTATGGAATATGCACAAATATGAATCTCTACCAATCAG
>NW_006408658.1:1464100-1486162 GCF_000296735.1 Chrysochloris asiatica
CTTTACTCCTTTCACGTTATTATGATCAACTCTACTTTGATGAGGCAGCTCTTTCCCAGTCATAGTTTGAATGCCTTCCAACCTGAAGGGCTCATTTTCCGTCACTATACCTGACAATGTTCTATTGCTATTCATAATGTTTTCATCATCCAGTTCTATATCTAGTAATGCTCTGCTGCTACTCAAAAGTAGTTCTCCTGTTCTTCTTCCTAGTTAGTCTGGAAACTCTGATGAAGCCTGTCCGTGAGAGACACTGCTGATATTTAAAATACCAGTGCCACGACTTCCACAGCAGCGCAACACACAAGCCACCACAGAACAACAAACTGACAGACATGTGGTGGATATATATACATACAGTCTTGGTGTGGTGCAGTAGGATAAGCACTTAATTGCTAACCACAAAGATGGTGGTTGAAACCTACCAGTTGCTCCTCAGAAACCCTATACGGGGTCACTAGGAGTCAGAAAAGACTCAAGGGCACTTAACAAAACACACATACATACACACACACATCAGGCAACAACTCCTCTTTTGCTTTAAAACTAAGCAAAATAAATGATCAGACAGAATGTTCAGGATTTTGAGGCTTTAGGCTGGATATATTTGAACACCCTCTTCAAAGTGCTCATTAAAATACAAATAAAGTTATATGAAATGAGTAAAACTGGCAATACACTACAAACTAAAATAAGTAGCAATTTTATATCTATATATACTAGTGAATTTTCATGAGCTATTTCATTAAGGAAAAATTAAAAAGTGCATTCCCAGATTATAATAATTATGAGTTTTTATTTGCTAAGAACTTACTATGGGCTAGTTCGCAATGCCCATCAGGGGTTCAAAGGCTCAACTGACCATTTAGACCCACAGGAAAACCAGTGGTCACGTTTGGTAACAGTTTACTAAGAAGGTTATTGGATAGAAACACAGCTTGTGAGCAGTGGAGTTAACAGGTATTTACCTACTCCAGTTTCAGTGGAAGTCCTCACAGAGTAGAGCTCATGTACAAGAACATAAGGCCCACAAAGGTGATTATGGGAGATACCATGACTGAAAAGTCTTCCTACAGTACCTCATATCTTTTGTAACAAGTCCATGCGTACAACTTCCAGGGTTTCTTCAACTATAATTTTCACTACATTCAGGGAAGTCCAGATAATGGGTTTCTATTCAATTCATACTTTCCAGATGCAATTTACCAATCAGTGGTCTTTTTTTTTTTTTAATAAGCATTGTTTCCTAGTAATGTAGTTGAGATTTTACCTGTTCAAACTTTCCAGGAAAATAGAACTAGAATTGAAGGTCAAATCATCATGCAAAAGGGAAGAAAAACTTTGTTAACCTCTAAACCATAGATAGTCACTGTATTAAGTGCTTTATAAATATTTTCATATTTTGTCTTTATAACAAGTTCAGTGAGGTAACTACTAATACCTGCATTTTATAGATGATGTAACTGGAGTTTAGAGAAGTTAGGTAACTCTACTCAAGAACATAAACAAACTTTTTTAAGTGACACAGTATGGACTTAAACTCAGATCTGTCTCAAATAGCTTCCTCTTAACAACTACAGTGCCATACCACACAAGGTTTGATTGTTGTTGTTTAAAGTGCTGTCAAGTTGGTTTCAACTCATAATGACCCTGTACAGAGTTCCCGAGGAGCAGCTGGGAAGCTTGAACTGCCAACGTTACGGTTCAAACTGACCTGGTAGTCCAGCACATTAACATGCAGTACCATACCAGGACTCCAAGGTCAGGTTTATTGTTGTTGTTGTTTTAAGTGCCATCGAGTTGGTTCTGACCCATAGCCACCCTGTATAGGGTTTCCAATGAGTGGCTGGTGAGCTTGAACTGCCAAAGCTACAGTTGAAACTGACTTTGCAGTCCAGCACATTAACCCACAATGCCACATCTTGGGAACCTACTAATTTAAAAATGGACTCCTGGTGTGGTGCTGTGGGATCAGTGCTGGACTGCGAACCACAAGGTGACCAGTTCAAACCCACCAGCAATCCTAGGAAGCCCTATATAAGGTTGCTATGAGTCAGAATCGACTCAATGGCACATAGCAACATCAACAACTTATTAAAATGGACTTCTGGTGTGGTGCTGTGGATCAGTACTGGACTGCAAACTACAAGGTCAACAGTTCAAACCCACCAGCAACTCCTTGGAAACTCTACCCAGGGTCGCCTCATAGTTGGAACCGAACAGACAGCATTTAACAACAACAATTTAAAAATAAAAAAATTAAAAGGAAACCCTTCTGCAATAATTTAAACAGATGACATAAATCCTTTCATGTCAATGATTAAGTGGGTGACTTTGTACCAAGGAGATATCTGCCAATGTCTGGAGACATTTTTTGTTTGTCACGACTGAGGGTTGCTAGTGGCATCTACTGGGTGAAGTCAGGGATGCTGCTAAGAAGCGAAACATCCTAGAAACAACAGGACATACTCCTAAAATAAAAGAGATACTACTGGGCCCTTTTCTCTGTTCTTACCAAAGGAGAAAAGATTGAAGTTGTCAAGGACTTCATTCTTCTTGCATCAACTACCAACACTCATGGAAGTCAAGAAATCAAATGACGTACTGCATTAGGCAAATCTCCTGCACAAGACCTTTTTATAAAGTGTCCAAGAGCAAATATGTCAGCTTGAGGACTAAGGTGCACCTGACCCAAGCCATGGTATTTTCAATAAGCTCATATGCATGCGAAAGCTGGACAGTGAATAAGGAAGACCAAGACCGTAGAAGAATTGATGCTTTTGAGTTATGGTGTTGGAGGAGAATATTGAACGTGCCATGCGCTGCCAAAAGAACCAACAGATCTGCATTGAAAAAAGTGCATCCTACCTCAGAGGTAGGATGGCCAAACTTCATCTCATATTTCGGACATATTGTCAGGAGTGACCAGTTGCTGGAGATGGATATCATGTTTGGTAAGGTGGAGGGTCAGAGAAAAAGAGGAATACTCCCAGTGAGATGGATTGGCCAAGTGGCAGCATCAATAGGCTCGTGTGGCAACAATAGTGTTGTGAGGTTGGCCCAGGATTGGGCAGTATTTCGTTCTGCTGTGCTTAAGGTCACTGTGAGTAGGTACCGACTCGATAGCACCTAACAACAACAACAACACTGGGCCCACATTGTTAAGACTGTCTAGGTCTAGCAGGCTGAGAAACCCTGCTTTAAACAATATACAGCGACTGAGTACAGACTTTGGAGTAACACAGATAGAAATTTAAGTTTCAGCTCTACCAGTTACTACATGTATAACCTTGGATTAAATAATTTAATCCAAGCTAGAGTTTTCTTAACTGTAAAATGGGGATAGCAATCTATCTGATAGAATTAGACTGAGGAAAAGAACACTGATCCCACTTATTGTAAAATATAGTAAAAACTCAGCACATATGTCTGTGTGCCAGTAGATCTCACAATATGGACAATACTTGGGGCACTAAAGTATTTCCTGACTCCATTTTCACCAAACCCACCTGGGTAGAAGTCACTCCAGTGACTTCTTTCCAAACAGTATAATAAGGACATGGTAAAAAAGAGTAAATTTATAGTAGAGAAACCATTCAAACACTACCTGACCCAGGTGAGCAAGGTGAACATCATGATGCATGTTCACAGTGTTGTTGGTAAGTGCTGTTGAGTCAGTTCCAACTCATAGTGACCCTGAGAAGGATTTACAAGGAATGTCTGGTGGATCTGAACTGCCGACCTTGCAGTTCAAGCTAAGCTTGTGGTCCAGTGCAGTGCCACACCAGGATTCTATGTTCGTAGTATGTGCCCTAACATGTTATGAACAAAACGGCCCTGTGATCTCTGTGATCTTCCTCCCAACAACCTATAACTCCAGTCTAATTGTGAAAAGAACATACTACTTCCAAATGAGGGGTTTTCCATAAAATACCTGACCAGTACTCCTAAAAACTGTCAAAATCATCAAAACAAAAAAAGTCTGAGGAAGTGTCACAGCCAAAAGGAGTCAAAGGAGATGCAACACCTAAAGGCAATGTGGTATGCTGAATGAGATAAAGGATACTAGGTAAAAATTAAAGAAATATGAATAGAATATGGACTATGTTAACAATGGACTAGTTAACAATATGGACTAGTTAACAATGTATCAATACTAGTTCATTAGTTGTGGCAAATGTACTGTACATCTGTTAATACTAGGGGATGTTAATACTAGGGGAAACTGAATGTAGGTTATATGGTAATTATCTGTCCTCTCTTCCAAACTTTTTTAAAGTTCTTCAAAAATTTGTTTTTTAATTTCACTAGTCATATTTTAAATTTTGGAGCCCTTTCTTGTTCATTGGTGGTTCTTTTTCCCGCAGCAATGTGCTTTTTGTATTTGTTACAATATCAACTCTAATTTCTCAGAGGAGTCAATTTTAGCTTTGTATTAAATTCCCCTTTTCCTCTGTGATCAAAGTTTTTGCTTATATTAATTGTTAGACATCTTGAAGCTGATGGTGAGGTTCAGTCAATGCCACTATAAGGGAGGAATTTCTGGCGTGGCGCTGTGGGTTAGTGCGCTGTACAGCAATGTAGATTTTAATTGCAAGGTAGGCCGTTCAAACTCACCAGTCGCTCCTCAGAAGCTATGGATCGCAACTGACTCGATGGCACTTAACAACAGGAATGTAGCAGGTGGTAAGAATCTGGAGGGCTAGATTACTTACTATAACCACAGACACAGTTTTTAAGGATTCTATGACTCAAGGAATTTGTACAGGTGCTAATTATGGCGGCAGTGGTGGGACTAACTCTTTTTAATCTAATAGGGCATAAATAAACAGTAGCTTGAGACAGGAGAACCTTGCAAGATTTGCTCAAAGAGAAAGCACTTTGCAAATAAATGCCCGAACAAAAAGATGGCTGGAGGTTTTTATAATTTAGGTGGTGGCCAATATCAACTGGGAATAAAGCAAGGTGAAATTAACTCGCGCATGATCGAGATATCCAAAGTTAACCGTGTGGACACTGCCCCATTATAAAATGGAAGAGAGGGCAGGAGGGAAGTTAAACGACTAGTTTAGCAGAACTGGATTTAGAAACCAGGCATCCTGTTTCTCACTGCTAATTTCCCTTTTGGCTGCTCTCACCCACTTCTAATTTCCTTTCATGTTTCAAATTCTTTTAGCAGCCTAAGCTTCTTTTCCTTGCTACTGGTGGCGCCCTCCTCCAGATTCTGTGGCAAAGACTGAAAGAATGGTGTTGGAACTTGGTAGCGTAGGGGTTACGAATTGGGCTATGAACCACAAGATCAGCAGTTCGAAACTACCAGCTGCTCCCGTAAAGATTTACGGCTTCGGACACCCTGTACAGGGTCGCTATGGGTCGGAAGCGACTCGACGGCACTTAACAACAACATAGCAGACACGGGAGCTCTGGTATCATAGAAGTTACGAATCGGGCTGCTATCTTCAGGGTCAGTTGTTCGAAACTACCAGCTGTTCCGTGGGAGAAAGATGAGGTTTTCTGCTCCCGTAAAGATTTACAGCTTCGGAAACCCTGTACAGGGTCGCTTTGAGTCCGAAGCGACTCCACATCACATAACAACAAATAGCAGACATGGGGTGGGGGGTGGGGAGAACGTCACTTCCGCTAAATGCCCTTGAGAGTGATTCCCAATTTCACCCACCGTGGTTACGAATAGGGCTGCTAACCTTAGGGTCAGCAGTTCGAAACTACCAGCTGTTCCACGGGAGAAAGAAGAGGCTTCCTGCTCCCGTAGATTTACAGCCTCGGAAACCCTGTACAGGGGCGCTACGAGTCGGAAGCTACTCCACGGCACATAACAACAACAACAGTATTCCTAGCCCCCTGCTTCAAGTAATACCTGCGAGCTCCGCTCCCAGACAGAGCTCCGTTTATTCACAGTCGGGTACCAGCTCTGAAAGGAGCTGCAGAAGTCGTCGTCCTGGAAGGTGAAGGGAGCTGTCGTGGTAAAAACGTAGGAATAATAATAATAATATACACCGTTCTTCTCTCTCTGCCTTCTAGGAATTTCAGAAAAGCCGCTGTGCCAAGCTCCGCCCCGGACCCGCTATCGCGCACGCGCATCAGTTGCTGAAGCGTACCCAGACGCCCTAGCGGTCTGAGTCTGTAAAGTCTGTAAAGCCTATCACTGCCCAGCTGAGAGCAGTCCGACTCTCTCCTCAGTTCTCAGCTACTCCTCAGGCCTGGTCTGTTTCGCAGACAGCCATCTAACCCTTGAGCTGCGAATGGAATCATTGTTCTTCTGGTGGGTTAGGAGAGGTGCGAATAAAACTTCAGTTGCTTACCACATTCTGTCAGGAAAACTGGGCAATATCTGTCTTATCTTTCACTCTCATTTGCTCGGAACCGGTAACAGTGACCTAATTTCGACAAGATATTGAAATATTGCGTAGCATTCATTGATTAATTAATGTATGCATCTAGTAAAGGGTCTTCAGAAGATCCTAAGAATAGTTTCGGTATGTTAAGTGTGAGTTGCCTTTGTAATGTCCAAGAGGAGTTGGAGCCTAGACCTGCTTAGCTGGTTCAGTCTCTTATGCGCAACCCCATGTACAATAGAAGCAAACACAACCTGGTCCTACACCATCCTCACAATTGTTATGTTTGGGTTTTATATACCTTATTAGCATCTCCACACGGGTGCCACCAGCCCTATTTGTATTATTAGCAAACAGTCCAATCCAGTTGTGAGTTACAAGCACTATTTGCATAGCCCTACAGCTGGAGTTCTGGTGTGCTGTGGGTTAATGTGCCAGACTGCGAAGCCGTTTGAACGGCAAGGTTGGCAGTTCAAGCTCACCAGCCACTCCTCGGAAACCCTATACAGGGTCGCAATGGCACTTCACAACAACAACAAACAGTGTCTCTGGTAGCTTAGTGGTTAGGAATCGGGCTACAAACTGCAAGGTCAGCAGTTCGAAACTACCAGCTCTTCCACGGGAGAAAGATGAGGCTTTCTACTCCCGTAAAGATTTACAGCCTCGGAAACCCTTACAGGGTCGCTATGGGTCGGAATCGACTCGACGGCACTTAACAACAATGACAACAACCCTTCAGGATTGGAGGAAAGCTCATTAAAAACCTGTGATAAGTAGATGAACCTTGCTTGCTGAAAGGGAAGAGAACTTAAAATACTTAATGATGAAGGTCAAAGACCTTTGGTATGGTGTGGGTTACACCACAATGTAAAGAAAACAAAAGTCTTCACAAGTGGACCAATAAATAACATCAAGATGAATGGAAAAAATATTGAAGTAGTCAAAGATTTTATTTTGCTTGGATCCACCATCAACACTTAACGGAAGCAGCAGTCAAGAAATCAAATGATTTATCACGTTAGGCAAGTCTGCTGCACAAGACCTCTTTAAAGTGTTCAAGAGCAAAGATATCAGTTCGAGGACTACCTGACCCAAGGTGTGGTATTTTCAGTACCTTCATGTGCATGTGAAAGTTGAACAATGAATAAGGAAGAGCATAGAAGAATTGATGCATTTGAGTTATGATGTTGGTGAAAAATATTGAAAGTACTATGGACTGCCAGAAGAACAAACAAATCTGTGTTGGAAGAAGTACAGCCAAAATGCTCCTTAGAAGCCAAGATGGCCAGATTTTATCTCTCATACTTTAGACGTATTATCAGCAGAGACCAGTCCCTAGAGAAGGACATCATGCTTGGTAAAGTGGAGGGACAGAGAAGAAGAGGGCGGCCCCCAAAGAGGTGGATTAACACAGTGACTGCAACAATGGGCTCAAGCATAGCAGCAATTGTGAGGATGGCACAGGACTAGGTGGTATTTCTGTTGTACACAGGAACTTGATGGCACTTAACAAGAACAACCCAATTTTTTGGTGATAGTTATAAGACCACAGCTAGAAAGGTCATATAAAAGTGATCCATCACACTACAACCAGGTCACCAATTTCAACTTACTATGTTTCTCAAGAGATACTTGGGAACTTTGGTTTGCCCAAAGAATGACTACAAAGACCTCTGGGAATCAAATTATGTTAGATACAGAAGTAAGAGGGTGATTTTCTAGGATAACTGAATTTGGGGAAATATAGAAATTGGTTTTCAGAGAATTGTGATATAGAAGAATAATGAAAATTATTTTAGGAGTAAAATGGGATGGTGAGGTGAAGATAGAAGAAAATTAAATTTAACTCTTTTTTAATAGTAAAGGCCATTATACATATATGTGAAAGAATGACCCAAAAAATAATGAACTATATCTTATTTAGACCAGTGCTGGACAATTACTTAGTAGATGTAGTAATATGATAGTGATTTAACTTCATATATAAGCTTGGTTATATGACTGTAAATTTCCCTTCAACTCTGGTAATCTATGCTTATATAATATTTGGGGTGATATGAAATACTCATTTCTCTGGAACTTTCAGAGGAGAGCATTGAGTAAGGAAGCATTATTGGCTTTGGTACCTTTATAAGGTGAAATGTTTTGGACCATGAATGATCCCAGTGTCAAAGACTCTTCTAGATACTTTGTCTTGATGAGAGCTTATTCCCAGTTTGCATGATGTGGAAATTCAAACTTGAAATGTCTTTCATGCTAGAACCAAACATGTAACTCGTATTAGATGTTATTTAAGGATAAACCAGTTAAACCACCTACACTTCAGTCCTCATTATCTTTCATATTTGTTCATGTGTCTTAATTCCTAGAGCTGTCATAAGAAAGTACCCAAACAGAGTGGCTTTGAAGAACAGAATTTATTGTCTCACAGTGTGGAAATGAAACATCCCAAACCAGTGCTGAGTCCTTCTGTGAGCTTCTTTCCTGGGTTCTGATGACTGTGGGCTATCTTTGGCATTTCTGTGTTGCTTCCAGGTGCGTCTTCCTTCATTATCACATAGCATCGTCCCCTAGGTGTCCGTCAGTCTCTGTCTGTGCTCCCCTTTATGAAACACCACTCAGAGGGATTAGGTTTAGGGCATACCTTACTCAGTATCACTCGATCAACATAGCAAAGTTTACAAAACCTGTTTCCAAAGAGGAACACACTCACAGGTACCAGGGTTAAGATTTCAATGTATATTTTGGAGAAATAATTCAATCCATAATACCACAGAAACAGAATTAACCAAAAACTTCTCAAATAAGCACTTGAGACCATTCATAATTAGGAAGTAATGTAATTTTTTTCGGGCTGCTAACCTCAAGGTCAACAGTTCAAAACTACCAGCGGTTCTGTGGGAGAAAGATGAGGCTTTCTGCTCTTGTAAAGATTTCTAGCCTCGGAAACCCTGTACATGGTCGCTATGAGTCGGAATGGACTCCACAGCACATAACAACAACAACATTCCAGTTAGTGTGGAAGTTTCCGTTTCTAAATCATCACTTTTCTTTTTCTGCTTCTTCCTGAAATGACTCAATTCATAACTGTCTAGAGAAATTTGGTTCCTCTTTTAAGGATGTTATCATCTATGTAAAAGTAAGATCTAGCAGTCACCGCCCCTGAGAAAAGGACTTTTTTCCAGCTAGTTTCCTGAGAGCCCCTTTGACATCCTTGTTCCTTAGGCTATAAATGATGGGATTCAGCATTGGAGTTACCACTGTATAGAATACAGATATCATTTTATCCCTCTCTTTTGTGGTCTTGGAATTTGGTCTCATATAAGTAAATATTCCTGACCCGTAGAAAAGGACAACAACAATGAGGTGAGAACCACACGTCGAGAACACCTTGAGCCTCCCTTCTCCAGCCTGCATCTGGAGAACAGTGGAGACAATATTCCAGTAGGAGACAAGAATGAGGGAGACAGGAGCTAGGAGAATCACCACACCCATGGCAAAGATGGCCATTTCTGTGCTGTAGGTGTCTGCTGAAGCTAGTTTCAGGAGGGCAGGAGGTTCGCAAAAATAGTGATTGATTATGTTCTGTCCCCGATAGGGAAGGCAGAAAGTAAAGGTGGTATCCACTAGAGACACTAGAGCCCCACTAGCCCAGGACCCAATGGCCAACTGGAGACATACCTGCTGGGTCATAATGGTGGAATAGTGCAGGGGCTTGCAGACAGCTACATACCGATCATAGGACATCACTGCCAGCAGCGCACACTCTGTACACCCAACCAGAAGAAAGACAATGATCTGTGTCATACACCCAAAAAAAGAAATGGTCTTTTTCTTTACCAGGAGGTGGAGCAACATTTGAGGCACAATGCTAGTAGAGAAACAAAGATCTGCAAAAGAGAGATTTCTAAGAAAAAAATACATGGGCGTGTGAAGTCGAGAATCTATATGAATGAGAATGATGATGAGCAGGTTTCCAAGTACAGTCAACATATAAACAATGAGAAAAAGGATAAATAGCAGGATTTGGGTCTGCAAGTCCTGTGAAAGGCCCAGGAAGAGAAATTCAGTCACAAAGGTTTGATTTTCCTCTCCCATTGATTCTTTTTCCTGCTTACCTGTTTGGATAAAGAAAAAAGAACATCAAATCCTTGATATTAATACTGACAACTAATTGCATATTTGAAACTTTTTACTATCCAAATTGTGATAAGTAATAATATCTTTGTTCTTATCAGTTGGTTATAACTGGAGAACACTCCCCGTCACCCCTAAAATCGCTTCTCTCCAATGTCAATGCTTTGTAGTAAAATGTGACATTGTTTGAGTCTTCTTGGCCACTCCTGATGTAAGAATATTAAAGCTCATGTGGATTTTACTAAATGCATATAGAAGGGGCCTTCCAAAAGCTCATGGAAAAATAGAATGAAAAGATAATGGATTTTTTCCACAAAAGTTTTAAGTCCCTGTGTGCAATGCATTCATCACTTATTGGCATGATTAGGTTCCATGACCAAGTCATGCGAAAATCTGCATTATATGAAAACGGTGAGTGACCACAGCAAATCACAAAGTGGAGGATAACTATGTCATCATATGATTGTCAAATTTCACAGCACAACTGCCAAACCACTGAGAATCATGACCCAGCCAAGTGGACACATAACCATAACCATGGCAACAAAGAACATTACTCTTGCCTCATACCTTGGCACTCATCGCTGCCAAATGTACGTCATTGAGGTGCAAAATAGTCAGATAGTAGATTTTTTACTATTGTTGCAAATTCAAAATGATGGACAACAAGATAATAGATAACATGAGAAATTGCTCTTAAGTGCCATTGAGTCGGTTCCCACTCATAAACCATGTATAGGGTATCTGAGGAGTGGCTGGTGGATCTGAACCTCTAACCTTGTGGTTAGCAGTCCAGTGCTTATTTTACAGCACCACAAGTGAGAAATAGGTGTACACATATCATTAAGAATTGACTAGGTATTGTTGTTGTTGTTAAGTGCCTTTGAGTTGGTTCCGACTCATTATACTATTAATTGTTCATTGTTGATGTTGTTAAGTACTATTAAGTCGGTTCCGACTCATTGCAATCCTGTATGAGATTTCCAAGTAGCCACTGATGGATTTGAACTATCTACCTTGCAATTAGCAGTCCAATGCTTATTTTAGAGTGCCACACCAGGACTACATTAACTGTTTGTAAATACTACATATTTAATTAGAAATACATTTGAAAAATACAAAGTAGTTTTCAGGTATCAAACTTAATTTGATCTCTGAAGCAATAAGAAACTTTTCTGAAGAATAAAGCATATCGTACACTAAAGACAATTCTATGTGGATAAGTAAAAACTGTTGCTATTAGGGCTGTACCTCATACACGCACAGGCTTATTACAAATAAAACATGTTTAAACATGTCTCTGAGTAGTGGATAGATTTTCTCCCAGGACATTGCATAATTATGGTAGTATATTGTACAGAAATTTTAAGAAAATTGAAAACTGCATTGGTGAGAAAAAGGTCAGGAAAGTTGTGCAGAGGATTTTTTTTTTTTTTTTTTTTTTTTTCTCATCACAACAATGCACCTGCTCATTTTCAGGGATAGGAAAGTCTGTCCTAAAAGAAATTCATTGGGAAACTGTACCCCATTTGCCCTCCAGCCCTGATCTTTCCCTTTTAGACTTCTTTTTGTTTCAGACACTCAAAGAACATTTCAAAGGAGCTCAATTTGAGTTCCTCAAATACACCAAGACTGCCATTTTGGCATGATACTAATCAAAGAGCACAGCATTATTGGGGAAGGGTTAGAGAGACAGAAACACGGCCTGTAGACGTATTTAGATTTAGCCACAATAGCCTCGCATCTTGAAATTTTTTGAAGAATAAAGGTTTCTATAATTTTGAAGCAATACATTTTGACTTATCCTCAAATTTGAATTAAAGAGTAAAACATTGTGATAGAAACAATATATAAAAGAAAAAATAGTTTAAATTTGTTATGATATCTGTATAGGGTTCATCTGACTTCATAGATACAAAAGCCTTTTAAGAAACACAAGTAAAAGATGTATAGAGTTTGCAACACAAATTGAAAGATTTTTGTAAGCTAATAATATCATTAGCAAAATTAAAAGACAGACCACAAGCTATGGAAAATACTGAGGGGTATTCCAGACAAAAGATAAATAATTTCTATATAAAACATTATGAAGAATACTATGATTCCAAGAAATGGAATCAAAGACATTAATGGATTATGCACAAAGAAGAAAAAAATATTTGATATTATTTTAACTCAATAATTTTCACCTAACAAATTAGCTCAGATTTTAATAGCACCAACCATAACAATAAAAATAATAACTGACATTTTTTATTGAGCATTTAACACATGGCAGGCATTATTCTAATGATTACTTCTTCCTAATAACATTATGAGGTAAGCATTATTAATCTCATTTTACTGATGAGGACACAGGCACAGAGAGGTTATGTATCATTTTCAAATTCAAACATATGGCAGAATTAATTTGCTGCATAATGAGAGTGCAGTGAAAAAGACACATTTATACAATGCTGTGTGTAGGGAAATTGGTACAATACTTCTGTAAAAAGTTTGTTCAAATATAATTGTTGTTGTTGTGAAGTGCCGTCGAGTCGGTTCCGACCCATAGCGACCCTGTACAGGGTTTCCAAGGGTGTAAATCTTTACGGGAGTAGAAAGCCTCATCTTTCTCCCGCGGAGCGGCTGGTAGTTTCGAACCGCTGACCTTAAGGTTCGCAGCCCGATTCGTAACCACTACGCTACCAGAGCTCCTTCAAATATAATAAAAGACTTTTATTATGTTTGGACCCAGTTCACAGCAGTATGAAAGAGGGAAACATTTCCTTCTTATTAGTTCTTTTTTCTGTTGAAGAACAAAAATCTGATTTACAACATTGATTGGTTCATGTTTACTAGTGTGTGTCTGTACTTTAAAAAAAAGTCATACCTGTTTCTATCTTCTGTCTTCATGGGACAGAACTGGTAAGCAGAGTGAGGTTGCCTTTAAGAACTTTACTTGTTCCCCTCTCTTGTTCTTGATCTGTTTCTAGGTGCATCATCATAATCACTTTGTTCCTTTGTAGCATTTTGTCAGTCCATAGGTAGTATGATGATAAAATACAGATTTAAACTGGCTGCTTTGAACCTGTAACCTTGAGTCTAGCAGCCCGACTCACAACCACTATGCTACCAAAGCTCCTTAAAGATTAGTATATTTTATATTGAATTACCAATTTAAAATGGAATATTTTGTAAAAGAAAGAAAGAAAGAAACAGTTAAATATATATGAAAATTTGGAAAATTATCTTCCACATAAAAGAACTTTAAAAATCAAGAATAAAAAGTGAATACCTCAATATAAAGGATGGAAACAGATTTTTAATAGAAGAAGTGCAAATGACCAAAACAAAAATACAAATAGCTGTATAAAGAATGCCTATTCTCACTTGCAATCAGAGAAATTCAAAATAAAATTATTTTCCTTTCATCAGACTAACAAAGATGAAATTAACTGAAAATACCCATTATATTTTTGAGAGTGTTGTAAAAAGGTTTGAAAATTGTAGGCATGTACATTTATAAAACCTCTCTGGAAGTCAATCTAAAAATGTTTAAAAATTATAAAGCTAAAAGCTATTTTTTTCCCCAACAGCTCCATTTTCAGTATTTTATGCATTAGAAATAGCTATGTTGTTGTTGTTAAGTGCCGTTGAGTCGGGTCTGACCCATAGCGACCCTGTACAGGGTTTCCGAGGGTGTAAATCTTTACGGGAGTAAAAAGCCTCATCTTTCTCCCGCTGAGAGGCTGGTAGTTTCGAACCGCTGACCTTAAGGTTCGCAGCCTGATTCGTAACCACTATGCTACCAGAGCTCCTAGAAATAGCTATAGGGTTGCATAAAGTTTGTTTTCAAGTATATAAATAGAATTGTTTCCAAGAATAAAATTAACTCCATGGATAACAATGGTTGTTGGCAAGTGCCCTCAAGTTGATTCCAACTCATAATAACCCTGTATAGGTTTTCCAAGGAGAAGCTGGTGAAGTTGAACTGCCAGCCTTGCAGTTAGTTAACAGTTCAATGCTTATCCTACAGCACTATACGAGGCACTGTTTAACAATTGTTGTTGTTGTTGTTATGTGCCTTGGAGTTGGTTCCAACTCATAGTGACACTGTACAGGGTTTCTGAGGCTGTAAATCTTTACGGGTGTAGAAAGCCTCATCTTTCTCCTGTGGAACAGCTGGTAGTTTCGAATTGCTGACCTTGCGGTTCACAGCCTGATTCGTAACCACTATGCTACCAGAGTTCCTTTGTTTAACAATAGATGATGTGATAAATAAGAGTTTTTGTGTGATGTGTAGAATACGATAGAATGAGTCTTGGTGTAGTGCTGTAGGATAAGCACTAGATTGCTAACTGCAAGGTCAGCAGTTCAAACCAACTAGATGCTCCTTGAAATCCTATGAGTTGGAACTGCTTGATGGCACTTAAAACAACAACAGATACAGTATAAAGAACTTGATACGAGTTAATACATCTGAGTCAGACAGGCCTGGGTTGGTCTTTGCTTTGTCACTTTCTAGTTATGTGGCCCTGGACAATTTATTTAACTCCTTTATGCCTCCATTTTCTAGTCTGTAAAAGAGATTAATGCTACAACTGCATAGTGCATATGAGCAGATTAAATTAGGAACTTAATGGAATGCAGTTTGCACAATACCTGACAACTGCCTATAACATTGGTTGTTATAATGATATGAGGATGATAGATAACTATAATGAAACAATGATAACCTGAAGCCATTAAGAAAAATTAATCTCTATTTTCCTAAAAAGATATATTGGTTCAATGTATTTCTCTGTGTGTGTGGAGAGAGTCATGATTTCATTAAATAATATCCCTAGTCCATTGATAAATTGCTAACACACAAAAATAATTTCAGGTATAGACTATATATACAAAGAGTGGTTATCACTCTACCTCTCAAAAGTAGAATTATGCCTATACATATGCATGTGTGTGGGGTGAATGGAGAATATAGTTGATTTCAAAGCAGGAAAAATGAGTAATACATAAGTAACAGGGAACTAAGCAGGGCTTTGAAACGGCTCTTTCTGGCAAAGTTGTGATCAACACAGCAAAATCATAATGGACCCGGATTTGTAAAACATGGTTTATAAACAGAACAGAAACATTAGGAGGGAAATTTAATCTTCTTAGAAAGCAGGGACAGCATGCCCCATTCAAAGATGTGCTAGACTGCATCACTTCGAATGTGTGACAGTCCTAACACCAATCCAGTCACAGCATCAGGCTCCTGAAAGGGCTCACTCTATCTCTTCTGAGTCTCCTATTCCAGGGCTTCAACCAGGAATTTTTACCCCTCCAGTTTTCATTCTGGTCTACTCACATGTTACAAATTCAATTCTATTTCAATTTCTCTGTGTTCAACATGTTGAACTGGTTTGAAGTTCTGGAGCTATGCAAAATGACACATGGTAGTATTTGTATTCTAAGGAAGACCAGGATTTCCTATGATCTTGAAAATGTTCCTAACTAATTCAGCAATAGAGTCTCTTTTTCTGCTTCACAGAGGAAACAAGGGGGAAAAATATAGTGGGGAAATAAAGAGAATAGATTTTAGAAGAAAGTAGAAAGAAGAGAATAGGTAGGTAGAGAAAGCAAAATGAGAAGAATATAAAGAGAGATCTGAAAGTCTGGTTGCTTCCCTAACTGAAAGAATAGGCAATGGACCTTTTATCCTTCTAAGGCCTTAATACCATTATAATTAGTATGGACTGTCTACTTACCTTCTCATAAAGATTCTCTCTCACACACAGTGTACCTACATGCTTATGTCACCACAAGCATTTTCATATACAACACATTTTCAATATCACAAACTTAATATCCCATGCATACATGCATTCACACTGCCATAGTTATACTCACACAACTGTTTCATATTTTCATATATGCATCCTCTTATGCAACAAATCTTGAACCATAACAAAAGAGTCACAGAGTAGAGACGGTCAATTAGATACTGACCAAAGGTAGGTAATATGGGAACCCACAATGCCTAACTGGTGTTGGAAGGATTGTTTGAGTATGGGTATAGTGTGCTGGCACCAGGCGCTGGAAGCATAGTGCTGACCATTGTTCCATCAACTCTCCTCTGTATGTGCTATATAATCAAAGTACTGGGGTGGCAGTGTCAGTACTCCTAGAGTGTATACTCATACGGTTCTAATGACTAGACTCAGGGTAAGCTCAAAAGCAAGATGCTCTTTATAGGATCCTACAATACAACATTTCTTGTTTCCTTCCAGCTCCTCTACTGTCCGGTGGGATATTCTTAAAGGGAGATGGTGGAACATATGCAAATTGATGGAAACAATAAGCTCAAAGAGCTGGCAACTAGAGACAAGTGGAGAATTGGGCAGAGTTGCAGTCAATGGCAAGAGCAAAGTAATGTGGGAAGGTGCATCATTCCTGAAGGAAAAGTCTGGAGAAGGATTTTAATACTGGAATTCTGAAGGGAGCATGAAGGAATATAATGATTTTCTCTAGGAGTCTAACAATGAATTTAAAGGTGTGTAGGAGAGTAAATGACAAAAGTTCATCTTTCCCAGCACTCCATTCCATCTGATGCCAGCTCAAATAAAATATCTGAGAATTCTGAAGACTCAGGCTCCCTAGCAACCTTTCCATTTTCACCTGAGGACAAAGACAGGCAAGCACAGGGCTGTGGGGTAGCTGGTAAAGGAGACAAGAACTGAATTTGGGAAAGAGCATTTCTGTAGTCTATAGATCTCCACTAAGGACAGTACCTGCTATGGGCTGGTTCCTAAGCAGTGCCTCTCAACTGCCAGTACTAGAGGCTTTCTTTGAGTATAACTCCATCCCAAACCTTTCACTTTACTTGACTTAAGGTACAAACTCCAATTCTCCTAGGTCTAAATTCTGAGCACATTATTTTCCTTCGAGAAAATATTTAAAGGTGAGGAGGTCCTAGGAGTGATGTAAACAAGAAATTCTCTGGAGTTTTAGGAGCCCTCGACTTTATTACCTCTTCATCCTCTGAGACATCCTAGGATATTCTGGAGTGTATTTGAAATCTCCAAACCATATTCATCCCTTTTTCAAAACTTACACCAATATCATTCAAAATAGTATCAGTATATATTTTATCAGTGGTTCACAAGTTATCAAACTTAAAGTTTTATTTACATGGTAATTTATGAGATTTGAAAATGAGCAGATATTGGATCATCTAGATGCTGACTTTCTAACTGAATAATGGAACTCTATGTCAGGAGCCCTTATATGCTGCTATAGGATAAGTACTGAAGTAGTAATGGCAAGGTTGGCAGTTCAAACCCACCAGCTACTCCTCAGAAACACTCTACAGGGTTGCTATGGGTCAGAACTGACATGATGACACTTAACAACAACAATAACAACAATTCACAGTCTAAGGAAATTTTAAGCTTCACTGAAGGCATTGGCGAAAAAAGGCTCTAGGAATTGATGAGAAATACCAATTGAAATGTTTCAACAAACTAATGCAGTGTTGGAGCTGCTCACTTGTCTATGTCAAGAAATTTAGAAGACAGATACTTGACCAATCTGATTTGAAAAGATCTGTATTTGTGTCCATTCCAAAGAAAGGTGATCCAATGAAATGTGAAAATCTTCAAGCAATACCATTAATATCACATGCAAGTACATTTTTTGCTGAAGATAATTTAGAAAACAGATGCAGCAATACATTGAAAGGCAACTGCCAGAAATTCAAGCTGGATTCAGAAAAGGATGTGGAACTAGAAATATCATTGCCGATGTCAGATGGAGCTAGGCTGAAAGTAGAAAAAAACGGAAAAATGTTTACTTGTGCTTCATTGACTATGCAAACGCATTCAATTGTGATAATGGTGACAAACTATAGGTAACATTGTTAAGAATGGAAATCCCCAATCGCTTAATTGTGCTCATTTGGATGGCGGGAAGGGAAATGGAAGATGGATGAATAGAATCTTCAAGAAGTCAATATTCGTCTTTTTGGTGAGATTCTTACTCTTCTGTGGGGCTGGTTTAGAAGATAGTAAGTGGGTATGGAGGATCAGAATAAGTGATTCTGAATATGAAGGGTCTTGGAATCAGATGAGCAATTATTATTTTCCCTTGCTTCTGATGGCTTTCTTCCATTTTCTCTTCTTAAAGGAAATATCAGGTTTGACAATACGTGGTTCTGTCATATAGTGTCAAATGTCGTTTTAGAGAAATGAATGCACACCTTGATGTTAATTCTGGGGGAAAGAAATGAGATAAGAGGTTGACAGTAAACATGATTTTCTTACAGAAAGTACTTGACCCTGGGGGTAGAATCCCAGTCACATAGTCTCCATATGTGCATAGGAAATAAACATTATTTTAAAAATGAAAGGAGGAGAATGCAGGGGTCCCCTATTCTATTGCCATAATTGTAGCATCAGTAGGAAGTTGTGTCTCTGACAACTCATACTTGTCTCTGACTTATATTTATCTGTCTCTTGCTGCTTTAGCTCAGGTAAAGCCAGCTGAGGAAACATATGTCGAACACTTGTTATGTGCCAGGATTTATCTTATTTTCTGTGAATACAGATGATTCAGGGTTAGTGCCTACCTTTGAACATCTTGCAATCACAGAGAAAGACAAATGATTTTGATATAACCTGTTAGAGGTAAGATGGAGGCAAATACATTGTGAAAAAGATGTGCATACGTATGTACTACAGACTACATATTTGTGAAGGTATCTGTGTGTGTAGTGAGAATGGAAGTGAAGAATGAAGCAAATATATGGATCAATAAGAAAATTGGTGTTGAAGATTTTTCCTAAATGGGACCTTTGAAAACCTATGGGTATTAGCTGGATGAAGAAGGGATAAGAATCATAACAGTATCCGTAGGTGCTCCAGGATAATGTGCTGGACTGCAAAGTCAGTTTGAGCTGCAAGATCAGCGGTTCAAACCTACCATCCGCTCCTCAGAAACCCTGTACAGGGGCATTGTGAGTCGGAACTGGCACAGTGGCATTTAACAGCAACAACCCTTTCATTGCATACTCCTTATTCATTGTCCAACTTTCACATGCAATTGGGGCAATTGAAAATATGCAATTGGGGCAATTGAAAATATCATGGCTTGGGTCAGGCATAACTTAGTCCTCAAACTGATATCTTTGCTTTTGAATATGTTAAAGAGGGTTTTTACATCAGACTTGCCTAATACAACATATTATTTTATTTTTTGACTGCTGCTTCCATGAGTGTTGATTGTGGATTCAAGCAGGAGGATGTCTTTGACAACTTTAATTTTTTTTCTGCTTATAATGAAGACTTTTTTTTTTAAGGTCCAGTTGTAAGAGTTTTTATTTTCTTTAAATAAAGGTACACCTTTCTTTACATTAAGCTTACAGCTATGGATTTTGATCTTCATCAGTATATGAAGTCCTCACTTCCAACAAGCAAAGTTGTCTTATCTGCATATTGCAGGTTGTTAATGAGTCTTCCTCCAGTCCTGATACCACATTTTTCTTCATATAATCCAACTTCTTGGATTATTTGTTCAGCATACAGTTTGAATAACTATGGGAAAGACTACAACACTGGCACACAACTTTCCTGATTTGAAACTACTGAGTATTCCTTGTGCTGTTTGAATGTCTGCCTTTTGGTCTATGTACAGTTTTCTCATGAACGCATTTTAGTGTCCTGGAGTACCCACCCTTTGCAGTATTATCCATAGCTTGTCTTGATCCACACTGTCTAAAGCCTTTGCATAGTCAATAAAGAGCAAGTAAACATCTTTCTGATATTCTCTGCTTTCAGCCAAGATCCATCTGATGTCAACAATGATATCCCTACTTCCACATCCTCTTCTGAATCTGGCTTGGAGTTCTGGTACTACCCTGTCGATGTAATGTTGCAGTTATTTGTAAATTATCTTCAGCAAAAATTTACTTGCATGATGATATTTACTTGCGTGAAAGATATTATTTGATGGCTTTTGCATTATGATGGGTCACCACTCTGGAATGGGCACAAGTATGGATCTCTTCCAGTCAGTTGACCAAGTCTTCCAAATTTCTTAGCACAATAGAGTGAGCGTGTCAAGTGCTGCATCATTTTGATGAAAGATTTCAATTTATATTCCATCAGTTCCTGGAGTCTTACTTTTTGCCAAAACCTTCAGTGCAGCTTGGACTTCTTCCTTAAGTACCATCAGTTCTTGCCCTCTTGAAATGGTTGACTGTCAACCATTTCTTTTTGGTACAGTGACTCTATGTGTATCCCTTTCATCTTCTTTTGGTGCTTTCTGAAACAGTCAATTATTTTGCCCATAGAATCTTTCAATATTGAAAATCAAGACTATTTTTCTCTTCAGTTCTTTCAGCTTGAGAAATGTTGCATGTGTTCTTTCCTTTTTGGTTTTATACTCCAGGTCTTTGCACATTTCATTATAGTATTTGACTTTGTCTTCTTGAGCTGGCTTTTAACTTTATCTGTTCAGCCTTCCCCTCCCCAACACCTCAATCTTCCTGGTTGCTTTAGCTTCTCTATGCTGAAGAGCAAGTTTTAGAGTCTCTTCTGACATCCATTTTGGTCTTTTCCTTCTTTATTGTCTTAATTACCGTTTGCTTTCTTTCTGTGTGATGTTCTTAATATCATCCCACAACTCTTCTGGTCTTTGGCTATTAGGTTCTACTACCATTTTTGAAATTTAATTTAATACCATTTATAAATTCAGGTGAGATATATTTAAGGGTATACTAAAAATATCTTCATATTTTGGCTCTCTGGAACTTGTTTCAATTCTTCATCTTCAGCCTAAACTTGCGTATGAGCAATTGATGGTCTGTTTCATCGTCTGAGCCTGTCCTTGTTTTGGTTGATGATATGAAGTTTTTCCACGGTCTATGCCCACAAATTGATGTAGTCAATATGATTCCTGAGTATTAAGGTCCATGTGTTTTGTTATTTGTTGTGAAGTGCTGTCAAGTTGGTTCCTGAGGAGCAGCTGGTGGATTTGAACTTCTGACCTGTAGTTCAAAGTCCAATTCTGATCCTACAGCACCACAAGTATTTGCAATGAATAAATTGTTGGTCTTATGAAATTCTATCATAGTAATTAAAAACGCATATTGATTGCATGTTAAATCAATTTCAGACCGAAGAAGTTAGTGATTGATAGTGTTTGTGTACTGTGGAGTCAGTTTTGACTCATAGAGAACCCACATAGGGTTTTCGAGACTATAACAACTTTCTGGAGTGGCTAGCAGATTCAAATATATGACGTTGTTATTAGTAGCCCAATGTGTAACCCACTAAGGTATCAGGTGGTTGTTGTTAAGTGCTGTCAAGTTGGTTCTGACATATAGCAACCCTGTGTAGGGTTTCCGAGGAGCAGCTGGTAGATTTGAACCACCTACCTTGAGGTTAACTATCTAGTACTTATCCTATAGAGCCACACCAAGCTACCAGGTTGTTGTTGTTAGGTACCATCAAGTAGGTATCGAATCATAGCGACCCTATGTACAACAGAATGAAACACTGCCTGGTCCTGGGCCAACCTCACAATTGTTGATGCTGCCACTTTGCCA
>NW_006408658.1:1487318-1496746 GCF_000296735.1 Chrysochloris asiatica
TATTATTTGCTCAGCATACAGGTTGAATAAATATGGTGAAAGAACACAACCTTGTTGCACACCTTTCCCAATTTTAAAACATTCAGTATTTCCATGCTCTGTTCGAACAACTGCTTCTTGGTCCAGGTACAGATTCCTCAGAAGTACAATTAAGTGTTCTGGAATGCCACCGGTATTTTAAATAACCAGCAGGGTCACCCATGGTAGACAGGTTTCAGATGAGCTTCCAGACAAAGACAGACTAGGAAGAAAGAATGATGAACTGCTTCCGAAATCCCTAGTCACTGAAAACCTAATGGCTGTACTGATAAACATATTAAAAGAGCTAACTTTCCCAGTGCCTGTTTGTCTGGCTGTGTTACTCTTTCATAAGCCACACAAAGAGGAACCGAATCAGTCTTCAAGACTTGTTGTTGTTAAGTACCCTCAAATGGGCTCTGACCCATAGCAACCCTATGCACAATGGAACAAAACACTACTAAGTCCTGTGCCATCGTCACAATTATTGGTACACTTGAACCCATTGCTGTTGACACTGTGCCAGCCATCTCATTAGGGGGTCTTCCTCTTTTTCACTGACCCTACACCTTACCAAGCTTGATGCGCTTATCCAGGCACTGGTCCCTCTTGATAACATGCCTGAAGATAACATGAGAGCTGAAGTCTTGCCAGGTGCCTTCTAAGGAACATTCTGACTATACTTCCAAGACAGAGTCGTTTGTCCTCTGTCAGTCCATGGAACTTTTAATATGCTTCTCAACACCATAACTCAAATGCATAAATTATTCTACGGTCTTCGTTAGTCATTGTGTAAGGTTCACATGTACACAAGCCTATTAATAATACCCAAGGGTCAGGCACACCTTAGTCCTCTAGGTGACATCTTTGCTCTTTAACACTTTAAAGAGATCTTGTGCAGCAGATTTGCCTAATTCAGGAGATTTGCCTAATGCAATCAATACTTTGCTTGATTTCTTAATGGGTGCTTCCATGATTGTGGATCCAAACAAATGAAATCTTTGATAACTTGAGTCTTTTCTCCATTTATCATGATTTTATTTATTGATCCAGTTGTATTTTTGTTTTCTTTACATTGAGGTACAATCCATATTGAAGGCTGTGGTCTTTGATATTCATCAATAAGTATATTAAGGTCCTAGTTGCTTTCAGCAAGCAAGGTTGTATCATCTGCATATAGCAGGTTGTTAATGAGTTTTTCTCCAATCCTGATGCCATGCTCTTCATATAACCCAGCTTCTCACATTATTTGCTCAGCATACAGATTGAATACGTACAGTGAAAGGATACAACCCTGACATAAACCTTCCCTGATTTTAAACCATTGAGTATCCCCTTGTTCTTTTTTAATAACTGCCTCTTGGTCGATGTACAGGTACCTCATAAGTAAAATTAAATGTTATGGAATACCTATTCTTCCCAATGTTACCCATAGCTTGTCATGATCCATGCCATCAAAAGCCTTTTCATAGTCAATAAAGCAGAAATAAACATATGTCCAGCCAACATCTATCTGATTCAGCAGTGATATTGCTTGCTTCATGCTCTTTTCTGAATCCAGCTTGGATTTCTGGAAATTCCTTGCCAGTGTATCTTTGCAGTCCTTTTTAAATTATCTTCAGGAAAAATTTACTTGCATGTACTATTAATGATATTGTTTGATGATTTCTGCAATCTCTGTGTTACCTTTCTTTGGAATGGGCACAAATATAGATGTCTTTTAATTAGTTGGTCATGTTGCTGTCTTTAAGATTTCTTGGCATAGATGAATGAGTACCTCCAGTGCTTCAGAAATTTATTGGAAGACTTCAATTTGTATCCCATCAATTCCTGAAGTCTTGTTTTTCACCAGTGCCTTCATTGTAGCTTGGTCTTCTTCCTCCAGTACCTTTGGTTCTTGATTATGTGCTACCTCCTGAAATGGTTGAACACTTGCATTTTTTTAAACAGTGATCCTGTGTATTCCTTCTGTCTTCTTTTGATGCTTTCTGCAATATTAAATATTCTGCCCATAACATTCTTCAATATTACAAGATGAGGCTTGATTTTTTTCCTTTCAGCTGGAGAAATACTGAGCATGTTCTTCTCTTTTGGTTTTCCATTTCCAGGTCTTTGCATATTTCATTATAATCCTTAGTTTTTTCTTTTTAGATCTTTTTTATTGTGAATTGAGTGAAGGTTTTTCATCCAACAAATCATATCATTTGTTTCATCTCAATGATTGCAGTCCCCTCCATGCAGCAACAATTAACCTGCTTCCTCCCTTTGGTTCCTAGTTCTATTGCACCCACAATTCCATTCCTTCTCAACTTTGTTCTTAGATAAATGTTGTCCATTTGATTTAGAATCATTGACTGTTTCATTGTTCATAGTGAGCATTATCTTACTTGTGTTTTTGTTCCCCCTATATCCACTTCATTCTTCCTGGATCAACCATCAATATTCATGGAAGCAGCATCCAAGAAATCAAATGACGTATTTCATTAGGAAAAGCTGATACACAAGAACTTTTTAAAGTGTTGAAGAGCAAAGATGTCAGCTTGAGGACTAAGATGTGCCTGACCCAATCCATGGTATTTTCAATAATCTCATATGTATGCGGAAGCTGGACAGTGAATAAGGAAGATTGTAGAATTGATGCTTTTGAGTTACAATTTTGGAGGATAATATTAAAAGTGCCATCGGCTGCCAAAAGAACCAACAGCTCTGTGTTGGAACAAGTGCAACCAGAGTGCTCCTTGGAGGCCAGGATGGCTAAAGTTTGTCTCTCATACTTCAACATATTGTCAGGAGGGACCAATAGCTGGAGAAGGATATCCATGTTTGGTAAAGTGGAGGGTCAGAGAAAAATATGAAGACACCCAGTGAGATGGATTGGCAAAGTGTGGCAACAATTTTGAGGTTGGACCAGGACCAGGTAGTGTTTTGTTCTGTTGTGCATTAGAGTTGCTATGAGTTGGTACAGACTCGATGGCACCTAACAACAATAAGCCTATCTACTGCTTAGCTGAAAGTTGGGCCGTGAAGGTAGTTAAGTTCCTTTCCATACCTGAAGGATGGTTGAGGGCCATAGTCTTATGTTCCTCTAGTCGCTTTCTGACCAGTAAGCCTGGTCTTTTTTTTTTTTTTTATTAATAATTTTGAGCTTTGTTCCACATATTCTGTTGTTTTATCCATGACCTTCTAATGTGAATGCTATCAAAGAAGTTGGCAGTGGTAGCTGTAATGTTTAGTTCTTCTGGTCTCACACTGATGTGTACATGTCCCATTAGTCTGCTTTACAAGACTCTTCAATTCTAATCACTTTTCTTTCTTCTGCACACGAAGAGACCAGTAACTGTACCTTAGACAATTGCTCATAAGCTTATAAGATCCCAGGTGTCACTCAACAAAGTATGATATAGAACACTGTCTTTGTGGACTGTGTTATGCTAATTGACGATGGTGTCTTCTGAGTCTGTGGTCCAGAGACCCCAGGCCCAGCAACTCATTGCCTTAAGATGTTTGATATATCTAAGTTTTCATCATTTTGCCTGTTGTATGCTCCACCACATTCATAGTTGTGTTTGCAGGAAAGATAAATATTTAAGTACCAGTATCCTCTTTCAAACTCTTATATGTATCCCATTTTTCCTCCCATACCAATTCAGCTTGCATCTATGTCCATGTATCTACCTGCAGAACATTATTGTTACAAGGTTATATATTTACGTTGATCCCCTTTAACCGTTGTGTAACTTCCTGTGTCTTAACCTGTTTTCATCGTTCTTCTGCTAATATCCCTCTTCTTGTATACGGCCCTCCCCATCACCCAGGTTAACATGTGTCTGCCCTCTAGATAGTGAATTGCACTCCCTTCCCTCTCATCTCTGGCGACCATCAAAGAATATTTCTTTTATTATGAAAGCCTTTTTCTTTAGTTTTACAATAGAGTTCTCATAAGATATATGTGCTTTTGTGATTGACTAATATCCCTCAGCATAATGTCCTTCAAGTTCATCCATGTTATGAGGCGTTTCACAGATTCATTGTTATTCTTCATAGTTGTATAGTATTCCATTTTGGGTATGTACCAAAGTTTGTTTATTCATTCTTCCATTGATGCACATTTAGGCTGTCTCCATCTTTTGCTATTATGAACAATGCTGCAATGAACATCGGTGTGCATATATCTACTAGTGTTCTGACTCTTCTTTCTTTTGGATATATAACAAGTAGAGGGATTGATGGATCATATGGTATTTCTATTTCCAACTTTCTGAGGGAGTGCCATACTGTTTGTCAGAGTGGTTTAACCATTTTTAAGTCCTACCAGCAATGTAGGAGGGTCCCAGCCTCTTCACACCCTCACTAGTACTTGTTTTCTGTTTGTTTGTTTTTTTTAACTTTGCTATTAATGCTGGAGTTGAATGCTATCTTATTGCTGTTTGGATTTGGATCTGTATAATGGTTAATGAGGGGTCCTGATGTGGTGCTGTGGCTAATGCACTGGACTGCAAAGTCTGTTTGAACTACAAGGCTGGTGGTTTAAGCTCACCAGTTTCTCCTTGGAAACCCTGTACAGGGTCGCTATGGGTTGGAACTGACTCAGCAGCACTTAACAACAACAATGGTTAATGAGCATGAACCATTTTTTTATGTATGTTGGTTGCCTGAATGTTTTCGCTGTGAAGTGTCTGTTCATGTCCTGTACCCATGTTTTAAATTTTGTCGTCATTTTTTGTAGAGATGTTATGTTGTTGCTGTTGTGAAGTGCCGTTGAGTCGATTCTAACTCATAGTGACCCTGATAGGGTCTCTGAGGAGCAGTTGGTGAACTCGAATCGCCGACGTTGCAGTTCAAATGGCTTTGCAGTTTGGCGTATTAACCCACAGTGCCACACCAGGACTCCAAAGGTGTTATAGTTTCTTATAAATTTTAGAGATTAGTCTCTTGTCTGATATGTCATTGCAAAAATGTTTTCCCATTGTGGGCTCCCTTTTTACTCTTCTGGTGAACTCTTTTGATGCACATCAGTGCCTGATTTTTATGAGGTCCCAGTATTCTATTTTGTGTTCTATTGTTTGTGAGTTTTTGGTAATGTTTGATTATTTATTGCTTTGTATTTAATGATTATATGTTGATGTGTTCTTATGATCTCACCAATTGTCTCCTGTGGGTGTAGTTAGAGAATAGAAACATGTGCACCGTTCTCTGTTCACTGTTGGTGCACTTTAGGGTGAGTTTGGCAGGTGTTGGCTGCTGTCTATTGTTGATCAGGTGGTATAGGAGCTGGTATGGACTTTTTCCCAGTGAGTGCAGCTGTAAGGATATGGTTGTGGCTGGATTGTATGGGCACATTTGCTGTTTCCTTCTGGGTGGGAAAGAGGAGAAACCCTCCACACACACACATATACACACCACTGAAAAACCCCCAGAATAAACAGCTAAGCAACCAACAATGAAAAGAAAATAATAAAGGAATATAAAGAAAGGAAAACAGGCACCAACCAGAGAAAAAGAATATAATAACTTAAAAGAGAAAAGAGTGACAGGAAAATTGAACTATAGAACAGAAAAAGAAGAGAGAAAATAAAATAAAGAAAAACCAGGGAGAGGGAAGAGAAAGAGTGTAGAGAGCAGTAAAGAAAGATCAAAGGAGAAAAAAGAAGGAGATGAGAAACAGAAGAAAAGAAGGAAAAACAAAAGTGGAGATAGGATAAAATCCAAGGGAATGGAAAGAGGAGAAGAAAGAACAATCAAACAGAAACAATGAAATAATAAAAGGAAAGAAAACAAACCCCAACAAAAATTAAACAGTATAGCTATTGGACCTGAAGAGGAGAAAACTTTGGTGGTGGTGGTGGAGTCTCCGCAAGCCAAAGAGCTCATGAGGTTGATGTGGTAGGGATGTGACAGTGGAGTTCCTGGCCCTAGATGGACTTCCTATCAGACAAGGCATTAGCTATCCAGAAGTAGTTCGAGGAAGTCCTTGACAGAGTTGGTTTCAGTGTCTGTTAGCACCTCAGGGCAGATGGTGGGCAAAGTGACTAGTTAAATACTGGTCTGATCACTTTGCAGATTCTGTAGGTCTGGACCCGGGATTGCCTGGATCCAGTCACCAAAATGGCACAACTGGCCTCTGTCTCACATTGGCATAGCTCTCAACCATGTGGCTCTAAAATCCCGGAAAGCAGGATCTGTGCTGGGGGTGGATGAGGGAGGGAACTCATCCCATGTCTAGTCACCAGAGGAGCATGGGGAAAAGACAGAATCACACCTTTCCCATTGCCTATGTGAATCTTCTCTGTCAGGCCACCTCTGTTGCCAAAGCTTCTCACAGAAGTTCAAAATGGTCCCACTGTGTCTGGCCGGCTATACACCAATCAGTCTCCTCCTCTCACCATCCCTGCTCAGCAGCTCTTCCAAGCAAATACTCATCGACTTCTCTAACCTTTCCTCTGAAGTTCAAAGTTCTAGGATTTTCATGTGTGTCTGTTTCCTTGGTCTCTAGTATCTTTGCTGTAGAGGGTCCTTGCCATGCAATAAAAACATTCTTAATTTAATAATGCCATCTGGGTGCAAAGATTTTATTTTGTGAGTTACTGCTTTAGGTATACCAATCAAAAGTACATGATCATTTCCTTAGAGCACTCTTTAAATGAACTGGGTATTTAATTGTAACAGAAAACAGCTGAATAGTGAATTAATCCTATTTGCTAATCTCATGGTCAGCAGTTCAAAACTACCAGCTGTTCTGCGGGAGAAAGATGAGGCTTTCTGCTCCCATAAAGATTTACACCCTCGGAAACCCTATGCAGGGTTGCTATGAGTTGGAACTGACTCCATGGCACATAACAACAACAAAAAATTTAAGGCAGAGGGAAACTGCAGTAAATAAGATTAAACAGGCTTACATTTTCTCTTATGATATTTTGCACAGTATAACATTCTCAAAACAGTACAACGCAAAACAAAGCAAGAGACATGCATTTATATGAAAGTAGCTACATGATTTTCAGGTTTTATTATCTTTCATATTCTGACATAATCAGATATTCTATTTTAAAACAAACCTTTGTTTTCCCTTTTAAAAGTTAACCTTTTCTTGCTGTGTTTCTAACTTTTTTTGTATTTGCTTAAACAAAAAATTTTTTCTTTTCACCCTGGAAGTACTTGTTGTTAGGTGCCATAGAGTTGGTTCTAGTGCATAGTAACCTGATATAGGGTTTCTAAGGAGCAACTGGTGAATTTGAACCACTGACCTAGTTGTTTGCAGTCCATTGCTTATCCTACAGTGCCACAGGATTCCCTAGAAATACTAACTTTACTCAAAATTACCCTTTTTCTCAGATAAAGCATATCTTGTAGTATTTAGTATGTTGCTAAATGCTGTTGAGTCAATTCTGACCCATAGCGACCTTGTATAGGGATTCCAAGGAGCAATTGGTGAGCCTGAACCATCGACCTTGCAGTTCAAGCTGACTTTGCAGTCCAAAACATTAACCCACCGTGCCACATCATAAGTTACTTTAAAAGATTTGCTTTAAAAGTTGTTATAAGCACAAACATCTTTGCTAAAATATACTTTATCAATTCTTTACACTATTCAGAATTTAACCTTCAACACCTGTCCTTGAATCAAAACAGGCACAAGAAGTAATTTTCTTCCTTAGTAAAGAATTGAGATTGTGGATTGCCTTATGAGATAAATTAGTCATGAGCTTTGACAACTAAAAGTGATCAGAGCATGTATTATGGTTGTTTCCATTCCAGCATGATGAATCAAAATGAAAACTAGAATCAGAACTGAAGTAACTCCAGCTGTCAGTTCATACTGCAGCCAAATCAGGTTACACAGAATCCTGAATTTTCCTTTTCCTTTAACTTTGGAAAAGCCTTCTCACAAGCATTCCTCTTACTGTTGTTGTTAGATGACTTTGAAAGGGCTCTGACTCATAGTGACCCTGTACATAATAGAATGGAACACTGCCCTCTCCTGTGTCATCCTCAAAATTGTTATTATACTTGAACTCATTGTTGTTGCCACTATGCGAATGCATCCTATTGGGAATCTTCCATGACCTACACTTAATCAAGCATAATGTCCTTCTCCAGGAAATAGTCCTTACTTATAATATGTCTGAGGCATGAGAGATGATGTCACATCATCCTGGCTTCAAAGGAGCATTCTGGTTATACTTCTTCCAACACAGATTTGTTTGTTTTTCTGGCAGTCCATGGTACTTTTAATATTCTTCTCCAGCACCGTAACTCAAATGCAACAATTCTTCTATGGCCTTCCTTATTCATTGTTCAAATTTCACATGCATATGAGGCTGAATAACATGACTTGGGTCAGGAGTACCTGAGTTCTCAAACTTACATCTTTGCTCTTGAATACTTTAAAGAGGTCTTGTGCAGCAGACTTTTTCTAATGCAATATGTCATTTGATTTCCTGACTCTTGCTTTTGAATGTTGATTGTGGATCCAAGCAAAATGACATCTTTGACAACTTCAATCTTTCTCCATTTATCATGATATTATTTATTGGTTCAGTTTTGAGGATTTTTGTTTTCTTTACATTGAGGCACAATCCATACTGGATGCTGTGGTCATTCATCCTCATCAATAAGTATTTTAATTCCTCTTCACTTTTGGCAAGCATAGTTGTATTATCATCTGCAGGTTGGTAATGAGTCTTCCACCAATCCTGATGCCACACTCTTCTTCCTATAATCCATTTTCTCAGATTATTTAGTCAGCATACAGATTAAATAAGTATGGTAAAAGAATACAACCCTAGTACACACCTTTCCTAATTTTGAACAGTTTAGTATCCCCTTGCTCTATTTGAATGACTGCCTCTTGGTCTATGTACAGGTTCCTCATGAGCGTAATCTTCATAATGTTATCCATAGCTTGTCATGATCCACAGAGTTGAAAACCTTTTCATAGACAATAAAGCACATCTTCCTGGTATTCTTTGCTTTCAGCTGAGATCCTTATGACATCAGGAATGATATTCCTCACTTCAGGACCACTTCTGAATCTGTCTCGAGTTTCTGGAACTTCCCTGCCAATGTACTGTTGTAGCCACTTGGAATTATCTTCAAAAATATTTTACTTGCATACGATATTAATGATACTGTTTGATGATGATTCTACATTCCATTGGATCATCTCTCTTTCAAATGGGCACAAATATGGATCTCTTCCAATGGGTTGGCCAGTTAGCTGTCTTCGTACTTCTTGGTACAGAACATTGAGCACCTTCAGTGTTACATCAGTTTGTTGAAAGATTTCAATTTTTATTCTGTCAATTCCTGGAGCCTTGCCTTTTGCTAATACCTTCTGTGCAGCTTGGACTGTTCCTTCAGTACAATTGGTTGTTGATTATATGCTGCCTCTTGAAATGGAAGCATATAAT
>NW_006408658.1:1498326-1500949 GCF_000296735.1 Chrysochloris asiatica
AGTGAGGTTGGCCCAGGATCGGACATTGTTTTGTTCTGCTGCGCATGGGGTCGCTATGAGTTGGTTCCAACTCGATGGAACCTGACAACAGCAACAATAGTCTGAAATTTTTCCAAAACACAACCAATTGTATTGATAATTACTGGTTGATTGGAATTATTGTGGATTGAATGAAAGTTTACAGAGCAGATCATCAGTTTTACATTCAACAAATCATAAAACTTGTTTCATCACAGTGATTACAATCCCCTCCATGTACCATCATAACAGTATTTCTATTCACTTTAGCTTTTTTTTTTTATAAAACACTCAGGCATATATAATAATTTACACCACCAAAGGGCACATTCTGCAAGTCTGCCTCCTGGCCACTATCTCTTACTCTCTCTCTGCCCATGAATCTAGAGTCCTCAGCCACTCCCCCTCTCCATGTCTTCATCTCTGCCTCCATCTCTGGTGTCACTGCTTCTCTGGATAAGGTCTCGCATTACGCTTGTGCTCTTTTTCCTTGATGATCCTAGGGTCCTTTGTTTCTGGAATGTGACATTAACTGCTCCCCATTTTTGGAACAAAACTTCTACCTTTACAATTGTGACAGTCACAATTAGTCATGATAACAATACTTACTATTGAATCATACGAATCTTATCCCCATCTCTTTTAACCAGACCCATCTTGACACACACTCTTAAACTAAACTCCCTCTTGAAACCTTGTAAGCCAGTCACTTCGTGCCTTTATTACCCTCTCATTTTAGGTGTGGTTACAAATCGGCTGTGAACCTTAAGGTCAGTAGTTGGAACTACCAGCTGTTCCATGGGAGAAAGATGAGGATTTCTGCTCCCATAAAGATTTACAGCCTTAGAAACCCTGTACAGAGTTGCTATTAGTCGGAACCAACTCCACAGCACATAACTACCACCACCACATGTTAGGTAGCCAATGTCTAAGTTGCTCATCCCTATCTACTCTGTGTAAAGAGGGAATAGCATTGATACTTGATGTGACGACTCCTTCCCTCTCTGTTGGTTTTTAGAGTTACTACCTCCATAAGTATAGGTTAGGTTCATCAAATTGTAGCATTTACCCTTGTTTTCTTTATCAAAAAATTTTTTTTTCTTTTTAATCTTCCTCTAGTTGAGTTCTGATTATCAAACTATCCAGGCTGGATCAAATGGGTACTATCTGCAAGTTTGGGTGTTCTTGTGTATCTCCACTCACTTCATATCAGCTAAATGCTTCACTCTCAGCTCTAGCCCTCTGTGATTAGGTCCTTGTGCATGGGCTCAGGTGTTCCTAGGTCTAACCACACTTTGGACCAACCAGCCCTTCCTCTTCTCTCTCTCATCTCCAGGTCAACGGGAGCCAATGGACCATGGTTGAAATCAGCCCATTTCTTTATTGCTGCCTTTCTCCATCTTCCATTCACCAATAGACCAATGTGGTTACCAGAAGGCTTACATGCCTGCTCATGTGTTCCCTTTGAGTTTGTCTTAGTGGGGGGTTTGTCCTGAAGGAACTTGATTGCTTATCTTGATGCTTTCCAGCGAACAGCTTGCTTATTCTTGTAGTAGCCTGTCATACTGACATTTTTGTTTTGGGTTTTTCCTGATGATCTTTCTTTGAAGATGTGTCTTCTGTTGCTCTAGTGATTTCAGGTTGGTCTGCTTGTCCTTTCTAGGGTAAATGTCCCACCTCAAAAGTTCTGGATGGGACTCAGGATTCCACCTAAGGTCCTATACTCTGCAAAGTCTCCTCCGCAAGAGGCCTATTTCACTGGACAAGTTCTAGAACCTCTTTTAAGTATTCCAATCAGTTATAGGCTGAAGATGGGCTTACAAGTTTTCTGTAACCATGTTTCCTGACATTACTTTCTATCCAACTCAAGTGTCTATTTTACAATAGTAGGCAAGGGAAAGCAATATTCATAAGACAGTCAAGCATCTTAGTATTATTTACCCTCTTCAAACTATGTCTAGATCCCTGTATCAGAGAGCCCTGTTCCAAGGTTGAGTATGCATCACAGTTTACCTCTGTCCCACTTATCCCATGCAAACCTGTCTCAGTGTTCCCCTATATACCTGGTTCTTCCACCTCTTCCCCCTTCTTGTATTGCTCTCCCCAACACCCGAACTATGATGTGTCTGCCCTTACCCTGTGCTCTACTGTTGCCTCCCTTCACTGCCTCCTAAGCACCCCCACCCTGACTCCACCATTGTGGTTACCTTATATTCCATTAACTTTTCCCTCCATTTAAGACAGTCTATTTTAACTTGTAACCTACCTGATCTTCTCACCACTTGGATCTCTTGTGTGTACCTTCTTTCACATTGCAATTGTTTTGGTCATAGACTGACCTCCCAGATCCTCTGAATTTGTCCTTATGGTTTTATTCTGTGCTCAGATCTTCATTTGTTGATTGAGTTCCGGTGATGCTGCCATGTACATCAATCTCTGGTTGTTGTCTGTTCTTGTTGGTTCTCAGTCCACAGAACTCCCTTTAGGATGTTTTACATCGCAGGGTGGGCTTTGGCAAAATCCCTTAGCTTCTGTTTATCCTGCAATATTTGGATTACACCATCATATTTGATTGACAGCTTTGCTGGATAGAGGATTCTTGGTT
>NW_006408658.1:1501546-1531005 GCF_000296735.1 Chrysochloris asiatica
GATTCATAACCACTAGGCTCCCAGAGCTCCTTAGTAGTATTGAGAGATATATCTTGCAGCTCTCTAGTTTTGGCTTCCATCTCTTCAGTTCTACTCCTTTGCCCTTTCAGTGTGTTGTCCATTTCTGATATCCTATTATTAATTGTTTGGACCTCTTTCTGTAGGTTTTGAATTGTTTTCAATGCTGTATCTATCTTATTTGATTGTTTCTGTACCACTTTCCTAACTTCTTCCTTATTTTTCTCAACTCCATTGTAAAGTGTTTTGATGCATTTTACAATCATTTTTTCTGAATTCCTTCTCAGGAATTTCCAAAGCCTGCCCTCCTTCTAGTATGGAGTAAAGGTCTACCTTGTGTTCTACTGTCACCTCCCTCCACCTCCCCTCAGCCCCCCACCCTGACCCCACCATTGTGGTTACCTTATAGTCAATTAACTTTTCTCTCCATTTAAGACAGTAATTTGTCCTAGTCACTTTATCTCACTTCTAGACTAGTGCTGATATGGTTATCTGTTTTGTTTTTTGGGCATATTCAGTAGTTAGCTGTGGCCTTAATACTTAGATGGGTATGTGTTTTGGTATTTTTTATGCTTTCTGATTGCCTCCAGGTAGATGTGATCAGGAGATGGACTTCCTTTTTAATCTTCTTCCTGAGAAATTTCAAGATGCCGTTGTTGGTTGTTATGACATAACTCAGGATTTAATTTTTGGCCCTTTTCCTTTTTATTCTGCCTTTCCTGCTCTGCAAACCCCATTCAGGCCTTTTTCCTAGTGATAAACAGTTTGGCCGGCTGTGACCATTTTGCACTGCCATTTGCTTTTAAGTGGAAACAGTCCCTTTAAATTTTGAGACGATGTGTGTCCTGAGAGGAAGCCTAGCTCAGGTCCAGGAACTGCTGAAAGTCCTGAAAGGAGGATGGGGAGCAGATCTGGTGGGACAATTTATACACAGTAATCTGGTTGGTACCAAGGAATTTGCCTGGGAAATTTCTTTTCTACTGTTAGGCTTCTGACTCTTTTGGTTGTCTTCAAGACCTTCATTCTAAACTCTCTCCAGTGTTTGAAGGCTTCTGTCTGTATTTTGCTTCTGTTTTCAGGACAAGAGTACTGAAGACCTATTTCTGCTGTCAGCTGGAGTACCGTGGAAATCTCCTCCGTCGCCAGTTCATAAGAATCCAGGGAACTAGAGGCCTCCTAAGCTGTAGGGGTGCAACATATCTTTACTAATGAACATCAGTGTAAAGAAAACAAAAATCCTCACAACTGGATCAATAAATAACATCATGATGGATGAAGAAAAGATTGAAGATATCAAATGCTTCATTTTGCTTGGATCCACAATCAATGTTCATGCAAATAACAGTAAAAAAATCATTATGCAAATCTGGTGCATACTGCATTATGCAAATCTGGTACAAAAGAACTTTTAAAAGTGTAAAAGAGCAAAGATGTCACTTTAGGAACTAAGGTACAGATGGCTTAAGCCATGACATCATAAGCTAAGCACTGGTTTGCTAATCAATCTCAAGGTTGACAGGTCAAACCCACCAGCTGCTCCTTGGAAACACTGTACATCTATGAGTCTGAACTGACTGGACTGCACTTAACAACAACAACATATGCATGTTAAAATTGGAAATTGATAAGGAAAACCAGATAAGAATTGATGCATTGAGATTATGGTGTTGATGAAAAACATAAATACATGGACTGCCAGAAGAATAAACAAAGATGTCTTGGAAGAAGTATAGTCAGAATGCTCCTTAGAAATGAGTATGGTGCCACTTTGTCTTTCATATTTTGGACATGTTGTCAGGAGGGAACAGGCTCTGGAGAAGGGCATCATGCTTGATAAAATAGAGGGTCGACGAAAAAGAAGAAGATTCCCAATGAGATGGATTAACACAGTGGCAACACCAATGGACTCAAACATAACAACATTTGTGAGGAAGCCACAGGACCCAGCAGTGTTGTGTCATGTTGTGTGTCCTGTTGCTATGAGTCAGAACTGACTCAATGGTACCTAAAACAACAACAATATATCTTCAGGGTCTAGACCAGAGCCTGAAGCATACTGATTGCTGAATACGTACTTGTTGAAAAAAAAAAAAAAAAAGATTTATAAGTGAAGAGTATTGTTTAAATCATTACTTTAATTATCTTATAAATGGAAATTCTATAAATTTGCTTAGGGTATATGAACAAATAGAAAACATAAAGCAGAATATTACAGAATAAAGGGTATAGAGAAGTTATATTAAAAAATAGTTAAAGAATTTTTTAAATGGCAGATTTTAGTGAAGCTATTAACCTTCAGAGAAGTTACCAATCTGTAAAAACTAATAGCATCGTTGGAGCCACTGGTACCACAGACCCGCAGAAGACGAGGGACGGGGACTACTGCAGTTCTTTCTAGTCTCATTTATGTCCTATTAGTTCTGGTAGCATAATGGCTACAAGTTGGACTGCTAACCTCAAAGTCAGCAGTTCAAAACTACCAGCTGGTCCGTGGCAGAAAGATTAGGCTTTCTGTCCCTGTAAAAACTTACAGCTTTGGAACTCCCATATAGGGTCACTATGAGTCAGAACTGATTCCATGGCACACCATCACAACCACCATTCAGAAACTGATTCCAGTAGAATGTCCAAAATCTCATCATGTATACTGTTGTTCTTGGAAAGAATAGAGGTCAAAACTCATTTTGGAATTCACTTTCCTTTTGTCTTTGCATTCTGCTATTTCATTTTTCATCTAAGTCAGTCTTAGTTTCTGGAGGCCCAGGGTCCTATGGATGACCCGCTTCAGTGCAGCTTTTACTTCACTGTTCCTTAAGCTGTAGATTATGGGGTTCAACATGGGAGTCACTACAGTGTAGGAGAGTGAGAGCAGCTTCTTGCTCTCAGGAGAAGTGCTAGACCGAGGTCGGAAGTATGTGAGGATGGCAGTGCTGTAGAAGAGGGAGACAACCAGGAGGTGCGAGGAACATGTAGAGAAGGCTTTGCGTTTTCCCTCAGCTGAAGGCATCCTGAAGATAGTTGAGAGGATAGGGACATAGGACCCCAGGATCAGCAAAAATGGAAAGAGGATGAATAAAACAGTAGCTGTCAAAGCCTCCAGTTCAAACAGAGAGGTATCAGCACAGACCAAGGCAATGACAGGGGGACTGTCACAGAAGAAGTGGTTCACCCTGTTGGGACCACAGAATGGGAAGCTGAAAATCCAGGTGGTCTGTACAGTGGCCACTGGAAAACCTGAGAACCAAGAGGCAGCTGCCAGCTGGGAACAGGCCCTGTGGTCCATGATGACTGGGTAGCGCAAAGGGTCACAGATGGCCACATAGCGGTCATATGCCATTGTGGCCAGGAGGCAGCACTCTGCAGCCCCAAAGAAGAAGAAGAAATACATCTGAGTGGCACAGCCAAGGAAGGAGATAGTTGTGTTCTGCTTATTCAGTGTCCCCAGCATCTTGGGCACAATGACCAAATTGAATCCTATCTCCAGGAAGGACAAGTTTCTGAGGAAGAAGTACATAGGATTTTGTAGGGCAGAGTCAGCTGTAGTGACCAAGATAATGAGGACATTTCCCATAAGGGTAACCAGGTAAATGGCCAAAAAAAGGAGGAAGAGTAAAGCCTGTATCTCAGAGGACAGAGTTGAGAAGCTCACAAGAACGAATTCACTGACAATTGTCCAATTTCCCCACATTATTCTTCTGCCCACGATTTCAATGGTCAGTCAAACCCCAGCAGGTTAGGGGCTGTCTCTGCATATTATGAAGACCTATATCAGTGGGTTAAATGTTGAGCTGCTAATCATAAGGTTGGTAGTTTGAACCCATCAGCAACTCCATGGGAGAAACATGAAACTGCTCTTGCAAAGATTACAGTCTCAAAAACTGTGGAGCAGTTCTACTCTGTCACTATGAGTTGGAATAGATTCAATGGCAATGAATTTGTTTGTATCGTAGCTTTAGAAAGGCAACCTCCTGTGGCCTCATTCTTCGCCTTCCTTGTCCCAGTTGTTGAAGATCAAACAGCTGTACAATCTAAAATGTAAAAAAAAAAAACAAAAAAACAAAAAACGAACCTCACTATTGGATTCACACTTTGGGGGAAGAATGCTAACTTTTTTCTTCTTCTTCTTTTTTTTTTTTAAATGGAACTGTTGTTTTAAGTACCATCAAGTCGGTTATGACTCATAGTGACCCTGCATAGGGTTTTAGGTGAGTGACTGGTAAGTTTGAACTTCCAACCTTGTGATTCAAACCAACCTTGTGGTCCAGTGTTTATCCTACAAGTGCAATACCAGGACTGAACTGAGATATACTTTATATCTATACAGAGCTGATATCTTTCCACTTTATAGAGGATGGTTTACCAAGTCACAGCTTCTCTTTTGTGTTCCTACCCGCTCTCTCTTCAACAGTTAGTGGTGCTAAAGAAGAAACCAAATCCAAGCATTTCTGAATAGAAAGGTCTTGATGGACGGTGAAATGTGGTGAGGTCAAGCAGGTACCCCCCCCTTTTTTTTTTTTTGGCAAAACAAAAGAATGGGAAGTAGAAAATCAAGGGAGGTGAACCAACCATTACCAAATATTTTAGAAGAGTAGTCCTGAATGTGCCCATTCCTGGTAAAGTGAAGGATCAGCAAAAGAGCAAAGACCCCTAATGAGATGGATTGGTACAGTGGTAACAGCAATGAGCTCAGGCTTAACAGAGGTTGGGAGGCTGGTGCAGGACTGGCCAGTGTTTTGTTTAGTTATGAGTGGGGTCACTATGGGTAGGTGCTGACTCAAGGGCACCTAACAACAACTTACCTGGGAAGACTTCAGTTTGTTGGAGGAAATCTCCATTTCTAAGAAATTGTGAGCTAAGCAGAAAGACACAATATAGAAAAAGTTTATTTTGATCTCAGGGTCAAAGATTATCTGTTTGGCTGAATATGATTAGACATTAAACATTATTAGCCTTATAATCGGATTCCCTTGATTAGCTTTGCATAGCGCATACTTTTGACTCTTAAGATTCCTAAAGCTCAAATTTTATATGTTAAAAAAGTCCAAGTGAAATAGTCAGGTGTTACTAATAAAATTCAATTCTGTGAAAAATAAGCAGAAAAGTTCACCATTGCATCAATAACTAAACTTCAAAATTGGACCCCTGAAATTTTTCTAATGGCTAAAATTAAATGAAAGAATAAGTATTTTTTTATGTAATTGTTGTTGTTTTCATACTCTAGATGAAACTACATGACAGTAGAAATTGTACATAAATTGTCTCTTATTCAAAGTTTATTCCAATATATTTAAATACTTTCTTTAAGAAAAGATAATCTCTATATAAAATGCAGGCATAGTGAGCTTCTTTTACAGAGTACTTAGATACACTAAAAAATGCCGTGTAGTCTTATACAATTTACACAGATTTCAAGTGCTTTTCTTGTACTTACCCCATATCAGTAAATGGCACCACCCTTTTGGACAACCTGAAAACTGATCTAATCCTTCAATTCATCCCCCAAACTTGAATATTCTTCCTCTTAAACATTACTTCAATGTCACCTTCTCCATCCTGATGACAACTTCCTTTAGGTTCTGCCTATTTTTGCTGGCCTGGAATATTGTAGTAACCACTTCTCTAGTTTGTTACCTTCACATCTATCTTCAATTTGTGTGTCATACTTGTGAGAACAACTCTCATTAAGTCATTGTTGTTGTTGTTGTTATGTGCCGCGGAGTCAGTTCCGACTTATAGCGACCCTACACAGGGTTTCCGAGGCTGTAAATGTTTACAGGAGCAGACCGCCTCATCTTTCTCCCGTGGAACCGCTGGTAGTTTCGAAGTGCCGACCTTGAGGTTCGCAGCCCGATTCGTAACCACTACGCTACCAGAGCTCCTTCATTAAGTCATTACCCTGTTTAATATTTTCTGTCACTCTCTATTGTCCCTAGACTAAAATACAAACCTTATATATAACAAGGCCTTTGTTTATGCTGTGCTTGGTTTTTGTTATGTTTTGTTTGCTTTTGGTTTTGGTTCAGTTTCAAGTCCCCTATACAGCCAATGCTTGAGTCACACCAACATATTTGCTGTTTCTTATACTCACCATGTTCTCACATCTCCTTGCATTTGTCCATTCTGCTCTCTCGCATGGAAATCTCTTCCTGCAGCTATGTAAAACTTTCTTCTTACCTTTCTAGTTTCAACTGAAGCATCACTTTTTCTTATGATGCTTCCTTGTCTTTCCCTGGAAGACTCGAGAACCTATTCTTTCACTCTCACAGAACTTATTGCAAACCTCCACCAGAGGACTTTGTAATTGGGTGCACAGTGCATGGGTGGTGCAGATGGTTAATGTGCTCAGCTGCTTACCGAAAGGTTGACAGTTTGAGTCCACTCAAAGCACCTTGGAAGAAATGTCTGGTGATATATCTCTGAAAAATCAGCCATTGAAAACCCTGTGGGACACAGTTCTACTGTGACCCACATGGCATAGCCATGAATCAAAGTCAACTTGATAGCAACTTGTCTTTTATGCTTGTTTATAGTTGGATATATGTGAATCCTTTATATTATATAATTTTTAACACTATGAGGACAAATCTTTTTGTTTATCACTATTGATTTTGTATCTATCATAATGCTTATTTTAAGCACTCAATAATTAATGTAGCCTAAGTCTTAATAATTTTATGGTAGTTTGATTAACTATTGGATCTCTAGTTGAACCTAAAGTCAAGTAAGACTGTCAAGTGTCTTATATATATGTGGAGCACAGTAGCTCTGTAGGATAAGCACTGGCCTGTGAAGGACAGAGTTGGTGATTTAAGTTCACCAGTTACTTGAAGGAGGAAGATGAGACTTTATGTTCCCATGAAGATTTATAGTTTTAGAAATCGTATATAGGGCTGCTATGAGTTGAAACTGACTCGATGGTACTGGACTGCAGGGTCAATTTGAAGCACAAGGTCAGCTGTTCAAGATCACCAGCTGTTCCTTGGAAACCCTATACAGGGTCATTATGGGTCAGAACCAATGCAATGGCACTTAACAACTGTATATGAAAATTTCCTCTTCCATGGTACACTTATTTAATTTAAATGTTTTGTTTTATATTATATGTAGTCTGAGAAGATATTTTTAAAGCATTATTATAACAACTTTGGCTAACTCAATGTACCATTATTTCCATTCCTCTCAAATACTTAATCAAAATATTTCCTAGAACACAACCAAGATCCTGGGAGCAGACAAGTTAAGCCATGTCTCACAATGAGTTGACATTAACTTTTTAATCTATACTCTTTGGGCAAATTTGTTCAACAAATTACATAACCATTTAATTTTTCTTAGACTTTGTCTGGGTATAAATAACAAAAGTTGTATGTGTGGACATTTGTAATGTATCTCTTTCATCAATGTAGCAAAAAGAGCTCATGAAAGAGTCCTCAAATACCTCAGTGAAATGCAGATAAACAATATTGATGCTCATTCTTTAATCTAAGATCTAATATCAAATCCCTTCTAAAGCCTTTTCTGGTCACCATTACCCTCCAACTGGATATGATTAATTACTCATTCTCATGTGGTCTTGTTGTTATTGTTGTTGTTAGGTGCCATCGCATCAGTACCAACTCATAGCAACCCTATGCACAGCAGACCAAAACACTGCTGGGTCCTGGGCCAACCTCATTACTGTTGCCACACTTGAGTCCATTGATGCCGCTACCTGGCCAATTCATCTCATTGGGGGTCTTCCTCTTTTTCTCTGACCCTCCACCTTACCAAACATGATATCCTTCTCCAGCGACTGGTGCCTCCTGACAATATGTCCAAAGTATGAGAGACGAAGTTTGGCCGTCCTGGCCTCCAAGGAGCACTCTGGCTGCACTTCCTCCAAAACGGATCTATTGGTTCTTTTGGCAGCCCATGGCACTTTCAATATTCTCCTCCAACACCATAGCTCAAAAACATCAATTCTTCTATGATCTTCCTTATTCACTATCCAACTTTTACATGCATATAAGGTTATTGAAAATACCATGGCTTGGGTCAGGCACAACGTAGTCCTCAAGCTGACATCTTTGCTCTTCAACACTTTAAAAAGGTCTTGTGCAGCAGATTTGCCTAATGCACTATGTCCCTTGTGGTCTTAGCAACATTTTAAAACACAATTATTTTTATATACATGTCTTCTCCTGCAAATTGTGAGTTCCGTAAGGACACAAACCAAATTATATTAATCATTGTATCCCCATTACATTGCATGACACCTAATATCTAACAATAAACAATAAACAAATGTTTATTGACTTATTAATTAACATTTATTTCAATAATATTAGTTAATTCACCTAACAGACTACTATTTATTTTTAAAAGTTAATGAAGCTCATTATCATGAGATTCTTAGTGAATCCTTGTTGGATTAAAATAAGCACTGTGATTTCTTGTTTGTAAAAATTCACTTGGATACTTTCCTAAATTACTATGTGGTAAGAGATATGGGGATAAATGAAGAATTGACATGTGAATTGTTATTGTTATTATTGCACCCACTTTTCACTTATCAACATGATTAGGTTCCAAAGGTAGGTGTTTATACTAAATCAGCATTTTGTGAGAGTTGAGGGTGTTGCTCTGTCTTTGGTGGTCCCTGTTCCTGTCACTCATGGCCTCTGTACACCTCACCCAGCCCAGTTCGTGATACCCATGGACTGGGGAGCTTCCCTTCACCACCACACCTTCCCCATCACTCCCATGGGGTTGAGGGTGGTGGTGGTGGTTGTGAAGTATTGTCCATGACTCTCTGCCTCCTGCTGCTCACCCTGGGCAGGGATCCCACTGGTCTTCTTTGTCTTCTCCATCTGCCACCCTCCCCACTCCCCGCCCCTTTCCAACTAGTCCCTTGCAGTCCTTTTCCCTCTCCCTCCACTTCATACGCCCACCCCCCACCCATCAGCCTTTTCTGGCTTTTGCATGCTGGCCTATGATCTCCTTGTACCGTGTCCGTTTCTTCCTGTGGGCTGGTCACAATATTTAAGCCAGGATCCCTTATATATTGTGCGGGTTGGCTAGCAGAGGGCATCACGGGCTGAGAGTGGACCCATCTGGGGCCTGGATCATTGGGGGCACCACCAGAAAATTTTTGCAAAGTTTCATAAATGAGAAATACTGAATAACAAGGTAGTAGGTAAGTGAGGTGTATCTGGTGTGGTACTATATAGGATCAACACTGGACTTTGAACCACAATGTCTGCAGTTCAAACCCACCAGCTGCACCTCAGAAACGCTATACAGGGTTACTATGAGCTGGAATCAACTTGATGGCATTTAACAACAACAACAAAAACAATTTCAAAAAGACTCTCAATCAAACCTTTTATTAAGTGAGAGCCATATATCTAGAAAGCAAATCAGTGATGAGTATCTGAGACTCATGGCAATTGAAGCACAAGACAGTTCAGAGAGTTTTGTCGGGACAGCCAGATGATGCTAATTAGGCACTGGGCAACATGTAACAAAAAGGAAAAGGAAAAGGAAAAGATTTTTAGGACAAAAATTCAGAAGTTATCTAACAGAATCTCTGAAAATCCAATTAATAAAGCTAAGGGAACTTGCCTAAGCCTAACACAGTAGTTTTTTTCTTCAATTTTATAGCAGAGGAATCTCCTTATTAAAAACAAATGAACGAGCAAATCTTACAGGCAATCCCAATACTTAAATCTAATAAGATTGAATGAGGAGCAGGGGCGTGGGCTCAGAGCCCCGCTTGCTTGGGTTTTACCTTTCTCCTGCCTCCTCCTTCATCTCTTCAGAGTCTAGGGCTGCAAGAAACAAAATATGAAAACATGATTTAAGACTTTGTATCTGTTTCCTTCTTGTTCTTGCAACTCCATATTGTTTTTCATTTTCTTGTTCTCGCTTTCATTCTCCCCTATTTCCTTTGTTTGATCTGTACTTCCCTCTCTTCTATGCCTTTCATCTTTCTTTTCTATTTGAAAATTTCTGTCTTTCCCCCCTATTAAGTAGGGAAGGGGTGGTAGAAAGGAAGTTACTCTGGAGATTTGAATGAAATTACTTTCTTTTAACTATGTCAGGTACTGTTTTACTGCTGGTCTTACAGAGCATAAAACCTTTGATAAGTTTGGTTGTTACTGCAACCATTGCAGAGACAGAAAATTCTAGGGAGAAAGGAAAATTATAGAGAAACTTAGTTAAGCTTGCCCAGTCAGCTACATCTCTCTGTAATGTCTCTTTTCAGGGGTAACATTTTGGAAGTTCTTTGTTTCCAGAGGAAATCTTAGATAACATACTTAAAAGAACTTTTTGTGAAATGCAAATAAATGATAGTCTGATTATATCATTATAATGGCAAAAGTGCAGAACCTCAGTGTCCTAAGTTTTGAGTTGGAGTTCTGATTATTATTTTTTGTTGTGAGTTTGTGAGCTAGTGACGTGACCTTTGTTTTGAGTTGTGATTTCCTCAACTGTAAAGATGGGGTAATAATAAATGTTCTGCTTACCTTGTAGAATGGTAGTAAGAATTAACTGAGACAATATACGTACATATGTTTAATGTTCTAAAGTACAATACATGCAATGGTTTTCTTTTTCCAGGTTCCTCAATTTGTTAAGTCCTAAGAAACTCTATGTTCTTTACTTGAGACTTATGATCTCCTTATTTGTCTTTCAGAAATGTCCAAAAAAGACACATATTTTGGTGGTGAGCTATTATCCTTTATATAAGAAATGTTGAGTCTCTCCCCTAGCCTCTCACTCTTTACTTACCTCCTTGAGTGACACTTGTCTGTATTGCATTCCAGAAAAATCCTTGTCTGTGTCAGTCACTCTGGAGATTTCTTAGGCTATGTTTGGGTGCGTGAATCCAGAGGAATCCTAAATTATGGCAAGGCATTCCAGAGAAACCTGGGGATGTGACTGTGTCTTCCAAAAACACGCTGGCTTATGCTTGTCAAGACACGCTGGCTTATGCTGGTTCACATTGCTGTTGAACTCTGGCTTGTATCTCTTTCATGTTCTCCAGCTTTACCCAGGGTTGCATCAGGACCCAGGTAAATCTTGGCCTGTGGTTGGGTCAATCCCTTTAACGAAACCCTGAGCTGTGCAATATTAGCCACTGCAGACAAGTTCTAGGATGGGCCTTTGTCATTCACTCTAGAGAATTCCAGGCTATTTCGGTCCCTGCTGTTTACTGGAGAGAATCGATTCCCCTAATGCTTCTTCTTTCAGAGGTGAAGTCATAGATTCACCTTCTGACAGGTGTGAGTTTTGAGTACTTCCCTAGAGTTCAAAATTTTATGAAGGTTCTTCAATGTCATAATTGGAGGAAGGTCTTTACTGCAGCTTCAACTTGTCCTGCACTTGGTATACAAGACCAAAGGGACAAACTCAAGAGTCTATCTATTCTCCAAGGTTTGTACTTGAGAAAGATGAATTTTCTTTTACCTGCCCCTCACTTTTGATTCTCATTGACCTAGTTTTCATGAGGGTATCTGACCTGAACCCAGAAGTTTTCATACATGAAGAAGAGAACCCATTAATTACTGTATGGACCAGGTAGAAAATATTCCCATTAATATTCATAAGTAGTGGTTTGGGATGCTGTTGGCTGGGGGGGCGGGGAGGGGGGTTGTCTCCAGAATAAGATGAGAAGTAGAAAGTTAATTGACAATCTCAAAATCCTAACCCTCTGAGAATACGAATTGAAGTTGATAGAGTTAGATAAAATCCATTGTTGTTGTTAAGAGCCTTTTAGTCAGTTTGGACTCATAGCGACCCTGTGAGGGTTTCTAAGGCTGTGATCTTTGTAGAATTAGAAAGTATCATCTTTCTTTCACAGAATGGTTCGTGGATTCAAAAAGTCCACCTATTAGAAGGCGAATCCATGACTTCACTTCAGAAACAAGAAGCGTTAGGGGAATCTATTTTTTTCTAGTAAATAACAGGGACTGAAATAGTCCTGACACACACAGCCTGGAATTCTCTAGAGTGATTGATAAAGTCCCATCCCAGAACTTCCCCTAGGTGGTCAGGGTTTCTTCCAAAGCCCCTACTGGATCTCTGAACTTTATTTCTTACAGGTTATTGATTCTAAGTTTCTTATTAAAAGTAGTAGCTATATTTGACTTCGTTATTGCTTGCTTACTACCTAGCATGGTGCCTTTTCATGTATACTTTGTTTATAAAGAAAATGAATAAATGTATCCACCAGGTATTTTAAAAATACTGACCTTCCTTCTTGCTCCCTATATACATAATTTGCATTTTCCATTTTGAATTATTAGGATGATACATTCATCTTGCACTTTGCTCTAGGGGAAATGTCCATATGCTCAACAAAGGTGATAATAGGTGAGTCAGTGGGGGGTGGAGGGAGAATAGCTGTTTACTATTCCCCTGAAAGCCCTTTTCTTTGTCTAGCACACAATCTAATGTATTACTGAGGGAATTTGTCTACAGCCATCCACTGATTATAGACAAGTTTAAACATTATTTATTTAGAAAAAAATCTATGATAAGCACTGACCTGCTGACCACTGGGTTGGTAGTTTGAGCATAACAGCTGTTCCACAGAAGAAAGATGAGACTTTCTGCTCCAGCAAAGATTTACAGCCTCAGAAACTCTATACAGAATCGCTATTAGTTAGAACCAACAGCAAAGCACTTCACAACAACAACAGTGTAGAATCGAAATCACTGCTTGTTTCCATGTTAGTTGGGATAAAAACCAAAGAGAGTATGAGAGTAGCAAAGGCTACATGATTTCTCTTTGCCATTATCCCATCATCCTCTCTTCCCTTGTCCTGATTACTAGAAGGAGCAAGTGTACTATATGCTCCAATGGCTAATAAGCAAATGCATTCATTCAACAAATAATTATTGGGTGTCTGGTAGCATAGTGGTTACGAATTGGGCTGCTAACCTCACGGTAAGCAGTTCGAAACTACCAGCTGTTCCACGGGAGAAAGATGAGGCTTTCTGCTCCTGTAAAGATTTACAGCCTTGGAAATCCTGTACAGGGTCGCTGTGAGTTGGAACCAACTCCACGGCACATAACAACAACAACAACAAGCCATTCTATAGGAGAAAGATGAGGCTTTATGCTCCTGTAAGGATTTACAGTCTTGGTAACTCTATATAGTGTTACTGTGAGCTGGAATTGAGTCAATGGAGAGGGTCAATATCATAGTCAAAACAAGACCAGGTGCAGACTGTGGAACAGACAATGTTCAGGCTAAAGCTGAAAAAAATTTAAACAAATCCATGAGAGCAAAAATTTGACTTTTAGTATGTACTACTTGAATTAAAAAACAAAAACAAAAACAAAAAAAAAACATCTCAAGAACAGATATGCATTGGGTGCTAATGATTCGAGACCAAAAGGGTTGTGGGAGGACATCAAGAACATCAAACTGAAAGAAAGCAATAGGTCATTAAAAAGACAGGAAAGAAAGAAAAGACCAAAATGGATGTCATAAAAGACTCTAGAACTTGCTCTCCAATGTAGAGAAGCAAAAGTGATGGGAAGAAATGAGGAAGTAAAAGAGCTGAACAAAAAATTTCAAAGGACAGCTCAGAAGAGAAAGTAAAGTATTACAATGAAATGTGCAAAGACTTGGAGTAGGATGTAGAATGAGGGATATCATTGCGGATGTCAGTTGGATCGTGGCTGAAAGCAGAGAATACCAGAAAGATGTTTACTTGTGCTTTATTGAGTATGAAAAGGCTTTCAACTGTGTGGATTATGACAAACTATGGTCAACATTTGCAAAGAATGGGTATTTCAGAACACTTAATCATGCTTATGAGGAACCTGTGCATAGACCAAGAGACAGTCTTTTGAACATGACTGAGGGGATACTAAATGGTTAAAAAGCAGGTAAGGTAAGGAGTGTGCCAGTATGTATTCTTTCACCATATTTATTAAATCTCTAGTTTGTTGTTAAGTGCCATCAAGTCGGGTCAGACTCATAGCCACCCTGAATGGGGTTTCTGAGGAAAGGCTAGTGGGTTTGAACCACTGATCTTGTGGTTAAGCAATCCAGTGCATATCCCCTGGCACCACACTAGCACTCCATCAATCTGAATGCTGAGCAAATCATTTGAGAAATTGGATTATATGAAGAAGAACTTGGCATCAGGGTTGAAGGAAGAATTATTAACAACCTACAATATGCAGATGATACAACCTTGCTGCTAGTGAAGAGGACTTAAAATGCTTACTGATGAATAACAAAGACCACAGCCTTCAGAAGGAAAACAACAAAAAGGAAAAAAAACCGAAAATCCTCACAACTGGAACATTATGATAAATGGAGAAAAGTTGAAGTTATCAAATACTTCATTTTGCTTGGATCCACAATCAATGCTCATAGAAGCAGCAGTCAAGAAATGAAATGGCGTATTTCATTAGGCAAATCTGCTGCCCAAGTCCTTTTTAGATTGCTAAAGAATAATATATAGCTTTGAAGATTAAGGTATGCCTGACCCAATCCATGGTACTTTCAGTTGCTTCAGATGTATGTGAAAGTTGGACACTGAATAAGGAAAAATTGATTTATTTGAATTATGGTGTTAGTGAAGAATATTGAAAGTACCATGGACTGCCAGAAGATAAACACATGTCTCTTGGAAGAAGTACAGCCAGAATATTCCTTAGAAGCTAGGATGGTGAAACTTACTGGACATATTATCAGGAAGGACCAATGCCTGGAGAAAGATCATGCTTGGAAAAGTGGGGATCAGCAAGAAGAGGAAGACTGCCAAAAAGATGGACTGATACGATGGCAGAAATAATGGTCTTAAACATAACAATTGTCAAGATGGCACAGGACCAGGAAGTATTTTGTTCTGTTGTGCATAGGGTCACTGTGAGTAAGAATTGACTTGACAGCAACTAACAACAAAGTCACTAGGAATTCAGTAATACATTTAGTAGGACTCAGCACAAACTTGGCAGTTCAAACCCACCAGCCATTCTGTGAGAGAGAAAGATGAGACATTTGCTCCCATAAAGATTTACAGTCTCAGAAACCCTAAGGGGTCAATTATACTCTGTCCTATAAGGTAGTTGTGAGTCAGAATCAACTCGATGGCAGTGTGTTTTGGTTTTGTTTCTCTGGCCCCACAGAACATACAATTTTGAGAAATTGTAACAGCAAAGAATCACAAAGAAATATGAAATTACTACTGTGATGTATGTGTGATTAAAATAATATGATGTAGCTGTAAAAATTACATCTCCAAATGCCAAAGGGGTTTCCTGGCATATAAATATATAATGAAATGTGAACAATAATTTAATAAAAATATAACTGGAGCTTTGGGGTTGTTGCCCAGGAATGCATATGTAATATTATAACAGAAAAACATGTGCAGTTTTCATTTTCAAGGAGTGACAGGTACATTGGAGAAGATATGTAAAAATAAGTACAGAATGATATGCTAATAGTTGAAGTTATGTGTTGTCAAATTGGAGTCTCTGGGTGGTGCAAATAGTTAATGCACTTGACTGGTAACCAAAAGGTTGGCGATTTGAGTCCACCCAGAGGCACCTCAGAAAAAAGGCCTGGTGATCTACTTTCAACAAACCATCCATTGAAAACCTTGTGGAGCACAGTTCTTTTCTGATACACATGGGATCACCATAAGTCAGAGTCAACTCAGTAGCATCTTGATATTGTTAAACTTGTTGTGTGTGATAACTGGTTATACTTCACGACCCACACAGAGAAATTAAACCTGAGTAGGGGCAACAGGAGATTAGAAATAAAAAGGAAGACACAAGATACAAATGAAAATAGTAAAGTTGAGACCAGGTGGGATACAGCAGTCTGATGGAGATACTGTGACTGAGACCTAGATTCAGCACATTTATTATATACATATATCAAAGGAGAGTGCTGGGGGCAGGGAAAAGAATGCAAAAACATCTGGTGTTATTGATGCAATCAGTAATCAGGACCTTATCAAAAGAATGTAACTTGTGGTTGCTAAGGAAACAGAGATAGAACAGTGAGATGTTTGTGCAGACTTGAACCGAAGGTCATACAAGGAAAAACCCTTCCAAGTTCCCTGTCCCCTAAGGCAGCCCTGCAAGTTCCTCAGGGGGCAGCTTGACCTGGGAGCAGCCCAATTTTCTGGACCACAACTGTTTGTTCAGTGCAATCCTTCAATTAAACTACCCCCAAGTCTGAGACCTTCAGTTCAAATCGCTCCCAACAAAACTGGATTGAGTGCATAAAAGAATGGATAGTTTATGCAGCATGGTGGATTACAGATGGGCTTTGAAAGATGTGATGGATTTTAAAATAAAGATGAAAAAAAACCTTTCAAGATGAAAAAATAGCCTATCTATGTTATCATTGACTGCTAATCACTTAAGCAATGAATTCAAGGTTTATAATGAAAAGCACATTTCTGATTTATTCACTTGTTCTTTCCTTTTTTTCAAAACTTATTTTATTAAAATTAAAATTTTATTGAGCTATTATTTTTACCTGGCATATTTTTAAAATTACAGATGTTTGATGACAAATGTTATTGATAAAGCTGTGGGGAAACAAGGAGCCCTGGCGATATAGTGGTTAAAGCACTTGGCTTCTAATCATAATGTTAGTGTTTGGAACCCACCAGCTCCTCCATAAGAGAAAGATGTAGCGGTCTGCTTCCATGAAGATTACACCCTTGGAAATCCTATTGGGTAGTTCTATTCGGTCCTTAGGGTCACTGTGAGTTGGAATCAACTTGATAGTTTTATGATGGGGAATAACTCTCATATATAGTTTATTGTTATTAACTGTTGTCAAGTCAGTTCCAACTCATAACAACCCGGTATAGGGTTTCTAAGACTAGTAAATCTTTGCAGGAACAGAAAGCCTCATCTTTCTCCAACAGAGCAGTTGATGGTCCCCAATCCCTAACCTTGTGGTTAGCAGTCAAGTGCTTATCCCACAGAGCCACAGCACTCTCCTCATGAATACTGTTGTTGTTGTTAAGTGCTGTCGAGTCGGTTCCGACCCACAGCACAATCACATTGTAGAGGAATTGCGAGCATATAGAGCAGTTTTGTATGTATTTATCCTTTACCCAAGAAATCCAACTGCTAATTTTTCATCTAACAATTACATTGGCAAAAAATGTAAAAATACATATGCATAAGGCTATTTTCTATAGAATGATTTGTAAAAGAAAAAAAAAAGTTAAATAAACTGTGGTATATTACAAAATAGGGTATTATGTAGTTATAAAAAAAGAATGAAGAACCGTTCAGTTATAGAAGACCTATATTAGAGTCAGGTGGGATCTTTTTAAACTTTGGAAGAAAAAGCACCAGGATTACTATTTAAAAATTACTTAAGGCAGAAGAATTTAAAAATGAGAGGGAGCCCGTGGAAGTTCAGGTTATCTTCCTGAGACAAATAGATGGAGAAAGGAAATAATTTTGAGGGTTATAAAGACATATGGATGAGGATTATAGATCCATTTTTTTTTTTTTATATCCACCCTAAACAACAATATGTTGAAAAGAACCAACAATGCCTCTATGGCATAAAAACTGAGATAAGATAGTGCGATGAACTACGTATTGGAAGAGACTATACATTTTTCTATGATGAATGGAGATTTGCATAAAGGAAGTGAAAGTGACAAGACGAGTTTTAATGGATTTTTCTTTCTTTCATTATGTCTCCAAGTTCACATTAACAAGGAATTTCAAGGTCACCAACAGCTCCTCAGAAACCCTATAAAGGGTCGCTATGGGTCAGAACTGGCTCAATGGCACTTAACAACAACAGCAATTTATGTCATGCAGATGTATTTTAGGAAAGTAAACATCTGAACTGACTTGGCTACAGAAGTTTTAAATGCCAATTGTACTGATAAAAACTGGAATGTAATTATAGAATGAAGAGGAGTTTGGGAGGTGGTAATAATAAGCTCTAAACTGCTTCTTTCCCTCTACTGAGCTTACAAATAGACATTGCAGCAGCTGAATTGCTTCTCAATGGAGATGTGAAGAAGAGAAGCAGAAAAGAATCCCATAAAACTGATAGTTCCATAGTAAGTAGACTCCAATATTATGATTTTATGTCTATGGTATACAATTTCTGAGGCTTAAAGCCTTGTGAAAGGTTCAGCTGAGGACATACTTTACCTCATTATTTCTCAGGCTATAGATGATGAGATTCAAAATGAGAGTCACAACAGTGTAGGACAATGACAGCAATTTCTTGCTCTCAGGGGAATTATTAGACTTAGGTCTAAAGTAGGTGAGGCTTAAGGATACCTAGAAAAGAGAGACAACAACAAGGTGAGAGGAACAGGTAGAGAAGGTTTTTCACTTCCATTTGGCTGATGGAATCTTGAGGATGGCAGCAGCAATGCAAGTGTAGGAGCATAGGATCAGCATACAGGGTATCATAACAAACAGAATGGTTTCAATGATGGCATAGATCTCAAACATTGCTGTGTTTGCACAAACCAACCTCAGCACAGGTGGGCTGTCATAGAAGTGATTCACCTTGTTGGTACCACAGAATGGAAAACTGAAGAGCCACATTGTTTGTATAATACCTACTGGAAAGCCTGGAAACCAGGAGGCAGCAGCTAGTTTGACACAAGTCCTTTGATTCATGATAACTGGATACTGCAAGGGGTTGCAGATAGCTACATAGCGGTCATATGCCTTGGTGGCCAGCAGAGAGCATTCATCCACCCCAAAGAAGAAGAAGAAGTGCATTTAAATAGTACAGCCAAGGAAGGAGATGGCTGTGTCCTGGGCAATCAGGGCCCCCAGCATCCTGGGTACAATGACAATGTTGAAGCCAATCTCTAAGAAGGACAAGTTCCTAAGGAAGAAGTACATGGGACTTTGCAGCATGGGATCAGCCAAAGTAACCAAAATGATGAGGCTGTTTCCCATAAGAGTAATGAGGCTAAATGATCAGAAACATCATGAAGAGTAATGGCTGTATTTCAGTAGGGAGGGTAGAGAAGCTCATGAGGATAAACTCACTTGCTCTTGCCATAGGGATAGACATTAGTACTCAACTATGAACATAGACTGATACTCTTGATCTGAAGAATCAGATTCTGGATATGTTATTCAGATTTCATCTCAAAGTCAAGGACAGAGAAAAGTCAGGGTGTCAGTTGTAAGAGGCAGTGACTTATGTTTTCTAAGAATGAAAACACAAAGAAGAATGGTAAGAACATACTCTCTGAGATGGGTCTGGATCCGTTTAGTCACAATTTACAAGTGCAGAAAAAAAACAAAGTCAGAATCATGAGCTGCTTAGGCCCTAGAAGGACATGTTTTAGAAAACACTGACATTTCTGAAAATATCTATAATTTTAAAAACACATTCCATTAGTCATGATTTCACTAAATAACACATTCATGTGAATTCATAACAAAGTGTTACAAAGAAAATTATACTTAAAATGCAGAATAATGAATTTTAAATGCATACTATTATACTGGGAATGATTAATTAAAGAGGAAGAGCATCACATTCATCATCTACAAGAACATTTCAATACATACCCTGAAGTACAGTACTGTCAGTGAAAATATGATACTCATATGCCTACAAGGAAGGCCAGTTAATATGATTACTACTCAAATTCATGCTTAGTGACAAAAGATAAAGAAATTGAAGATTTTTACCTACTTTTGCTATCTGAAATTGATCAAACATTCAATCAAGATGCACTGATTACTGACGATTAGAATGCAAAGATTGGAAACAAAGAAGTATCATTAGTTGAAAATATGGCCTTGGTGATAGCAATGATGTCAGAGATTGCATGATATAACTTGCAAGAGCAATGACTTATTCATTGAAAATGCAATTATTCAACAGCATATATTACAACTATCCATGCAGATGTTGCTGGATGAAATACATAGGAATAAAATCAACTACATCGGTGGAAAGATGCAACAGAGAAGCTCAATATCATCAGTCAGAACAAGGCCAGGGAATGACTGTAGAACAGACTGTCGATTGTTTATATGCATGTTCAAGTCGAAGCTGAAGAAAAACAAGTCCATGAGAACCAAAATATGACTTTGACTATATCCCACATGAATTTAGATTTGATGCATTCAACACTAATGTTCGAAGACCAGATAAGCTGTGGGATGAAATCAAGGACATCATATGTAAGAAAGCAAAAAGTCATTAAAAAGACAGGAAAGAAAGAAAAGACCAGAGTGGATTTCAGATGAGATTCTAAAACTTGCTCTTGAACATAGTTAAAGTGAATGGAAGACATAATAAAATGAAAGAGCTGAACAGAAGATTTTAAAGGGCAGTTTGAGAAGTAACGACTTGTACAATGAATTCTGCAAAGATCTGGATAGAACAACAAAAAAAGAAAGAAAGAAAGAAAAGAAAGAAAGGGAGAGAAAGAGAGAGAAAGAAAGACAGAAAGAAAGAAAGAGAAAGAAAGAATATGCTCAGCATTTCTCAAGCTGAAGAAAAAAATTCAAGTCTCAAGTTGCAATACTGAAGGAGTCAGCAAAATTATGTTTGCATATTATATTAATTATTTTACTTGGTAATTTCTGCATTCTATTGGATCACCTTTCTTTAGAATGGACATGAATATGCTTCTTTTCCAGTCAGTTGACCATGTAGCTGTCTTCTAAATTTCTTGGCATAGATGAGTGAGTGCCTCCAGAAATGCATCCATTTATTGAATCATTTTGTTTGGTATTTCACCAATTCCCGAGTCGTTCTTTTTTTTTTTTTTTTTTTAAACATTTTACCTATGCCTTCAGTGCAGTTTGAACTTCTTCCTTGAATATCTTCAGTTCTTGATAATATGACACCAGCTGAAATGGTTGAACCTCAACAAATTATTTTTGGCACAATGACTGTGTATCCCTTCCATCTTCTTTTGATGCTTCCTGCACAATTCAGCAGTTTGAAACTACCAGCTGTTCCACGGGAGAAAGATGAGGCTTTCTGCTCCCGTAAAGATTTACAGCCTCAGAAGCCTTATGCATGGTCACCATGAGTCAGAACTGACTCCATGACACACCATAAGTAAAACAAGAAAGAAAGATCATCAAGGAGATGTTACACAACAAGGATTGTAAGGATGGAACAGGACCACATAGTGTCTCTTTCTGTTGTACATAAGGTTGTACACCAGTGTTCATGGTAGCACTTTTCACAATAGTCAAAAGATGGAAAAAACCAATTGTCTATCCACAGACGAATGGATGAACAAAATGTGGTATATCCATACAATGGAATTGCACAGTCATAAAGATAAATGAAATCCTAATGCATACTACAACATGGTTTAACCATGTAAACATTATGCTGAGTGAAACAAATATGTTGAAAAGGACAAATACTATACATATGATCCTACTAATTTGAAATAAGGAAATATATAGAAACAAAAGATTATCAAGGTTACCATGACTAGGAAGAAGGGAAAGGGAGTTTTTTGCTTAGGGGGCATTGATTTTATGTTACTGGCACTGGAATGCTTTGTAAAGGCATATTAGTAATGGTTTAACAACATAAAAAATGTATTCAATGTCATTGAATTATACATGTACATATTATTGAGTTGGTGAATGTTTTGTGTATATTTTTACCATAAGAATTTAACAACAAAAATAAGAGGGGAAGTGAACAATTCAACTTTCTAAACAGACTATTTTAATTTTTAAAACTCAAATAAGAAAAAAATGCATACCGATTAGAAAGGAAGAAATAGAAATGTCACTGTTTGAGTAATTATTTATATAGAAATCTATTAAAAACAAAATAAACAAATGAAAATTAGAACTAGTATGTGAGTTCAGCAAGGTCACAGGATACAAATCAACTTACAAAAATCAATTGCATTTTATATACACTAGCAATGAATATACAGACAACATATTAAAAAATACATTATTTACTATCATTTAAGAAAAGATATGTATATAAATATAATAAACGAAGAGCTAACTAAGTGGATTAAAAGATTCACCATAGCATAGGTCATAACTTTTACCAAATAGATACACGGATTTAAACAATTCCTATTAAAATCCCATATATTTTGCAGATATGTTCTTGCTGTTGTTAGGTGCCATCGAGTAGGTACTGACTCATAGTGACCCTATGCACAACAGAACGGATAACTGCCCAGTCCTGGGCCAACCTCACAATTGTTGCCACGTTTGAACCCATTGATGCTGCCACTTGGCCAATCCATCTTGCTGGGGGTCTTCCTCTTTTACTCTGACCCTCCTCCTTACCAAACATGATATCCTTCTCCAGCGACTGGTCCCTCCTGACAATATGTACGAAGTAGAAGAGATGAAGTTTGGCCATCCTAGGCTCCAAGGAGCACTCTGGCTGCACTTCTTCCAACACAGATCTGTTGGTTCTTTTGGCAGCCCATGGTACTTTCAATATTCTCCTCCAACACCATAACTCAAATGCATCATTTCTTCTACAGTCTTCCTTATTCACTGTCTGGCTTTCACATTCATATGAGGTTATTGAAAATATCATGGCTTGGGTAAAGCGCACCTTAGCCCTCAAGCTGACATCTTTGCTCTTCAACACTTTAAAAAGGTCTTGTGCAGCAAATTTGCCTAATGCAATATGTCATTTGATTTCTTGACTGCTGCTTCCATTAAGTGTTGATGGTTGATCCAAGAAGAATGAAATCCTTGACAACGTCAATCTTTTCTCCATTGATAAGAATGTTGTTTTTTGTTCCAGTGGTGAGGACTTTTTTCTTCTTTACATTGAGATGCAATCCATACCAAAGTCTGTGCTCTTTGATCTTCGTGAGTAAATCTTTTAAGTCTTCACTTTCAGCAAGCAAGGTTGTATTATCTGCATATCACAGGTTGTTAATGAGTCTTCCTCCAAACCTGATGACATGTTTTTCTTCATATAACCCAGCTTCTCAGATTATTTGTTCCTATTGTTATTATTGTTATTGTTAAGTGCCTTCGAGTCGGTTCCGACCCATAGCGACCCTGTACAGGGTTTCCGAGGGTGTAAATCTTTACGGGAGTAGAAAGCCTCATCTTTCTCCCGCGAAGCAGCTGGTAGTTTCGAACTGCTGACCTTATGGTTCGCAGCCCGATTCGTAACCACTACGCTACCAGAGCTCCTTATAATAAGCCTTAAATCAGTTACACTGACGATTCCTACTTTATTGGCAACAGGTCGAGCACTCTGCTACTAGCTGAAAACTGATTGTATCAAACCCACACAGAGGCACCTTGGAAAACAGATCTCGTGATTTGCTTGTGAATGCTTATAGTCTAGGATACCCTACAGAAGCTCATTGTTGTTGTTGTTGTTAAGTGCCATTGAATTGGTTCTGACTCATAGCAACCCTGTATAGCATTTCCAAGGAGCAGCTAATGAGTTTGAACCACCAACTGTGTGGTTTACACTGACCTTGCGGTCCAGTGCTTTATCCCACAGTGCCACACAAGGAATCTTTAGCCCACAAAAATATTTGCTGAACTGATTTTTAAAATTTTTATTAAGGTACAAAAGCTATTCAATGAAAAAAAAAAAAAGTCTTTTCAACAAATGGTTCTAAGGCAATTGACAACCCTTAGTCAAAAAAATCAGCCCAGACTTAACTCTCACACCTTATGCAAACAAAATGGATCATGTACCTAAATGAGAAAGGCAAAACTTATAATGGTGGTGGTAGTGTGCCATTGAGTCAGTTCTGACTCATAGTGACCCTGTATAGGGTTTTTGAGGCTATAAATCTTTATAGGAACAGAAAGCCTCATCTTTCTCCTGCAAAATGGCTAGTAGTTGAGAACTGCTAACCTTCAGTTAGCAGCCCAACTAGTAACCACTATGCTACCAGAGCTCCTTAAAACTTACAAGAGAAAATCTTGAGGATCTCTGGCTAGATAGAGAATTCTAAGACATAACATCAAAAGAGTAATTCCTAAAAGGATAATATGATAAATCGTTGTTACATGGCCTTGAGTAATCTTGACAATTGTTATGTTTGAGCCCATTGTTGCTGCCATCTTGTTATCCATCTTGTTGGGAGTCTTCCTCTTTTTCATTGACTTTATCAAGCATGTTGTCTTTTTCCAGGGACTGATCCCTCCTCAGAACATGTCCAAAGAATGAGAGACAAAGTCTTGCCACCCTCACTTCTAAGGAGCATTCTAGCTGAACTTTCAAGATTGATTTGCTTGTTTTTCTGGCAATCCTTAGTACTTTCAATACTGTTTGCTAAAACACCATAATTCAAATGCATAGTTTTTTCTAAGGTCTTCCTTATTCATCGTCTAGCTTTCACATGAATATGAAGTGATTGAAAATACCTTAGTTTAGGTCAGGCACACTTTAGCTCTCAAAGTGATACATTTGCTCTTGAACACTTTAAAGAGGTTTTGTGCAACAGATTTGCCTAATGCAATATGTCGTTTGATTTCTTATCTGCTGCTCCCATAAGTTTTGATTGTGGATCCAAGTAAAATGATGTATTTGACAACTTCAATCTTTTCTCCATCCATCATGATGTTATTTATTGGTCCAGTTGTAAGAATTTTTTTTTTTTTTTTTTTTTACATTGAGGTACAATCTATACTGAAGGCTGTGGTCTTTGATCTGGATCATTAAGTATTTTAAGTCATCTTCACTTTCAGCAAACATTGCTGTGTTATCTGCATATTGCCTGTTTTTTGATGAGGCTTCCTCCAATTCTGGTGATAAATTCTTCTTCATATAATGCAGCATTTTGGGTTACTTGCTCAGTATATAGACTGAATAATTACGGTGAAAGGATATAATGCTGGCACACACCTTTCTTGATTTTAAACCATTCAATATCCCATTGTTCTTATAAAATGACTGAATCCAGCTTGAATTTCTGACATCTCCCTGTAGATGTTCTGGTGTAACTGTTGTTGAATGACCTTTAGCAAAATTTCACTTGCATGTGACATTAATGATATTGTTAGATGATTATTGCATTCTGTTGGATCACCTTCCTTGGAATCGGCACCTATTTGGATCTCTTCCAATTTTGTTGACTTGGTAATTAATTGGAGTCCTGGTGTGGCACTATGGGATAATGCATTAGTTGTCCTACTAATTTCTTGGCATAGCTGAGTGTACACCTCCAGTGCTACAAAATTTCTGAAAGATTTCAATTTGCATTCCATCATTTCCTGGAGCTTTGCTGTTCACCAATGCATTCAGTACAGCTTGAAATTCTTTCTTTAGTATCATTAGTTCTTGATCATATGCTGTCGCTGAAATGGTTGAGCATCAATGAGTTGTTTTTGGTATAGTGACTGTGTACTCCTTCTGTTTTTTGTTTTTTTTTTATGCTTTCTGCATCTTTCAATATTTTGTCCATAGAATCTTTCAATATTGCAAATAGTCTTAAATTTTTGTCTTCAGTTCTTTCAGCTTGATGAATGCTGAACATGTTCTTCTCTTTCAGCTCTTTAATTCCAGGTCTTTATTTATTTATTATAACACGTAACTTTGTCTTTTCCAGCTGCTCTTTGAAATTTCCTGTTCAACTCTTTACTTCCTCATTTATTCCAGATGCTTTAGCTTCCCTAAACTCAAAATCAAGTTTCATAATCTCTTCTGACATCCATTTCAGTCATTTCTTTCTTTCCTGTCTTTTTAATGACCTTTTACTTTCTTTCTGTATGATGGTCTTGATGTCACCCCACAACACTCCTAATTAGTGTCTAATACATCATATTTGTTCTTGAGATGGTCTCTAAATTCAGGTGGGATATGCTCAAGGTCATATTTGGCTCTTGTTGACTTGTTTTAGTTTTCTTCAGATTCAACCTGAACTTATATATAAACAATGGATGGTCTGTTCCACCAAGCCTGCTCCTAGCCTTCTTTTGGCTGATGATATTGAACTTCTTTAGCCTGTCTTTCCATAGATGTAGTCAATTTGATTCCTATGTATTCTCAATTTTGAAAAAGGTATTTGCAATGAAGAAATCAATGCTTTTGCAAAATTCTATCATGCATTCTCCAGCATCACTTCTATCACCAAGGCCATATTTTCCAACTACAGATCTTTCTTGTTTCCAATGTTTGCATTCCAATCACCAGTAATTACAATGCATCTTGATTGCATGTTTGATCAATTTCAGACTGAAGAAGCTGGTAGAATTATTCAATTTCTTCATCACTGGTTTTAGTGGTAGGTGTGTACATTTGAATTAGTGGTGTACACTGGTCTTCCTTGTAGGTGTATGGATATTATCCTATCACAGACAGCATTGTACTTCAAGATGGATCTTGAAATGCTTTTTTGACAATGAATGGAATGCCATTTGTTCCTGGCATAATAAACCATATGATTGTCTGGTTCAAATGGCCAGTACAAGTACATTTCAATTTAGGATATTGATCTTTAAACATTCCATTTATTTTTTTATGACCTCCAATATTTTTTAGACTGATAATGCATACATTTTACATTGTTTCTCCTAATTTTGAGTTGTGATCCATTAGCAAATGAAGGTCCTGAAAGCTTTACGCCATTCATATCATTAAAGTCTATTCTACTTTAAGGAGGCAACTCTTCCCCAGCTGTACTTTGAGTGCCTTCTAACCTGAGGGGGTCATCTTTCAGCACTTTATCTGACATTGTTCCACTGTTATTCATAAAGTTTTCAGTGGCTAACTATTCTGAAGTGGTTGGCCTCTCCTTCTTCCTACTCTGTCTTAGTCTGAGAGCTCCATTAAAGTTTATCCACCATGGGTGACCCTGTTGGTATTTAAAATACTGGTAGCATAGCTTCCTACATCACTGCAAACACAGCCACCATAGTATGACAAACTGACAAGCAAGTTGTGATCTCATAAATTAGTCCACTTCAAAATTAAAAGATTTTGCTCTGCAAGAGATTAAAAAATAAAAACAAAAACAAAAAAAGAAGCTACAGCCTGGGCTAAAATATTTGTAAGCCACATATCCGACCAAAGACTAATATATATAATATAAAAAGAATTCTTAAAAATCAGCAGTAAAACAAAAAGAAAAATGCAGGCTCCAATTTGCAATGGGGAGAAGACATGTAGAGACATTTCCCTGAAGAAGTTATGCAGATTATAAATAAGCACATGTAAAATGTTCATCTCTATATGCCATTAGGGAAATGCATATCAGTTCAAATCTACTAGAGTGGAAAAAACAGTTATATTAGCATGTAAGAATTCAGCATATATTCTAAAGCAGAACTCATAAAGAAGAGATTATTTGATTTCACCATACAAAACTTAATAAAATTTGAATACTAAAACCCCAAAATAAAGAATCAAAAGATAAATAATTAAAAGACAAATTAAAAATTATAACATGTTTATAAAATATATGACAAGAGTTTCTTACAGATTATCCAAGAGAAAATAGGAGGTTATATAATCTTCCAATCCACATAATTGATACCAAAATGGCTAAAATATATGAAACACATGAAAGTTCAAACTCATGAGAAAGCAAATGCAAAAATTATTTTGTTCTCTGCATTTTCCAATATAATATTTATTTTAAGTAAAATGAAAAGATATAACCATTCAAATACTGTGGGTTCAAATAATTGGACTTCACAGCATGTCCTGATGTGTCAATGTAGGATAAGCATTTGACTCCAAGGTCAGTTTCAGCAGTAAGGTCAGCAGATCAAATTCACCAGCTTCTCCTTGGAAACCCTACACAGGGTCATTATGAGTCTGAACAGACTCAATGGCACGCAACAACAACAATATCCAGACTTTGATGTAGCAATTCCTTATCTACAATTTTAGATTAAGATTACATTCTAATTGAGTAGTGTTTTATGAGCCATTTTAGAAAAATCATCTATTGATATCTCCCTGTCCGAAGGAAAGAAGATGAAATTCAAAGACGCATGGAAACAATTAGTGTAACAGACTAATGGACCACGTGGACATCAGTCTCCATGACTCTGAGACCATAACTTGATGTTGTCCACCTACCACTTCCAATGGCTCTGAAAAGGATCACATTAGAAGGTCTTGGACAGAGTGGTAGAAAAATGTGAAGTAAAACTCCAAATCACAAAAAGCCTAAACTTACTGTTCAGATAGAGATTGATGGGATCCCTTAGACTACAGCATTTAGTCACCATTCAGGTCTGGAAATAAACTCATCCCCATGGCTCAATTTCAGCCAAACAATAGAAAGAATTATAAGGGTAACAAAAAAACTCGAGGAGTATGCATACCTTAGAATAATCGACCACTTGAGATCAAAAGAGACGTATTTACTCAAGGACAAAGTTCAGATGAATTAGGAAAGAAAGAGGAATGGAAACAGGAAACAGGGAAGAAATGGGATAAGTGATGTTACAAGAAAGGGATTGCAATCAATGAGATCAATGAAATGTGTCTGAATTGTCAGGTGTAAAATTGATGATCTGCTCTGTAAACCATCACCCAAGTCACAATAAAAATTAAAAACAAACAAAAAGAAAATGGAGGAAGTATGGACTTGTTAGACTCATCAACCATTTGATATCAAAAGTGTAACATTTGCCCAAGAACAAAATTCAGAAAACAGAATGGATTATAAAAGAAAAAAGAATGGAAACAGGAAAGACAGTGAAGTGGAATGAGTGAAGTTACATTGTGGGGATTGCATTCAGTGACATTAAACAAAATGTGTATGAATTGTTGAATGGAAAATCAATTTGGGAAACCTTCACCCAATTTACAATAAATATTGAAAAAAAAAGGTGATGTACAAATTTTGTTTACTGGAATTCCCTTCTTAGCTTTTATGTACATATAATATGGTGTTGGAGGAGAATATTGAAAGTACCAGGGGTTGCCAAAAGAACCAATAGATCCATTTTGGAAGAAGTGCAGCCAGAGTGCTCCTTGGAGGCCAACATGGCCAAACTTCATCTCTCATACTTTGGACATATTGGCAGGAGGGACCAGTCACTGGAGAAGGATATTATGTTTACTAAGGTGGAGGGTCAGAGATAAAGAGGAAGACCTCCAGCGAGATGGATTGGCCAAGTGGCAGCATTGATGGACTCAAATGTGGCAACAGAAGTGGGGTTTTGTTCTGCTGTGCATAAGGGCGCTATGAGTTGGTACCAACTCGATGGCACCTAACAACAACAAAAACAACAACATATACACTATTACTTACAAGTGAGTTGCTAAATTAAATCCACAATCAAAGAAGGGGAATTAATCTTCACTTCCAGGAGGAAAGAGTGTGGCACTGTGAGTTAATGCATCAGACTGCAAAGCCATTTGAACTTCAAGGTCTGCGTTCAAGCTCACCAGCTGCTCCTCGTAAAACCTATACAGGGTCGCTATGGGTTGGAATTGACTTGACGGCACTTAACAACAACAGTAAATATTACTTTTTTAAATAAAGAATAATTTAAAACC
>NW_006408658.1:1531105-1541231 GCF_000296735.1 Chrysochloris asiatica
CTCGAGATGGTCAGTCAAGAGCGACTTTATTTCCTACAGTGCAGCTTTAAGTACAATCTTAGGCAAGAGGCATATTTGGGCACCACAACAAGGTAACAGTTGTTGTTGTTGTCAAGTGCCGTTGAGTTGATTCCGACCCATAGCGACCCTGAATAGGGTGTCCAAGGAGCAGCTGGTGAGCTTGAACCACCGACCTTGCAGTTCAAATGACTTAGCAGTCTGATGCATTAGCCCACAGCACCACACCAGGACTCCCCCTGTTTATATGGATGTTGTTTATTGGTCCAGTCATGAGGATTTTTGTCTTCTTTATATTGAGGTGCAACCTGTACTGAAGACTGTGGTCTTTGATCTTCATCAGTAAATATTTTTAAGCCCTCTTCACTTTTAGCAAGCAAACTGCATCATCTGAGAGAATGCAGATTGTTAATGAGTCTTCCTCCAATCCTGATGCCACATTCTTCTTTATATACTCCAGTTGCTCAGATTCTTTTCACAGCATAGACTGAATATGGTGAAAAAATACCACCCTGGCACACATTTCCTAAATTCTGACCATTCAGTGTCCCCTTGTTCTGTTCAAATGACTGCTGCTTGGTGTATATAGAGGTTCCTCACAAGTACAATTAGGTGTTTCTGAAAACTCATTCTGCACAATATTGTCCATAGCATGTTTGATCCACACAGTTGAAAACCTTTGCGTAGTCAATAAATCACAAGTAAATTTATTTCTGGTATTCTCTGCTTCCAGCTAAGATTCATTTGATGTCAACAATGAGATCCCTTGTTCCGTGTTCTCACCTGAATCTGGCTTGAACTTCTGACAGTTCTCTGTCAGTGTACAGGTTTATTTTTTAATGCTTTATTGTGAATTATGTGCTAGTTTACATGGGAGGACATCAGCTTCACATTGATCCCGTCGTATATTGTTTCCTTGCCATGGTTACAATTACTTCCATGCATCACCCATCAACCAAAGAGTATACCCTGCAAGCCTGCCCCCTGGTCATCCGCACACCACCATGCTCTCTCTCCAGGTCCAAAGTCTCCAGCCATGCCATCTCTCCACGTTGTCGTCTCGCCTCCATCCCTGGCATCACTGCTTCTCTGGGTAGGGTTCTGTTCTCTGCTCTTCTCCTTTGATGGTCCCAGGGACCTCCACTCCTAGACTGCAAGGTTAATCACTCCCCTCCCTTTGTCCCCAAATGTCTATCTTTACATTTTCAGCCCTCACAATCAGTCCTGATAACAATTATTCGCTGTTGTATCGCAAGAGACCTATCCGCATCTCCTTTCATCAGCCCCAACTAGGCAGAATGGATACTACTTAGTGGAGATTCTACCTTGCTCCACGCCCTCTGGATCTAGGTTCCCTCTTGAAAGCTTGTAAACCTGTCATTTCTTGACTCTGTAGCCCCGTTATTCTGGGTAGCCAAAGTCCAAGCTGCCCATCCCTGTCATCTCCGTGTACGGAGGAGATGGGAATGATCCTCGCTGTGAAGATTTGTTCACTCTTTTGAGCTATTGCTTCCATAGATGTATGTCAAGTTCATCAAATTGTATCAGATTATAGTCCCCCCCCTCCTTCTTTCTTCTTTGTTTTGAGCTCTGATCATCCAGCCATTGAAGCCAGGTCAGGTGTGGGTGTACTTATGCATGTTTTCTCTCAGTCAGTGTACTGTTGCAGCCATTTCAAAATTATCTTTAGCAAAATTTTATTTACATCTGATATAAGTGATATTGTCTGATGATTTCCCCACCATTGGGTCACTTCTCTTTGGAATGGGCACAAATGAGGATCTCTTCCAATTAGTTGCTCAGGTAGTTGTCTTCTAAATTTCTTGGACTAGATGAATGAATGCCTCCAGCCCTGAATCAGATTGTTGAAAAATTTCAATTCATATTCCATCAGTTCCCAGAGCCTATTCTTTGTCAATGCCTCCAGTGAACCTTGGACTTCTTCCTTCAATACAAGTTCTTGATCATATGCTACCTCTTGAAATGGTTGAACATCAATAATTTATTTTTGGTACAGTGACTCTGTGTATTCCTTCCATATTCTTTTGATGCTTTAAGTATCATTCCATATTTTGATCTTTGTTGTTATTAAGTGTCATCGAGTCAGTTGGACTCATAGTTACCCTATATAGTTTTTCCAAGGAACAGCTGGTGGGTGGGTTTGAACTACCATCCTTGTGGTTTGTAGTCCAGTGTTGATTTGCCACTGTGACACCAAAAGTCCATTTTTGCCCATAGAACTCTTCAATATTGCAAATCTAGCCTTGAATTTTTCATTCAGTTCTTTCACCTTGAGAAATGCTTCCCTTTTGGTTTTCTAACTCCAGGTCTTTGCACATTTCATTGTAGTATCTGACTTTGTCTTCTCTAGCTGCCCTTCAAAATATTCTGTTCAGCTCTTTGACATCTTTGTTTCTTCCATTTTCTTTAGCATTTGAAGAACTAATTTCAGAATTTCCTCTGGCATCCATTTTGATCTTTTCCTTCTTTTTTGTCTTCTTTATGACCGTTTGCTTTCTTCTTCATGACCCTTTGCTTTCTTCCTGTATTATGTTCTTGATGGTATCCCACAACTCTTCTGGTCTTCAGTCATTAGTGCCAATCCATTCCTGAGATGATTGCTAAATTCAAGTGGGATATGTTCAAAGTCTTGTGGACTTTACATAATTCTCTTCAGTTTCAACTTAAAGTTGCATAATAGCAATTGATGGTCTGTTCCACACTCTGCCCTGGCCTTGTTTTGGCTGATGATATTGTCTCTTCCCACAGATGTAGTGAATTTGATTTCTGTATATGCCATCTGTTGAGTTCCATGTGTATAGTTGTTTTTATGTTGTTTAAAAAAGATATTTGTAATAAACAAGCTATTGGTCTTTCAAAATTCTATCATGTGATCTCCATTATTATTTCTATCATCCATGCCTTATTTTCCAACTGATCCTGCCTCTTTTTTTCCAACCTTTGCATTCCAACCAGCAGTAATTATCAATATATCTTGATTGCATAGTTAAGTAACTTCAGACTGAAAAAGTTGATAAAATTCTTCAATTTCATCATCACTGTCTTTAGTGATTGGTGCATACATTTGACTAATATTATGCATGAGTATTATCCTATCACAAACAGCATTATACTTCAAGAAAAATCTTGAAATTTTGTTTTTGTTGGTGAATGTGATGCCATTCCTCTTTCATTTGTCATTCCCAGCACAGTGAAACATATGATTGTTAGATTCAAAATGGCCTACACCAGTCCATTTTAACTCACTAATGCCTACAATATCTATATTTATGTGTTCCATTTCATTTTTGAAGACTTCCAGTTTTCCTAGATTCATACTTCATACAGTCCATGCTCTGGTCACTAATGGATGTTTACAGGTGCTTCTCCTCATTTTGAGTTGTGCCTATCAGCAAATGAAGGTTTTGAAAGCTTTACTTCATTTGTGTTATCACAGTCAACTCAATTTTGAGGAGGTAGCTCTTTCCCAATCATATTCTGAGTGTTTTCCAACCTGAGGGGGCTCATCTTCCAGTACTATGTCTGACAATATTCTGGTGCTATTCATCATTTTTCAGTATTTTGGTGCTGACATTGTTCCATTGCTATTCATAAGGTTTTCAGTCACTAAACATTCAGTAGTCTATCTCTTCTTCCTAGTCTGTCTTACTCTGGGAAGCTCAGCTCTAACCTGCCCCTGTTGGCATTTAAAATACTGGTTGCATAACTTCCAGCATCACAGCAAGATGAAAGTCACCACACTACTACAAACTGTCAAATGAGTGCTGGTTGTTATTTGTAGCTATTATCTTTTGATAATTCTGCAAAACTGATATTCTACTTTAAACTATAGTAATGGTCCATAAATGGAAGTGGTTGACTAATATTTAATTTGCCCACATGCTGCCTCTGCTGCTACAGAACTTGTTGTAGATTTTTACAGTAAGTTTTACTATACTCATGTCATCTTTGGATCAATCCCATGAGGCAGGTATTATCACCCATTTATAGATGAGGAAACTAAGGCATAGAAATTTAGAGTAATTTGCGTGAGCTGGTGTCTTTGTTAGTAGACACAAGGTTTGAAACTAGGTCATTTAGACTCTAAATTGTTAAAAGAATCTAAAGAGACTATATTAAAAGAAACCCCCCAAAAGCATAGTATAAGGAGAAAGAAGACAGTCCAATATGACTATAATTGAATGAAGAAGGGTAATGGAACTAAAATTGGAGATAAGTTAGAGCTTAATTATAAAGGGGCTTGTATGACATGCTAGGAGTCCTGGTGTGGCACTGTGGCTTAATGCACCAGACTGCAAAGCCATTTAAACTGCAAGGTCAGTGGTTCAAACTCCCCAGTCACTCCTCGGAAACCCTATAAAGGGTTGCTATGGGTTGGAACTGACTAGACAGCATTTAACAACAACAACAGTATAACATTCTAAGGATGCTAAATTTATACTGAATATAAAGGGAAATTGTAAAAAATTTTAAGCATGATAATGACAGTTCATCACACTGATGTTTTAGCAAGAACTCTGGAGAGCATATGGAGGATGGATTGAATGGAATTAATATATGTAGATCTGGAATATTAGTGAAGGCAGGGATATCAATTAGAAAGCACAAACAATAATCCTGATGGGAAATGTAAGTTATCTGTCTCCATAGGAGAATCTGTTAAAACCCTAGGAATAGACAGATCTCTAGTAACAGACAGTACACAGAGAAGACAGAATAAGAATGCAAGTGATTGAATTCCCAGGACAAATAGAATTTAAAAGAACTTAGAAAATAACATAAACAATTTATATTTGATCAGGTAAGAGGAATAGCAAAGGAATCCATGGTTATAGAAGGCAAGATGATCAAGAATTATAACAGCAATTTTCCATTTATATAAGCATCAAAGAAAACCTGAAGAACATTTGATTTCTGTAAAAATCCTTCTAGAACAAGATTTATTACAAGTGTAGGATCACTGGACTCAGTTATAACTTCCTCTCACAAAAGGTCCTTCCTCTCTCCAGATCCCCATCACCAGAATGATAGTCTCTGAGAGCTGGAAGAGACCCTGGAGACCCCAGCAGGCCCTCTGCTAATGAGACTTTGTTTGTTCTCCCTCTGATACAGGTATGCTTATCATCACTGACTTCTATCCTCAGCCTTCTCCACTCCTGGGGTTGCAGACTAAGGGGCCTATACATGAGCAGTCACAGGTTGTGACCTCATTAAAAAGTTGTTAATGAGACACACTGCTGTTCAGGGACACAGTTAACTGAGGCCCCCAGTGGCATATCCTGGGGCCTGGAAGGAAAGCCTAGGAGAATAGACAGGATCTGGTCTGGGGAGAGGGCTAATGAACTCAGACTGTAATCACAGCTCCTAATGAACTAGTAAGTTTGACATGCAGATTAGAGCAACAGTCAGCTGGCTTCATGCCTGTTGTTCTGATGCTTTGTGATGGAGGACTTCAACATTTGAGATTAAGATGTTTTTGTATTATAGTAAACTTGGGCCTTACGTTCTCTTATTACTCACATATTTTATAGATGTGTCCCTTTGCCACCCATTCTCTACATCATTACCATGAGTAATGCTTCCAAAATACAGATCTGATAATTAGTTCATGCTAAAAACTCTTTAATGGATCTATATAGTTCACAAAATAATGTGCAAACCCAAGCTTCAAACAGGTTCATTCCAGTTCAACCCCCTTGTGAGACTTTACCTTTCCATCCCAGGTATACTAAAGCCAAATCTATATTTTAACATGATTTATAAGAATCAAAGGGTACATGGTGGCTCCACAGGATAAGCCCTGGACTGTGAACCACAATGTCAGCAATTCTAGCCTACCAGCCACTCCACATGAGAAAGATGAAGCTTTCTACTCTTGCAAACAACTTAAAGCCTCGGAAAGCCCACACAGGGTAACTGTGAGTTGAAACCAATTCCACAGCCCTTAACAACAACTCAAAATGCAGAGGATCCCCAGTGGTGTAGTGGATTATCTGTTGGCCTGCTAACCACAAGGTTGGTCGTTTGAGCCCTCCTGTGTCAGTAGTGTAGGGGTTATGAGTTGGGCTGCTAACTCAAGGTCAGCAGCTTGAAACCACCAGCCTTTCCATGGGAGAAAGATGAGGCTTCTGCTCCCATAAAGATTTACAGCCTTGGAAACCCTATACAGGATCGCTATGAGTGAGAACTTACTCCATAGCACATAACCACCACCACCACCATCAATATTTCTACGGGAGAAAGGTGAGGCTTTCTGCTCCTGTAAAGATTACAGCTTTGAAAACCTTATACATGATTGCCATGAGTTGGAACCAATTCCACGGCCCACACCACCACCACCACAATCAAATTCTCAGCAGAGGATCAAACACAAATGAACTTTTTTGTAGCTCTGGTTTGAAACCTTTTATGATTTGGCTCCTACCAACTTCCCCACCCTAATCTGCCTCATTTTCCCTCCCATCCTGGTATGGCTCTATAGGATAAGCACAACCACACCACAAGGTCGGTTTAAGCTACAAGGTTGGTGGTTCAATCTCACCAGCCACTCCTTAGAAACACTATACAGGGTTGTTGTGAGTTGAAAGAGACTTGACAGCACTTAACAACAACAACATCATAATTTTCATTAGTCATTATTACTACCACCATGATATCAGCATATCATAATAGTTGGCATTTCAGTAGAAATTACTATATGCTAGCATTCTTTGCTTAAACAACATAAAAGATGACTATGCACATGGACCTCACCGGATGGAATCTGTGGAAAGAGATGGCACCATATCATCAGCCAAAACAAGGCCAGGGGCAGACTGTGGAAGAGACCATCAATTGTTCATATGCTAATTCAGGCCAAAGCTGAAAAAAATGAAAACAAGTCTACAAAAGCCAAAATATGATCTTGAATATATCCCAGCTGAATTTAGAGATCATCTGAAGAACAGATTTGATGCATTAGACACTAGAGACTGAAGATGAGAAGAGTTGTGGGATGACATCAAGAATATCATACAGAAAGAAAGAAAAGGTCATTAAGAAGACAAGAAAGAAGGAAAAGACCTAAAATAGATGTCAGAAAACTTGCTCTCCAGCGTAGAGATGGTAAAGCAAATGGAAGAAACACGGAGATACAAGAGCTGAACAGAAAATTACAATGGTAAGCTATAGAAGACAAAGTCAAATATTATAATGAAATGTGCAAAGACCTGGAGTTGGAAAACCAAAGGAAGAATACACTCAGTATTTTTCAAGCTGAGGGAACTGAAGAATCATTTAAGTTCTGATTTGTGGTATCGAAGGAGTCTCTGGGCAAATTATTGATGCCGAAAGCATCAAGAGAAAATGGAAGGAATACACAGAGTCACTGTACCAAAAGGAAATGGTTAATGTTCAACCATTTCAAGATGTAACCTATGATTAACAGCCAATGGTCCTGAAGGAAGAAGTCCCAGGTGCATTGAAGGCATTGGCAAAGAACAAGCACCAGGATCCAAATTGAAATCTTTCAGCAAACTAATGTGGCAATAGAGGCACTCACTCTTGTATGCCAAGAAATTTGGAAGACAATTACATGGTCAACTGACTGGCCCATTCTAAAGGGACGTGACCCAATGGAATGTGGAAATCATTGGACAATATCATTGATATCCCATGGGAGTAAAGTTTTACTAAAGCAATATAAAAAAAATGGCTGCAATTATACATTGACAGAGAACTTCCAGAGGTTCAAGCAGGTTTCAGAAGAGGACATGGAATGAGAGATATCATTACTGAGGTCAGATAGATCTTAGTTGAAAGCAGAGAATACCAGAGAGATGTTTACTAGTGCTTTATTGACTGTGCAAAGTCTTTTGATTGATTGTGTGGATCATGACAAGCTATGGACAATATTGTGAAGTGTGAGTATTCTGGAACACTTAATTGTGCTCATGAGGAACCTGTACATAGATCAAGAGGTAATGTTTGAACAGAATGCGGCAACACTGAATGGCTTAAAATTAGCAAAGGTGTGCATCAGGGTTGTATTCTTTCACCGTAATTATTCAATCTCTATGCTGAGGAAATAATCCAAGAAGATGGGTTATAGAAAGAAAAACGTAGCATCAGGAATGGAGGAAGACTCATTAACAACCTGTGATATGCAGATGATATAACCTTGCTTGCTGAAAGTGACGAGGACTGAAAGTACTAATAAAGATCAAAGACTCTGGGATGTGTGGCATCTCAATGTAAAGAAAACAAAAATCCTCACCACTGGACCAGTAAATAACATCCATATAAATGGAGAAATGCTTGAAGTTGTCTAAGACTTCATTTTGCTCTGATCACCCATCAACACTCATGGAAGCAACAGTCAAGAAATCAAATGACATATTGCATTAGGTAAATCTACTGCATAAGACCTCTCTAAAGTGCTGAAGAGCAAAGATGTCAGTTTGAGGACTAAGGTGTGCCTGACCCAAGCCATGGTATTTTCAATAACTTCATATGCATATGCATATGCATGCAAAAGTTGGACAGTGAATAGGGAAGACCATAGAAAAATTGATGCATTTGAGTTACGGTGTTGGAGGAGAATATTAAAAGTACCATGGACTGCCAAAATAACAAAGAAATTTGTGTTGAAAGAAGTGTAGCTAGAGTGCTCCTTGGAAGCCAGGATGGCCAAACTTCATCTCTCATACTTTGTACATGTTGTCAGGAGGGACCAGTCACTGAAGAAGGATATCATGTCTGGTAAACTGGAGGGTCAGAGAAAAAGAGGAAGACCCCCCCCCTCCCACCGCCCTCCCGCAATGAGATGGACTAGCACAGTGACAGCAGCGATGGGCTCAAACGTAGCAACAATTGTGAGATTGGCCCAGGACCGGACAGTGTTTCGTTCTGTTGTGCATAGGGTCCCTATGAGCTGGTACTGACTCAATGACATCTAATAGCAACAACAACAACAACAACAAGCATTCTTTGGAGTCTTGGAGTTGCACTGTGGGATAAAGCACTGGACTGCAAGGTCAGTTTGAACCACAAAGTTGGTGGTTCAAACTCACTAGCCACTCGTTGGAAATGCTATACAAGGTATCTATGAGTCGGAACCTACTCAACGGCACTTAACAGCAGCAGAATTCTTTACTGATTAATTTATTTAATCCTCTCACTCAAACTATGTGGTTGTTGATCATCCTCATTTTACAGAAATGAACACTAAGATACCGAAAGTCTAAATAACTTGCCTGAGGTCATAGTTCCTGGTGTGGTACTGTAGAATAAACACTGGACTGCTAAGTGCAAGGTCAGCTGTTCAAACCCACCAGTCACTCCTCAGAAGCCATATGAGTTAGAACTTAACAATAACAACAAAATGTCATATAGCTGGTTGTTACTAGGATTAAAACTGCCAGTTTGGTTTCCGAGTACTTGTTCTCTCAAGCAAATGCCAGCAAATTACAGTTTATAGGTCAAATCTAACAGTCTACTGATTTTTAAATGGTCTGTGAATTAAGACTATTTCTTTTATTTTTGGTCTGTAGGATAAGCAATGGATTGCTCACTGCAAGTCAGTACATAATTCAAACCCACCATCCACTCTTGGAGACCCTGGTAACCCTATATAGGGTCACTATATCGGGTTACCATATACAGTGGTTACCATATATAGGTTACCATATATAGTTATTCACCAACTAGATGGCACACACAACAAAAACTTACATTTTTAATTACTTGGAAAAAATGAAATGAGCAACATTTCAAGACGTGAAAATGATATGAAATTAAAATTTTAGTACCTACAAACGTTGCTGTGAGTCACTACCAACTCGATGGCACATAAAAACAACAACAAATAAATAAAATTTAAGGAACTCTGGTAGCATAGTGGTTACAAGTCAGGCTGCTAACCTCAAGGTCATCAGTTCGAAACTACTAACTGGTTTTCTGCTCCTGTAAAGATTTACAGCCTTAGAAACTCTGTACAGGGTCCCTATGAGTCGGAACCGACTCCACGTCACATAACCACCACCACCACAAATAAAATCTTATTGCAACCTATGCTCATTCATATTCTCTATGACTGCTTTCATACTAC
>NW_006408658.1:1543401-1567201 GCF_000296735.1 Chrysochloris asiatica
GAGTCGGTTCCGACTGTATGGCACCTAACAACAACAAAGGGCAGTGAATGTGGACTTGTTCTAAAATTAGATGTCAAAGCACCATGCTAATTTTGGAACGCACTATTGTGCTAAAAGAATACAATATACATTGTTATCACCAGCCTAAACACTCATCAAAGTATTTCCAAATGCACAGAAAGCAAGGCATTAGAACAAGAGCAAATTACATAAATAATATATAGCCTGAAAATGGAATGAGGACCTAAATACCCAGAAGCTTTTCCATCACTTAGATTTTTAACAGAAGTTAATTTGAATGAAATAAATTCCAGTGGAATGGTGGTGCTGTACCCCAAAATGCAAAATGGCAAATGTCTTGTACCATTAAAGTTGTTTGAGACATTTAATGTAAAGAGAAGTCCAAAGAAAATAGAATAGTATGTTTTATTGAATGTAAAATTGATGATCTGCTCTGTAAACCTTTATCCAATGCACAATAAAAACTTAAAAATAAATGTTAATCACATCCATTATGTTGGGCAGCTATCACCACTACACAGTTAAAAAAAGAAAAAGAAAAAAAAAAGATTTCCTACATACAGAAACTCAGTATACCCTTTAAGTAATAACACCTCTATCCTTTGTTAACTACTGGTAAACCTTTGTCTATATGTATTTTTTGTTTTAGATATTTCATGTAAGTGAATCACAGTATTTATCCTTTTGAGTCTATTTCACTTGTTGTTTTATTAAGTTCTGTGGTGTTGGTTCTGACTCATAATGATGCTGTGTAGGGTTTCTGAGACTGTTAATCTTTCAGTTGAAGAAAGTCTCATGATTCTCCCATGGTGCAGGTGGGTTCAAACCGCTGACCTTGTGGTTAGCAGTCCTGTGATCTATTGATGGGCCCTTGGGTTGTTTTCACTCTTTGGCTATGGTAAATAATGCTGCAGTGCATACTGTTGAACAGTGTCTATTTGAATCCCTGCTTTAAATTATTTGGGGTACATACTAGGCAGTGGGATTGCTGGTTCACATGGTAATTTCCAGCAATTCCACTGGCATGTATGCACCCCGAAAAATTTAAATTTCAGAGTCCTGGTGTGACACTGTGTGTTAATGCAGTGGACTGCAAAGTTGGTTAGAAACCCAGGGTTGGCGGTTCTAGCTCACCATTCTCTCCTCAGAAACCCTATATAGGGTTGGTACAGATTGGAACCAACTCTATGACACTGAACAACAACATGGTAATTTCATGTTTAATTTTTTGAGGAACCACCAAACTATTTCCACAGCAGCTGCACCATTTTGCATTCTTTAAAAAAAACAAAACAGGTTTTCATTGTGCCTTTATTCACCTGGGTGTGTTAAAAATGTTCCAAAGATCCTAGAAACAAAATGACCACCCAAATATGTGAGTGAAAGCACTCTTCTCCACAGGGTAGTACAACCCCCTCCCACCAAAAAAACTCATTTCTTAGTTATCTTTATCAATCACATAGTAGTTAACAAGAATGTCAGCTATAATAATATATACAATCTAAACAAGACAGGCTGGTTATGAATTTACATAATGTGGCAAAAATGATACATGTTAGAAGTGGGCCCAGTGGACAGGTGCATGCAGGGGAAGCCATCACAGGAAGGGGAATCTACTCACAGCAGGGAGAGTGCCCAGAGCAGAAATGGCATTTCTCCCTCTAGGAGAGGGACCATGACTAACAGAGACAGAGATTTCACACACAGCTAACTACAAGGATGAACTGTCTGCCACACAGTCTAAAGAGGACTGACCTTCCATGGATGTTCCCACAAGGAGAATACATCCCCAAAAGCACAGGAAGCATTAAGTCATTTACTCAAGGCTGAAACTCAGAGACACTTGTCTCTTGATGTAAGCATCTGTAAAATGCTTGTGTCTCCTTTTGCTGTTTTCCTCAGGACAGACATGCACTTAGTGAGTGGTGTTGGACACTTTCACCTTACAGTGATCACGGAGGAACTCTTCAAGACAAGAGCAGTTTTAGTGACATGCTTTAGTCACACTTAAGATAACATGGAGCTAGCTTGGGGTCACGTGTAAATTTCATGCTTTCACGTTTTAGTTTTCTGTTGTTTCTACCTGTCCTAGAAATGTGGCATCAGGATTGGAGAAGACTCATTAACAACCTGCGATATGCAGAAGATACAACTTTGCTGCTGAAAGGGAAGAAGATTTAAAATATTTACTATGATGCTCAAAGAGCACAGCCTTCAGTATGGATTGCATCACAATGTAAAGAAAACAAAAATCCTCACCACTGGACCAATAAACAAGATTCTTACCAAAGGAGAAAAGATTGAAGTGGTCAAGGACTTCATTCTTCTTGGATCAACTATCAATACTCATGGAAGTAGCAGTCAAGAAATCAAACAACGTATTATTAGGCAAATCTGCTGTACAAGACCTTTTTAAAGTGTTGAAGGGCAAAGATATCAGCTTGAGGACTAAGATGCACCTGACCCAAGCCATGGTATTTTCAATAATCTCATATGCATGCAAAAGCTGGACAGTAAATAAGGAAGACTGTAGAAGAATTGATGCTTTTGAGTTATGGTGTTGGAGGAGAATATTGAAAGTGCCATGGGCTGCCAAAAGAACCAACAGATCCATTTTTGAAGAAGTGCAGCCAGAGTGCTCCTTGGAGGCCAAGATGGCCAAACATCATCTCTCCAGTCACTGGAGAAGGATATCATGTTTGGTAAGGTGGAGGGTCAGAGAAAAAGACGAAGACCCCCAGCGAGATGGATTGGCCAAGTGGCAGCATTAATGGACTCAAGCGTGACAACAATAGTGAAGTTGGCCAGGGATTAGACAGTGTTTCATTCTGCTGTGCATAAGGTTACTATAAGTTGGTACCAACTCGATGGCACCTAACAACAACAACAACAACAACAAGAGAACAGATATGATACAACGGATTATTTATTGACCAAGTCAGGCACTGGTTTGTGTTCTCAAACGGAAAAACCTACCACAAAAGAAATGTCACACATTTCTTCTCTTGGGTGAGATCAAAATTCTAAATTGCTCAAGAGGCCTACTGAGCTGTGTCTAGAGAACAAAGCAAATAAGAAACAGCCAGGTGTTTATGAAACTTTCTAACATTGCAAAAGAGTCAACTTTCCGCCTTCTCCATGTTAGGAATCAGGAAACTCGGACAGCATCTCAGAGCCTGTAGAATGTTTGTGTAGACCCCACTTACCCTTGCTTTGCACCAACTCCCCTGACAAATGAGTTTGGGGCACTGTGTTTGACAACTGGTGGTGATAAAGAGACTTCTGTGGAGGCTTCTCAAGTGGAGCAGGAAGCCTCCTGCCTGAACACCCCAGGTTCTGGGAAGCCGGAGGAGCGCCTCTCCGGAGGACTCTGAGCTACTGCTCAGAATGCAAGTTCCTACTGGCGGAACAGAGCATTTTTACAACTCCAAAGTCTGTTTCATTGGCAACTGAAAATGCCAAGTGTTTTATATTTTTCAGCTTCTAGAATTTGAAAAAGGAGCACTGGTAGCGTAGTGGTTATGAATCGAGCTATGAACCTCAGTTCGAAACTACCAGCTGTTCCGCAGGAGAAAGATGAGGCGATCTGCTCCCGTAAAGATTCACAGCCTCGGAAACCCTGTACAGGGTAGCTATGGGTCGGAATCGACTCGACAGCACTTAACAACAACAACAAAGATTTACAGCCTCGGAAACCCTGTACAGGGTCGTTATGAGTCGGAATCAACTCTACGGCACATAATAGCAACAACAACAGAATTTGAAAACAAGGTTGTTCTTGTTGTTGTTAGGTGCCATGGAGGCGGTACCGACCCATAGTGACCTTATGCACAGCAGAACAAAACACTGCCCGATCCTGGGCCAACCGCACTACTGTTGACACGCTTGAGTCCATCGATGCTGCCACTTGGCCAGTCCATCTCGTTGGGAGTCTTCCTCTTTTTCTCTGACCCACCATCTTACCCAACATGATATCCTTCTCCAGTGACTGGTCCTTCCTGACATTATGTCCGAAGTAGGAGAGATGAAGTTTGGCCATCTTGGTCTCCAAGGAGCACTTTGGCTGCACTTCTTCCAAAACAGATCTATTGGTTCTTTTGGCAGTCCATGGCACTTTTAGTATTCTCCTCCAGCACCACAACTCAAATGCGTCAATTCTTCTACGATCTTCCTTATTCACTGTCCAGCCTTCGCATGCATATGAGTTTATTGAAAACACCATGGCTTGGGTCAGGTCACCTTAGTCCTCAAGCTGACATAGCCTAGGTTAAATAAAGCGGTTTCCAAAGCTGCAGGTGTCCTTTTGGAGCTCGGTTTTGCAGCTTGAGGTACAAAACCAATTTCCTACAACTACCAGCTGAGAGCACTGCTTCAGTGCTGCCTTGTGATGCACGCGCCCATCCGTCTCGGATGGTAATGTCCCTCCCCCACCCTCGGTAAGGGTGTAAAAAGTCTCGAGTTAGGTGCGTTTTGCTAGTCTTACACAGTCAATTTCACTCCAAATGTCTCCTGAGAGGCATACACCATCTTCGTCCTCGCTTTCTTAGACTTCAGAGATAGGTGTGGGGATGCTCACCACGTTGTATCGGTTCATCAGCAGGAAGAAGGCCTGCTTGGCGTTCAGCTGTGAGTGCCTTGGAATGATTTTGATGAGCTCACTCATGATGACGTGATCTGGGACAAGGAACTTGGTTTGACCCAGCACGGGAAGTTGCTTCTCACCCTTGTATCTTTCGATGAGCACCGGGATTTTGGTAGGATGCTGCTTTCGGATGAGTCAGACATCTTCCACCCTTTGTTCAAAGGTTTTTTTTTGAAGGTCTTCTCTGAGCGCAGTAGTGAGGGATGGCGGCTAGGCTGAGGTGACTGCGGCTTCAGGCAGAGGCTCCGACTCCGGCGATAGCCCCATTTTGCATTCTTGCCAACCATGTTTGAGGACTTCAATTTCTCCACATTGTCTCTAATACTTGTTTCTATTTTTCTGATAACAATCTTAGTGAGTGTGAAGTGGTATAGTAGTTTTGATTTCCATTTCCTTAATAACTAATGGAAAGGTCCCTAGGTGATGCAAATGGTTTGTGCTTATTATCTTCAATATCAACAAGCTTAGGGGACAATACTGCCTTGTTGTTTTTGTTGCTAAGTGCCGTCAAGTCGATTCTGACTCATAGCTATTCTGTATAGGGTTTCCAAAGAGTAACTGGTGAGTTTGAACTGCCAACCTTGTGGTTCAAACTTAACTTTTGGTCCAGTGGTTTAGCTCACAAAGCCATACCAGGATTCCAATACTGACTTAGGACATGGGAAATAAAAAGAAAAAGTAAGACAAATTACTAGAAGAGATTGCTAGTTTATCAGACTTGTCCAAATTAAGATAAAGTACAAAGATTACTTTTGACATGTTTTTCCCTTTGTGTGTTGCCACGTTCTCCTTATAAGCAGTTTGATACTTTTCACAATATGTGTCACGTTGTTGTTAAGTGTCATTGAGTCAGGTCCATGTGATTGCAGTCCTGTACAGGATTTCCAAGGAGCAGCTGGTAGGTTTGAAACACCAACCTTGCAATTAGCAGTTCAGTGCTTATTCTACATGAAATGGCTTGGGCACAGTAAAATGTCAATTATACCAATATGAAAAGGAATGAAAATATTCAATGTACAGGTAGAGGAGTTGGCAGATGGAAGTGACAAGGCACCTCTGCCCTCCTCTCTCCACTGAGCTTTCCACTATGTCTTTTCAGCAGCTAGATGTCTTTTTAATGGAGATGTGAAAAGTGTCAGAGAGGAATCCCAAACATGAAGCTGATGTTTCAATTCAATAGACACTAATCTTACCTCTTTATATCTATAGAACGCAGTTTCTGAGGCTGATAGCCCTACGGAAGGTCCGGCTGAGGGCATTCTTCACCTCATTGTTTCTTAGGCTGTAGATAATGGGGTTCAACATGGGAGTCACAATAGTGTAGGACAATGACAGCACCTTCTTGCTTTCAGGGGAATTATTAGACTTAGGTCTGAAGTAGGTGAGGCTTGAAGATACATAGAAAAGGGAGACAACAAGGAGGTGAGAGGAGCAGGTAGAGAAGGCTTTTTGCTTCCCTGTAGCTGATGGAATCTTGAGAATGGCAGCAGCAATGCGAGTGTAGGAGCATAGGATCAGCATGCAGGGTGTCATGACGACCAGAATAGTTCCAATGATGGCATAGATCTCAAAGAGTGCTGTGTTTGCACAGACCAACCTCAGCACAGGTGGACTGTCACAGAAGAAGTGGTTCACCTTGTTGGTACCACAGAATGGGAAGCTGAAAAGCCATGTGGTCTGCACAGTAGCTACTGGAAAGCCTGGCAACCAGGAGAGAGCAGCCAATCTTGCACAGGCCCTTTGGTTCATGATTACTGGGTAGTGTAAGGGGTTGCAGATAGCTACATAACGATCATATGCCATGGTGGCCAGGAGGAAGCATTCAGCCACCCCAAAGAAAAAGAAGAAGTACATTTGAATAGCACAGCCAAGGAAGGAGATGGTTGTGTCCCGGGCAAGCAGGGTCCCCAGCATTTTGGGTACAATGACTAGGTTGAAGCCAATCTCCAAGAAGGACAAATTCCTAAGGAAGAAGTACATGGGACTTTGCAACATAGAATCAGCCAAAGTAACCAAAATGATGAGGCTGTTTCCCATCAAAGTGACTAGGTAAATGATCAGAAACATCATGAAGAGTAATGACTGTATTTCAACAGGTAGGGAAGAGAAACTCATGAGAATAAACTCACTGACTTTTGTCTCATTTCCTCGAGCCATATTTATGGGGATAGTACTCAGCTGTGAATATGGAGAGATGATTCTTGATTGGAAGCATCAGATTCTGGATTTGTTGCTCAGATTTTGTCTCAGTGTCAAAGAAAGAGGCAAGTGTAATGTCTAAATTGGAAGAAGAAGGCCTTGTGTTTTTTAAAGAATAAAGACAAAAGAAAAATAACCAGAATCTAAATTTTGAGATGGACTTGGATCAACTACTGGAAAAATTTCCCCCCTAATTGCGCATTAGCATGTCCAGAAAGGCCACACATAGCCAGAAACTTGTGCTATTCAGTCCCTGAAAGGACCACCAAAAGACACGTTTCAGATACAATGGTATTTCTGAAAATACCTCAAGTTTTATATACACCCCTTCAACGATCATGATTTCACTAAACGTGTGAATTTGTAAAAACTTTAAAGCATATTAATAATTAAAATGTTGAGTAAAGCATCTAATGATTTTTGTCGTCTTTGTGAAGCTTTTATGCCTTGGGATGTGAGAGTAAGCTTATGTGTATTGAGGACTAGGCATATGTTAGACACACCACACAAGTTATGGCTGGTTTTATCTGTGTATTTACTCATAGGTAGTAGATTGGGCTCAAGGAAATGAAGATACTTGGCCTAAGATACTCAGCAATTAAATGAAAAAATCCAGAATCAAAGCTGTATCTGTCATACATTGGGACTATACTTTGACTACTGCCTTCATCTCAGGGTTAACTCTTTAATGTATAAAATAACTTAAATAGAAACTTCTACAAAATCACAGCTAAGATAGAGGCAAAGAGGCAAACAGTAACAATAATTTTTATATCAAAGTGTTCAGGAGCTCCTCTAAGCTCCACAGGATCTCTCTTTAACAACAAATTTCTAGTTGTAAATTGCTTAAGACTTCCCTGTGTTTTTCGTCTTGGTAGTGTTGAACTTGAAATTTTCATAGAGATAAAGTGAAATCAGGCCAGAAATGAAATTGGCTGAAAGACTGGGGTAAAAGAGAAAGGAATTGAATATCATTAGGGAAATATTGCAAGAAAAAAGGAAAACTCAAAATACTAAAATCATAATTAGGAAGAGAAATCAAGACCAAAAACCTCAATCAACCAAACATACAGGTTTAACAACATGGATCAAAGATGTGCTCAATCTTTCCTTCACATTCCAGAATTAAAATGATCTCCTATGCCATGCTAAGGAGTCTGGTATTTTTTATTGAATAAAATTTTGGATCGGGGGGGTGACATTGTCAGTTATGCCTCATGGAAAGATTACTCTGATGTACAAGAGTGGGTGGGATGATGTGAAAGTCAGAGAGGGACCAAGGGCAGTATGCCTGGATTCAAGAAGAACAGTTAATAGGCAATAACTCTTTCTTTCCTGCGTTTTGAAAAATTGACTCAGTTTTTTACTTAATTATCATGTTTGCTAAAACACCATTTTCTGCTACACGCTCAATAACTTTGTGGTGGAGTTAAAATGAGTGGGATCCCAAAGCAATGAAGAGATTCCAAATTGAAAAATAAAAAATTCCATTTATACCGTTTATTTTTTACCCTTATTCAGAGAATCTAAGTTTTCATATTATCCTTCTCCTGCCAAAATTCGTTCTTACGTTTTTATATCCTTTTTGTTTTTTAAAGGCAGTATTTCGCTTTATTGTATACAGGGTCTAAGAATTAGAATCAACTTGACTATACCTATCAATAGCAACAACATAAGATATTTTCAGGGAATTAATTTAATGATTGAATCTGACAAACAATATAATATTGAGTTTATAAAAATACACATAACATACATTTATGGAATACAGATTTATTTTTGTGTTAATTAATATTAATGGAGACACACTGACCAAGATGGAGGAAGGAAGACTATAGTAGGGGCAGATTTATTATGTTAAGGCTGTATGTTAATGATTGCTCATATGTTAAACATTGTTGCAGTTGTGAATGCAATATATGTGGTTATTGATAAAATATGACCAAGAAAAGAATGTTCAGAAGAAAATATTGAAGAAAAGAAAAAGGTACATTGCAAGAAAGTAGACCAAAACAAAGAAAAATCTATATATCCTTTTACAGGCTATAATTCCACAACAATTTGAAAAAGTCTTGTGCTATTGTTTATTGCCATTGAGTTGATTCTGACTCAAGATGACCCTATGTGTGCAGTGCAGAACTGCTCCCTAAGATTTTTAAGGTTGTGACCTTTTGGAAACAGGTAATCAGACCCTATGGGTGGGTTGGAACTGACCGACACTCTTTGAGCTAGTAGTTGAGCACTTAATGGTCTGTGCCATCCAGCGGCAAAAGTTTTTTGTTGTTTCACATTTTGTTTTGACAGTGCTACAAAGTAGGCAAGTCAGGGTGATGAGTGGAAACAATACCAGTAGGGTGTGACAAGTTTAATGGACTTTTCCTCTTCCTCAATCTAAGAACTGTTGCCTACTTCAAAATACACAATAATCATTTTTCCTTGCCTAGTCACATTACCAGATGACACATGTAGGAACTTCCTCCTCCGTCCAGCAATGCTATCCTTGACAATTGACTGAAAATGGTCAATTATCAATTGTCTAGTATATCTATTGGCTCTCAAAATTAAGATCTGGGAGGAGTATTGTAGTACAATTAAATACTAAATAGTAAGGAAGAGGAAGACTTTACTGATCTAAGAAAAAACGATTAGACAATAACAAGAACTCATGTCGCAACTGGCAAAATCTTTGTTGTCTGCCAGTCATGCTCTGATAAACACTTTGATTTTCAATAACAGATTAACATCATTATAGCATTTATGCAGGGAAAAAATACCTTAAAAATAATATTTATTACACTGCTCTCTTGTAGCACTAAAACTAAATGAAACAGTCTATAGTTTTGAGCAAAAAATGGAGATGTTAGCAAACAGTACTTAGTCTTTGGTTGCTCAAACTCATACATACACAAAATAAAATCCATATAATTTTGAAAAATAAGAAATGCATCAATGATGTAACATAATAATCAGTTACAATATTTTGTCATGAGAATCCAACCCTCTCCCTTCAGACTAAGTAAGTGGAGTAAAGGAAAGCAAAATATGGACATAATCATTAATATTCATAACCCGCGGACTTTGGGGTTTCTTAGGCAGCTGCTTTCCCACTGACAATATGTGAAGCTTTCAGAGGGGAACTGCATAACTGTTTGAAATGGAAGAAATGGACATGTGTCACAAATTATTGTTTTTACAGGGTACTGTAAGAGGTAGTGCATCCAGTAGAGGCACCGTTTCCCACCAACCTATAACAGAAGTCACAGGGAAATAAGTGTTCCATAGGCCAGTGGAACATATGCATCATACCTACACTTTCCCCAGAGCCTAGGAGTCCAGAGGGTTGGATTCTCATGATAAAATATAACTGGGGATACAGGGATTGAGACATGGTTGGAATGGGGAAAAGGGGGGAAATAATGTTAAGATGCTTGGCTATCTTTGAATCTTAATTTCCCTGGCATATAGGGACCCAGCACAGGGTTTTTGAGGCTGTAAATCTTTATAGGAGCAGAAAGGCTCATCTTTCTCCTGCGGAACAGCTGGTAGTTTCAAATTGCTGACCTTGCGGTTGGCAGCCCAATTCATAACCACTACACTACCAGAGCTCCTTAATTGCAGAGATAGACAATGGTTTTTACATACAAGCCTGTTAAAGGCTTTATCATTATATTGACAAATGGAAAACAACTATTAATCTGTAAATGACTGGGTCCATTATGATGCAGATATTTAAATAAATGTCATGTAAATTATTTATGAAGAGCATTTCGTTCTATTGGATAATAATCTATAATATTAAATGGAAAACAAGACATACCTGCATGTGCACATGTAAGATGTCAACTTTGAAATTTGTTGTTGTTAAGTGTCATTGAGTTGGTTCCAACTCATAGCAACCTTCTATAGGGTTTTCAAGGAGTGGTTAGTGGGTTCAAATCGTTGTGGTTAGCAGACCAGTGCTTATCTTACAGTGCTACATCAGGGCTCCATTGTAAATTAGTACATAGACAAAAAAGGTCTATGCAAAATTTTAACAATTATTACCATCAACTGGCATGAAGAATAATGGGATAATTCTTTTAATTTGAGTTTTATGGTTGCTAGCTATCCTACAGTGACTACATTTGTTATGTTGTTGTTGTTGTTAAGTGCCACTGAGTTGGTTCCGACTCATTGCAACCCTGTATAGGGTTTCCAAGTAGTGGCTGGGGAGTTTGAACCACTGATCTTGTGGTTCTAAGCGACCTTGTGATCCAATGCTTTATCCCACAGAGCCACACCAGGATTCCACATTTGTTATATAATAGTAATAAAAGCATTCATGATAAAGGGAAAATAATCCTGTGTTGGTAACATTGGCTGTTGTCATGGACTTTCTTGACAGACGCAGATTGCCAGGGCTTTCTTTCAGGTGCTTCTGGGTGGGTTTGAGCTACCAAACTTTTGATTAGTAGTTGAATGCTTTACTATTTATTTACTAAAAATTTCTGAAGTCCCACTCAGGAAACTATGCTAGGTATTTTTACTTTAATTATTTTATTATTTTCTCACAGAACTGATCTCCATATTACAGATGAAAGTACTAAAGTCTAGAGAAGCTAAGCAAGTTGATACTTTAAAAACTTTGGTAACTTGTTTATTTGTGTAGTAAAGGCAGAGCCAGCACTAAATGTCAGAATCAGAAAATCTATAATAAAAGCAATACAGGGTTTTCAGCATGGCATTTAATATGAATACAACCTATTATTTAGGTCTTATCTTTTGTCCCTATTCTTATATTGTGTACATTATTCTTCACCCATGTTGAGCTTCTTATTGTTTTTTAAACAAACTGGTTCTTTCATGATTCTACAGCAGGAATTGGTACAATTGTAACATATTACATATGGAATTCTGGTGGCATACTGGGTCTACATGATGGACTGCTAACCACAAGCTAAGTAGCTCGATCCACCAGCTGCTCCGTGGGAGAAAGATGAGACTTTCTGCTCTCATAAAGATTTATAGCCTTGGAAACCCTGTACAGGGTCACTATGACTTGGAACAAACTGGATGGCACACAACCAACAATGATGGCAAATATGCAAATACAACTTTGAGGAGCATATGAGCTCTGTACCAGCTTTTCAGTACCTATACAAATACCAAAACTAATATATACACTATATTGTTGTTAAGTCAGTTCTGACTCATGCCAACCAATCCTGTATAGATAGAGCTTCTAAGGCTATAAATCTTCATGGGAGCAGAAAGCTTCCTCTTTCTTCCACAGAGCTCCTGGTAGGTTTGGGTTTGAACTGTTGACCAGTCCTGTGCTTATTCTATACCACTACCTGTGCTTCCTATATTGTTAAGTGCTGTGGAGTTGGTTCCAACACATAGCAACCCTGTACAGGGTTTCTGAGGGGAAGCTGGTGGGTTTGAACTGCCTTGCAGTTAACAGTTCAGTGCTTATCTTACATGGCGCATCAGGATACCAGATATATAAACATATAATACCTTAGCAAATGAGTTCCAATAAAACCTTATCTATGGACAAAGACAAATGAGTTTCATATAATTTTCAGGTGCCATGAAATATTATTTTCATGTTTTTAACCATTTAAAGAGCTAAAAAATTCTTCTTAGCTTGTGGACTGCGTTTGGACTTTATCTTTGCAGACGTCATCATTTCTACCTGGCTGAATTTCATCTTCTTCTTTTCAATACTCAGTTCTGTCTTACCTATGATACTTTCAGATAGGGTTAATCATCTGTGGTTTCTTGTATGCCTAAGATATTGTAATTATTCAGTTAAATTTTAACTACCTCTTTACATCTGATTTTCCAGTTTAATCTGCAAACTCCTTCAGAGCATGAACTGTCTTACTAAATACAGTGCCTGTCCAAAATGATTGAAACATATATTTGCATGAATGAATACAAGAATCTCATAGTGTATATTTTTTTCTGGAATTTCCACTCGTCACTGATGCTGGTATTTCTTTCAATCAGAATATTCACTCAGATTCCATACCTACCCATACTCTTCTAAGAATTCACCCATAATTGCGTTCACTACAAGCTCCATTTTGTGACAAGTGTGTAGTATTGGTGGAAAAGGATTTGGAAGGAAATGAGAGAGATCATGAAAGATCCTGCTAAATTTCTTACAGAATATCTGATAACCATTGGGAAAGGAAAAAAAAAAAAAAGATATTGTCCTGGTTCCCCTGTGAGTTGTTGTTGTTATGTGCCGTGAAGTCGGTTCCGACTCATAGTGACCCTGTACAGGGCTTCCGAGGCTGTAAATCTTTATGGGAACAGAAAGCCTCATCTTCTCCCGCTGAATGGCTGGTAGTTTTGAACTGCTGACCCTGAGGTTAGCAACCCAATTTGTAACCACTGCACTACCAGAGAGACATTATAAAAGCTGATAGCCAATGACCTACCTACAGGCTCATTGCCAGTTCCTCCAATGCCTGGGGCATGTCCGGCCTGTAGGCATTGAGTATTGTTCTTAAATATCATTGAGTCAGTTCTGACTCATAGGGACCCTGTATAGGATTTCTGAGAACTGGCTGGTGAGCTAGAACCACTGACCTTGAGGTTCAAACTGACCTTGCAGTCCAGCGCATTAACCCATCTTAAGTGCCATTGAGTCAGTTCTAACTCATAGTGACCCTGTAGAGGGTTTCTGAGGAGTGGCTAGTGAGTTTGAACTGCCAACCTTGCGTATCAAACTGACCTTGTGGTCCAGAGCATTATCCTGCAACACCAGGACTCCTACAAAAAGGTAGTGTCTCCTCATGCCCTCTGTCCCACAAATTTCCACTGAGGCAAGTTTTCCCTGAATTACTCAGTAGAAAATCAGGATCTAGAGAAGGATATATATACTGTTGAGATTCTAGAGGCTGGCATTGCCTTGACCCAGAAAACTTTAGGAGAAATAATTAGAAACAAAAAATAAATAAAAATAATCTTGTGACCTACTCTATAGGCTATAAATATTTATAGGCACACACAGCCTTAATTTTCTATTGAGGAGCAGTTTGGGGTTTGAACTGCAGAACTTGTGGTAAGCAGTCTAATGCTTATCTCACTGTACCACCACGGCTCCTTGTCCTTTGTTATAAGTAGGGGGAAACTGCAGCTCAGGGAAGAGAGGAACTAAGGAGATCTTCCCAGTATGGACATAGGAATAGAATGATGTGCCCCAGTAAACCCTGCCCAAACCTTGTCTAGTTGAGCAACTGAACCTAGACAAGGGCCCTGACTGATGTGGTCCTTGGTGAGTCATCTTACCTGGACCCAACAGGGAGATAGGTCTTGTTCAGCTCTGCTTAACCATCTATGCTTTGTGCATGTCCTTAGGTACTTGTCACAAGAGCCAGAAGAGGAACCAGGGAAATCTCACTTTCTGCCCTGAATGAGCTGAGCTGTTAGTGGTTGGAGCTGCAGCCAGGCTAGTGCTGGGCTCCCTGTGTCCGACATGACTATACGGGTTGGCCATGTTCCCAGTCCTGATTTAGGAAATTTATTCCCAGCTGTACCTCTTTTGTCCTCAGGGCCAGTCAAAGGGCTTACACTTACTTATATTTTCCCCTAGGTGTTCCTGGGTTCACAACAGCTCCTCTTCTTTCCCATCCTCATGGGAACCTGACCTTTCTTGAATCTAATGTCCTTTGGGGGTCTTGATGAATGCCACACACCAACGACTGAAGTTTAAAAAAGAAAAATTCTGGACTATAAGAAGTATCATTGTTTTAAAAAAAAGCCCAAAATTCTTGGGTTCTGGGTGACCTAAATTTAATCCAAGCTTTAAAATTCACTGACTTGTGATATTTAGCAATTTTGTTAAACTCCTGAGTTCTCCATATTTCTTAGATAAAGATAATTACTCATCAGCCACATCACTGAAACCCTACGCAGGGTCGCTATGAGTTTTAACAACCCTACAGCACTTAACGACAACAATGTTTTCCTATTCATAATCTTTGCTGTTGTTGTTGGTAAGTGCGTTGGAGATGGTTCTGACTCATAGTGACCCTGTATAGGATTTCTGAGGCTTTTAAAAATCTTTGCGAGAGTAGAAATCTTCATCTTTCTCCAGCAATGCACGTGGTGGGTTCAAACCGCTGACCTTGTGATTTGCAGTCCAGTGCTTATCCTATGGAGTCACCGTGGTCCCTATTCACCACCTTGTCTGGTAGTGGTGTGCTGGGTAGTCGGTTCTGACTCCTAGTGACCCTGTATAGGGTTTGCAACACTATAAATCTTTACAGGAGTAGAAAGCCTTATCTTTCTCCCTCAGAATGGTTGGTAGTTTCGAACTGCTGACCTTAAGGTTAGCAGCCTGACTCATAATCTCTACACTACCAGAACTCCTTTATTCATAGCTAATGTTAAGAAAATGTATAAGCACAAGATGTAATTAGCTATTGAGGTTTGGAAATAACTACAGAACATTTGTACAAAGAGTGTACAGAAAAAAATTAAAAACCATTTATTGACAAAAATTGCATGATTAAATGACACTAAGTTTTTGTTGAATTGCTGTTGTTAGGTGTCATCCAGTTGGTTCTGACTCATAACAACCATGTGTGTAGCAGAACATTGCCTGGTCCTATGCCTTTCTCATGAAGTCCTGGTCTGGCTTTGTGGGCTAATGCCCTGGACTGCAAAGTCAGTTTGAACCACAAGGTCCGTGGTTCAAGCTCACCAGCTCCTCCTTGGAAACTCTATACTGGGTCACTATGGGTCGGAACTGACTCCATGGCACTTAACAACAATAACAACACACCATCTTCACAGTTGTTATGTTTGTACCCATTGTTACTGCCACTATGTCAATCCAATCTTACTTTTGTTCACTGACCCTCAAATTTTCCAAGCATGATGTGCTGCTCCTAGCAACATATCCTGACTTCAAGAGATGGCATCTCCGCATCCTTTCTTCTAAGCAGCTTTCTGGCTGTACTTCTTCCAAGACAGATTTTTATGTTTTTCTGGCAATACATGATGCTTTCAAAATTCTTCTCCAACACTATAATTCAAGTGCATTGATTCTTCTCTCCTCTTTCTTATTTATGGTCCACCTTTCACATGCATATGAAGCACTGAAAATACAATGGCTTGGGTTAAGCATACCTTAGTTCTCAAAGTGACTTTGCTTGATTTCTTGACTGCTGCTTCCATGAGCATTGATTGTAGATCCAAGCAAAATGAAGTCTTTGACAACTTTAATGTTTTCTCTATTTATTGTTATATTATTTATTGGTTCAGTTGTGAGAATTTTTGTTTTCTTTACATTGAAGTGCGATCTGTACTGAAGGCTGTGGTCTTTGATCTTCATCAGCAAGTATTTTAAGTCCTCTTTGCTTCCAGGAAGAAAGATTGTATCATGTCATTTTGCATCTCATAGGTGCCTTCCTCCAATCTTAAAGCCAGGTTCTTCTTCATATAACTCACCTTCTAATGTTATTTACTCAGCATATGGAATAAATAAATATGGTGAAAGGACACAATGCTTATGCACACCTTTCCTGATTTTAAACTATTCAGTAAACCCTTGTTCTATTCTAGTGACCAGCTCTTGGTCTATGTACAGGATTTTCATGAGCACAATTAAGTGTTCTGGAATCCCCAATTTTCACAATGTTATCTGTAGTTTGTTGTGAACCACACATTCTAATGTCTGCACATAGTAAATAAAGCACAAGTAAACATCATTCTGGTATTCTCTGCTTTCAGTCCAAATCATTTAATGTCAGCAAGGATATCCCTAGTTCCACATTCTCTTCTGAATCCTGCTTGGATTTCTGGCAGTTCCCTGTTGATGTACTGTTGCAACCATTTTTGGATTATCTTCAGTAAAATTTTACTTGCATATGATATTAATGGTATTGTTCTATGATTTTCACATTCCTTTCTTTGGAACTGACACAAATATAGAAGTCTTCTAATTGGCTCACCAAGTAGCTGTCTTCCAAATTTTTGGCATAGATGAATGAGTGCCTTCAGTGCTGCATCAGTTTATTGAAACATTTCATTTGGTATTCCATCAATTCCTGGAGACTTGTTAATTGCCAATGGCCTTCAATGCAGCTTAGTCTCCTTCTTTAAATACCATCAATTTTTGATCAGATGATACCTCTTGAAATGATTGAACATTGGCCGATTCTTCTTTATAGAGTGACTCTGTGCATTCTTTCTACCTTCTTTTATATGGCTTGCATTATTTAATATTTTGCTCATAGAATCCTTCAGTATTTCAATCCAAGTCTTGTTTTTTTTTTTCAGCTTGAGAAATACTGACTGTGTTTTCCATTTTGCTTTTCTTACTGCATTTTTTTGTTTGTATTTCATTATAATACTTCACTTAGTCTTCTCAAGCTGCCCTTTGAAATTTTCTGTTCATGCTTCCTCATTTCTTTCAGTTACTTTAGCTTCTCTACATTAAAGAGCAAGTTTCAGAGGCTTTTCTGACATCTGTTTTGGTCTTTTCTTTCTTGCCTGTCTTTTTAATGATCTTTTGCTTTTTTCATATGTGATATTCTTGATGTCATCTCACAATTACTCAGGTCTTTTGTCATTAGATATACTCAATGTTTTATTTGATTCTTGTGTACTTATTTTAATACATCTAATCTGTCTTTGAGATTATCTCTCAATTCAGTTGGAATATACTCAGGGTTTTATTTTGTTTTTCTGTGTACTTAATTAATGGTTTGTTCCACAGTCAGTCTCTGTCCTTGTTGTGGCTGATAATACTGATCTTCTCCATTGTCTGTTCCCATAGATGTAGTCAATTTGATTCCTATATATTCTATATGGTGAGGTTTACATGTATAGTCACTTTTATGCTTAAAAAAATTATTTGCAATGAGTAAATCATTGGTCGTAAAATTTGATTATGTGATCTCTAGCATCTTTTTTGTATCACCAAAGCCATACTTTCCAACTATGGATCCTTCCTCTTTGTTTCCAATGTTTGCATTCCAATCACCAGTAATTATCCATGTATCCTATTGCATGTTTGATCAATTTCAGACTGAGGAAGTTGGTAGAATTCTTCAATTTCTTCATCAGTGACAAATATTTGGTGAATCAATTTGCATACTAATGCTATTAACTTGTCTTCATTGTAGTCACATGGATGCTTTTCTATCACAGACAGTATTGTACTTCAAGTTAGATCTTAAAATGGTCTTTTTGATGGTGAATGCAATGCCATTCCTCTTCAGTTTGTCTTTCCCCACTCTGTAAACCATATGATTGTCTGATTAAAAATGAACAATACCAGTCCATCTCATCTCACAAATGCACAGGATATTGATCTTTATGCTTTCCCTTTAATTTTTGACAAATTCCAATTTCCTAGATTCATACTTTGTACATTTCACATTCCAAATATTCATGGACATTTGCTGGTGTTTTTTTTTTTTTTTTTTTAGTTGTGCCCATCAGCAAATGAAGATGCTTGAAGGGTTTGGAAGGTCAGGAAGGTCAGCTCTACATTGAAGAGGCAGTTCTTCCCCAGTTGTATTTTGAGCACCTTTAATGTTAGGGGCTTGACTTCCAGCATTATATCAGACAATGTTCTGCTATTATTCATGCCTTTCATTGACTAACCACTGAGAAGTGGTCTACTTCCCCTTTTTCTTGTCTATCTTAGTCTGGATGTTATATTGAAACCTGCCCATCATGGTGACCCTGCTGGTATTTAAAATACTGGTGGCATAGCTTCCAGCATCACAGCAACACACAAGGCACCACAGTGCAACAAACTGAGAGAAGAGTGTTTTTTTTTCTGAATTATACAGTTCTGTTCATCTAACTTCCTGCTTGGGATTAAATATTTGGTCTCCTGACAAGCTCCTGTTGCCTGGGTATATTAATTGTTAAAAACTAAAATTAACTAAGGGAATGCTTTCTCTGCAGTGAAGCCAGGATGTGGAAAGAATACACCTCAAGCTAAGAGGTTTTGATACTGATACTTTGGTATAAAATGACCTTAAAAAATACCCCTGTTATAATAATGATATAGAAAAAAATCTCAAGAAAAAAACTTGAACTATAGACTGTTATCTAACGTTTCCTGGTTAACCAAGAAGATTTTACAAAAACATACAATTTTTAAAGAACAAGACTTAGTGTTCATTCTTATTGTCATCTCCATCTATGAAGAATGTCTTCTGTCTACCTTGAATATCTTTATGACATTTCTTAGAAATATTCATTGTAAACATTTTGATATGATTACAAATCTTTCTTCACCTCTAAAGAATATTCCTTGTGACCTGAATCCAAAATTAACCAAATGACTATATTGTGATTCCTTTGTTTCATAAACGATATCAAACTGTGTGAAAAAAAAATTAAGTTGCTATAATCAGTTCTCACTCATTTTAGACTGTTGTCTTCCTACATCTGGGTGTAATAGTTTGTCTTCCTCTGAATGTTGCTGTTAGATGTGTTTGAGTCAGTTCTGACTCATAGTGAGCTTATGCGCAACAGAGCTTATGCCCAATCCTGTGCCATTCTCACAATTGCTGTTGCCACTGTGCCTATCCATCTCATTGGGGGTCTTCTTTTTCACTGACCCTGTACTTTACCAAGCATGATGTCCTTCTCATGGGACTGATCTCTCCTGATTATATGTCTGAAGTATGGGACACAAAGTCTGGCAATACTGGCTTCTAAGGAGCATTCTGGGTATACTTTTTCCAACACAGATTTGTTTGTTCTCCTGACAGCCCATGGTACTTTTAATATTCTTCTCCAACACCATAACTCAAATACATCAATTATTCTATACAGTCTTCTTTATTCATTGTCTAACTTTCACATTCATATGAAGCTATTGAAAATACCATAGCTTGGGTCAGGCACACCTTAGTCCTCAAACTATCATCTTTGCTCTTGAATACTTTAAAGAGGTCTTGTGAAGCACATATGCCCAATGCAGTACACTGTTTGATTTCTTGATGGTTGTTTCCATGAGTGATGATAGTGGATACATGCAAAATGAAGTCTTTGATAACTTCAATCTTTTCTCCTTTATCATGATATTATTTATTGGTCCAGTTGTGAGAATTTTTGTTTTCTTTGCATTGAGATGCAATCCATACTGAAGGCTGTAGTCTCTGATCTTCATCAGTAAGCATTCCAAGTCCTCTTTGCTTTCTGCAAACAAGGTTATATTATCTGTGTGCTTCTGGGTGTCAATGAGTCCTCCTCCAGTCCTGATGCCATGTTTTTCTTCATATAACCCAGCTTCTTGAATTATTTGCTCAGAATATAGATTGCATAACTATGGTAAAAGAATACAACACACCTTTCTTGATTTTAAACCATACAGTATCCCTCGCTCTGTCTGAATGATTGCCTCTTGTCTATGTACAGATTCCTCATGAGTACAATTTAGTGTTCTGGATAACATGGAAGCAGCAGTCAAGAAATCAAACGATGTATTGCATTGGGCAACAGACCTCTTTAAAGTGTTGAAGAACAAAGATATCAGTTTGAGGACTAAGGTGTGTATGACCCAAGCCATGGTATTTTCAATAACCTTGTATATATATGAAAGTTGAACAGTGAATAAGTAAGACCTTAGAAGAATTGATGCATTTGAGTTATAGTGTTCGATGGGAATATTGGAAGTATCATGGACTGCCAAAACAACAAATAGATCTATGTTAGAAGAAATACAGCCAGAGTGCTTCTTGGAAGTCAGGATGGCTAGACTTCATCTCTCATACTTTGAACATATTGTCAGGAAGGACCAGTCGCTGGAGAAGCATATCATGTTTGGTAAAGTGGAGGGTAGGAGAAAAAGAGGAAGAGCCCCAGTGAGATGGATTGGCATTGTGGCAGCATCAATGGGCTCAAATGTAGCAACAATTAGCCCATGGTTGGACAGTGTTTAGTTCTGTTGTGCATAGGGTCCCTATGAGTCAGTACCAACTTGATGACACCTAACAACAACAAAACTTGTTTTTGCCTTATGTGCTTTTAAGAATTCTTAAGAGCTCTGTGGGGATTTCATGATAAATCTTATGCTTCTATTTCCTCCTTAACTTCTTCCAACTTTACAATACTCTAAAAGAAAATGATATTTTGAATTCAACCTTAGATTCAAATCCTAAATCTGATAGTTAAATAGCTGTTACTATGGGCAATTGTCCACTCTCTGGAAGCCAGTATACTATTTTATATACTGTGATATGACCTGTAAAGATTAAATAATAGCTTACTTAAAACCATGTAGCTCATTTTTTTGCTATCAGTAAATAGTTACTAATTTTCCTTGGTCCCTGGGAGAAGTGGGAGCCTACACAGATTTTTTTATGTTACAATTACAGGTTTCCCCCGTTATCCTAAAACAAGAACATTCATTAGCTGAAATGGTGTAAAGCAAAGAAGCACTTGCCATTAATTTAGATGGTAAAACTTTTGAGTGTTCTCAGATCCCCAAAATAACCTGCCAAATCATACCAAATATCACATAAAACCTAAAGTAGAACTAACAGACAGAGTTCACAGACATAGTTAGAACTATGGTAGGATGTAGAGATGGAGTTCTAGAGGAAAAAATTTTGGCTAATGAAAGCAAAGTGGAATACAGTGAACTTTTTAAAAGCAGGGATACCTAGTTGTTGTTGTTGTTAAGTGCCGTCGAGTCGGTTCCGACCCATAGCGACCCTGTACAGGGTTTCCGAGGGTGTAAATCTTTACGGGAGTAGAAAGCCTCATCTTTCTCCCACGGAGCGGCTGGTAGTTTCGAACCACTGACCTTAAGGTTCACAGTCCGATTCGTAACCACTATGCTACCAGAGCTCCTTAGGGATACCTAGAGTAGCAAATATTTGTTAAGAATTCTGCATAACTGATATTCTACTTTAAATTTCAGAATCACAAAGAACAACCAAACAAATCCAGAAATCATTATAGAACTGGTCATAGAGATCTGCGAGTGGAAGTTATTGGTTCATATTTCATTTTCCTACATGGTATCTCTTTTGCCCTAAACAACTGCTTTAAAACTTTCATAATGGGTTTTATTATTTTCATTTAACCCTGGCATCAATCACATAAGGTAAGTATTGTTACCCCATTTATAAATGAAAAAAATTTAAAATAGATATTAAGAGAAATGTGAAGTACTTGCATACCTAGTATATAGCAGACATAGGATTTGACACCTGCTCATCCAGACTTCTAATTGTTGAGAAATTTTAAAAGTGTGATGTTGAGAAAAATAAAATAGTTTGATTTGATTATAACTGAATGAATAAGGGATAGTTAGAATGCAAATTGGAAAGATAAACTGGAGTTGAATGGGGCTTATATAACAGGCTAAGGACATTAGTTTTATTCTGGAGGTAAGGGTGAATCAAATGAATTTTAAGTATAATAATGATAGCTCATCCTTTTGTTTTAGCAAGAATTATGGCGAGTATATGGATCATGAATTGGAATGAAATGTATGCGTAGTCTAGAGTATGACTGGAGGCAAGAAGACCAATCAGAAGACTTTAGCAATAATCTTAGTGGGCACCTTGACAATGGATAGGATCTATGAGAGACAGTACACATAGAGGAGGGAAGAGAAGAATCTACTCTTGTACTCTTATATATAATTTTAAAGGACTCGTGAACTAACACTGAGTCTGTACATAGAAGGTAAGTAAAACAGCAAAGGAAACAATGGAAAGCAAGAGAGTCAGAAGTTTTAAGAGCAATTTTTCATTCATATAAGCATAAAAATAAATAAATACATAAATAAATAAACACAACAACAAAAAAAAAAACCCTGAAGAGCATTTGACTTCCTCTAGAATCCCTCAAGAATTCATCTGTTCCAAGCCTCAAATTACTGGACTCCATTGTAACGTCTTCCCACAGAAGGCCTTGGTCTCCCTAGACTGTAGTCTCGGAGAGCTGTAAGGGACCCTGGAGACCTGAGAATAAACTCCCTAGCAGGCCCTCTGCTAAGGGGACTTAGTTTTCTCTACATCTAATGCAGCTACACTTATCATCACTGACTTTATTCCTCAGCTTTCTTCACCTCTACGGTTGCCGACTAACTTGTCTATTAATGAGCAGTGACAGGCTATGACCTCATTAAAAAGTTATTAATGAGGCACATTGCTGTTCAGAGAGCACAGTTAACTGAGCCCCCCAGTTACCTATGCTGGGACTTGGCAGGAAAGCCTAGGTGAATAGAGGCTCAGGTCTTGGGAGAGGACTAATGAACTCAGTCTGCTTAGTCATAGTTCCTAAGGAACTAAACTTGACAAGCAGGCCAGCTTTGAAACTCCTGTCCCTATTGTCCTGTAGGAATATGAGTGGGTAAGGTCCAGGGCAGCTCTGATTCTCCTCTCAGCTGTCTGCTTAAGGTCTGCTCTGCTCATCCATTTTGATGGAGGGCTTCAATTTCTTAGATGAAGATCAAAATGTGGATTTGTGTTGCATTGAGTTTGTGGCTTGAGAAGACATTTGAATAGGCTCTATCCAATAAGCTATGAGCCTGTGCCACTCATTCTCTGCACTTATACCAAATAAACCTTTCCAAAATGCTTAGTTGATTGTTATTTTACATTTAATGGCTCTGTATAACTCATGAATAAAGATTCAAACTGCTTAGCATATAAAGTCCTTAAATATTTGACTCCTACCTACCTCCCACATACTTCTCCCTTCAAGATCTTGCCCATGTTATAATTTTGTAAATATTATTATTACAACTATCATCACCACCGCCATAATCTTCATCAACATCTTTATAGTGCTTACTATGTATCCACTAAGGAACTTTGGTAGTGTAGTGGTTACGGATTGGGCTGCTAACCTCAAGGTCAGCAGTTCAAAACTACCAGCTGTTCCATGAGAGAAAGATGAGGTCTTTTGCTCCTTAAAGATTTACAGCCTCGGAGGGTCACTATGAGTCGGAAC
>NW_006408658.1:1567343-1580665 GCF_000296735.1 Chrysochloris asiatica
ATTATCTGCAAGTGTGGGTGTTCTTGTGCATATGCCCTCTCTCTTATCAGCTGGATGCTTCACTCTCCACTCTAGTTCTCTGTGGCTATGTTACTTGACTCTGGGACCAGGAATCCTCACGTCTTGCCATACTGCTGGCCAACCAGGTCTCTACCCAGGTTCACAGGAGTCTATTGAATGTGGTTGGACTTAGCTCACAGCTTCATTGCTGTTTTTCTCTCACTTCCCCTTATCCAGGACCAACATGGTTACCAGTCAGAGTGCATGTCTGCTTGTGTATTCCCATTGAATCTTTGTCTTGGAAAGGGGTTTGCCCTGAGGTGACCCGACCACTTGGCTTGATGTCTTCTGGGTGAGCAACTTGCTTGTTCTTGTAGTAATCAGTCGAACTGCCATTATTGTTTTGTATTTTTCCTGGCGGTCTTTCTTTCAAGAAGTATCTTCTGGCTAGGATTTTGTTGAGAATTTTTGCATCTATATTCATGAGTGATATTGGTCTATTATTTTCTTTCTTAGTGATGCCCTTCCCTGGTTTTGATATGAGGGTTATGCTTGCTTCATAAAATGTATTAGGAAGTTTTTCATCCTCCTCTATATTCTGGAATAATTTTAGTAGAATTGGTAAAACTCCTCCCCCAGTGTTTGGTAGACCTCACCAATGAAGCCATCTGAGCCTGGATTTCTTTTGGTTGGGAGTTTTTTGATGACCTGATCAATTTATTCTTTTATTATGGATCTGTTCAAGTTTTCTGCTTTACTCTGTGTAAGTTTAGGTAGGTCGTGTTTTTCTAAAAATATATCCATCTCTTCTAAGTTTTCAAATTTGTTGGAGTACAACTTTTCATAGTATTTTATTATTATCCTCTTGATTTCCTTTGGTTCCATTGTGACATCGCCCACGTGATTTCTAATGCATATTATTTGTGTCTTCTCCCTCTTTTCTTTTGTTATATTTGCCAATGGTTTGTCAATCCTTTCAAAGAACCAGCTTCTTGTTCTGTTGATTCTTTTTATAGTTTTTCTATTTCCTATATCATATATTTCTACTTTAATCTATATTACTTCTTTTCTTTTGGTGGCTGTAGGTTCCTTCTGTTGGTCTATTTCTAATTGTTGTAGATGGTGTTAATTTTGGTTCTTTCTTCTTTTTGGATTCCTGTATGATTTTCTTGATGGCATCTGGGGATTTGACTGCTGCCTATTTATTGGCAGAAGCTACTTATGCAATCTTGATATTTTTAGAGTCCTTTCTGAAATTATCAAGCAACCCTTTGCTAGCATTAAATTCTCTAGCTTTAATTCTTCACCTTCCTTTTGCTTTAAGTTGTCATGTAATGACTTCATTTTTATCTCAAATAATATTAGTGTCTTTGTCTTTCTTATATCAATCTGGAAAGATCCTTCATTTTCAGTATGAATTACAAAAGGTATTTTGCATAGCAAGGATTTCACACCTGCTGGCATATCTGTAGTGATAGCTCCATGAATTTCCTTTTCTTTATTTACAATGGCCCTTATTCTGGCCTACTTTACCTTGAAATTGGTGGACAACCATAGCTGGAGACCTCAGTCTATTGTTGCTATTGTTTAGTGCTATCAAGTCAGTTCTGATCATTGTGACCCTTTATAGGGTATCCAAGAGTAGCTGGTGGGTTTGAACTGCCAACCTTGTGGTTAGCAGTCCAGTACTTACAGCATCACACTAAACCTCAATCTATGGTACACATTAAATAATTCAATGTTTTCTTATAGGCTCACAACTTTTCTTGGCTTCATGGGAATATGTCCAGTATCTTCAGAGGCATTTTGTATGAGTCCTATGGTGTTATTCAGGGTTCACAGTATTGTGCTAAACACAATGAAAATTACACGAGAACCACAAAATAGCACTTTTTACCATGAAAAGCCAAGAAATTTGAAAGACACCTACCTGGCCAACTGATTGAGAGAGATCTATAGTTGTGTCCATTTCAACGGAATACAGAAACCATAGAACAATATCATTAGTATAACATGCAAACAAATTTTTGCTAAAGATAATTGAAAAACAATTGCAGCATTACATTGACAGGGAATTGCCTGAGGGTCAAGCTGGAGTCAGACAAGAAGGACATCATTGCTGATGTCAGATGGTTCTTGGCTGAAAGCAGAGAATAGCAAAAAGATGTTTATCTATGATTACTGACATCCAAAGTCTTTCAGTTGTGTGAATCATGACAAACTATGGACAACATTATGGAAAATGTGTATTTCAAAACCACTTATGCTCATCAGGAACCTATATGTAGACTAGGAAGTAGTCATTCAAACAGAAAAAAGGAACACTGAATGCTTTAAAATCAGAAATGGTGTGTACCAATTTTTCACCATACTTATTCAATCTGTATGCTGATCAAATAATCTGAGAAGCTGTATTATATGAAGAAGAATGTGGCATCAGGATTGGAGGAAGACTCATTAACAACCTGCGTTATGTAAATGATACAACCATGCTTGCTGGAAGCCAAGAGGACTTTAAAATGTTTACTGGTGAACATCAAAAACTATAGCCTTCAATATAGGTTGTACCTCAATGTAAAGAAAACAAAAATCCTTAGCCACTGAACCAATAAAAAACATAATGATAAATGGAGATAAGATTCAATTTGTTAAAGATTTCATTTATGTGGTTCCACTTCTACATTCATGGAAACACTAGTTAAGAAATCAAACAATGTATTGCATTAGACAAATGTGCTGCGCAAGACCTCTTCAAGGTGTTCAAGAGCAAAGATAACTGTTTGAGAGCTAAAGTGTGCCTGATCCAAGCCATTGCCTTTTCAATAGCCTCATATGCATGTGAAAGTTGGACCATGAAAAAGGAATACCATAGAAGAATTGATGCATCATGGTGTTGGAGAGGAATTTTAAAGGTACCATGGATTGTGAGAATTACAAGCAAATCTATGTTAGAAGACGTACAATCAGAAGGCTCCTTAGAAGCCAAGATGGCCCGATTTCATCTCTCATATAATTGTTACATATTATGAGGAAGGACTAGTCCCTGGAGAAGGACATCATGTTTGGTTAAGTGAAAGGCTAGTGAAAAAAGAGGGAGACTCCAATGAAATGATTTGATGCAGTGACAGCAGCAATGGGCTCAAGGGTAGCAGCAATTGTGAAAATGGTGCAAGACCTGGCGGTGTTTAGTTCTGTTGCTCATATGGTCGCTATGGGTCGAATAGACTTTACAGCACATAGTGATAAAGCAATTTATTGGAGAGACAAATAGCTCATGTGGGGATAATTTTAAGTGGATATTCCTAACACTTGAGTTTACCATAATAGCAGTAAGTTTTTTGTTAAGTGCCATGAAATCGATTCTGACTCATAGCAACCCTTTTAAGGTTTCTGAGGCTTTTCAAATCTTTTTAGTAGTAGAAACCTTATCTTTTTTCTGAGTAGTGGATGATGGGTTCGAACTGCCAACTTTGTAGTTCACAGTGCTGTGCTTATCCTGTGTAGCCACTGAGTTCCATAGCAACAAAAGGTGACACAGAATTATTACAGTCATACAATCTCTACCACAGTTAATTTCATTCAGTTATGATTTAGTACTGAATCTGTACATTTGTTTACATATTTCTGGACTGCAAATGGTGCCCTGAACAATCTATAAGTGTGTGTGTGCATAAGTTTTAGTACATTTATTACTTTTTTGTAATAGGTTTGTGTATATTTTATGGTTGTGTTGTTAAGTGCTCTTGAGCCAGTTCCAACTCATAGAGACCCTTTACAGAGTTTCTGAGGAGGAAATGGTGAATTTGCATTGCTGACACTGTGATTCACACTGACCTTGTTGTCAGTACCTATCCTACAGCGCCGCGCTAGATAGGGTAGTAAATGATAAAATAGACTATTATCTACATATAGGACTCCTGCAAGGTCCATCGTTCAGACTCACCAGACACTCCTTGGAAACACAATATAGGTTGCCGGGTCAGAATTGACTTGACAGCACTTAACAACAGAAACCTTTTGTTAAAAATTTTCAATATTTGTAAGTGATGCTGTTAATTGGCAAGTTTTTTTCAAACTACTGCAAATCTGCAAAAATATTTCCAATATATTTTTTGAAAAAAAAAACTATGTTTAAATGGACACGTGCAGTTCAAACCTGTGTTGTTCAAGGGTCACCAGTACAGTCAATTTTTACCTCTCTCTTCCTCATTAACAATATTTCAACCAAATAGATTTTTATGTTTCTTCATGTACCAGTAACCACCCACTCATTTGTTAGCTTGCCATACTGTGGTGGTGTGCATGTTGCTATGATGCTGGGAGCTATGCCTCCAATATTTCAAATACCCACAGGGTACTGATGCTGGACAAATTTCATTGAAGCTTCCAGGTTAGAAGAGATCAGGAAGACAGTCCTGACAATCTACTTCTGAAATTAGTCATTGACAACTTTATGGATAACAAGAATGGTATCACCCATAAAACCATCTTCCAGAGTGCTAGAAGATGAGCAACTCAGTTTGCAAGTCATTTTAAATATTATTGGGTAAGAACTGTCTCATTAAAGTAGAGTTGGCCTTAATGATGCAGATGAAGTAAAATCTTCTGGACTTTCATATTCTGATGTGGCAATAGTTAGAATGAGAATCAACATCTGTAGACAAGAAAGTAAATTCATGAGAGCCAAATGACCTTAAATACATCCCACCTGAATTTAGAAACCATTTGAAGAACTGATTTGACTCACTGAACACTAATGATTGAAGACAGAATAGTTGTGGTATGACATCAATGACAGTATGCATAAAGAAAAAGGCCATTGAAAAGAGTGGAGAGAAAGAAAAGACAAAAAGTGATACCAGAAGAGACTATTAACCTTACATGTGAGTGCAGAGGAGCTAACACAAACTGACAAAACAGTGAAGTAATCGAGCTGACCAGACGATTTTAAATGGTGCCTTGAGAAGACAAGGTAAAGCATTATGATGAAATGTACAAAGACCTGGAGTGTTAGGCAACCAGCAGGGGAAAACATAATTAACATTTCTAAGCTGAAAGTTGAAAAGAAAATCCAAGCCTTGGGTTGCAATACTAAAGGATTCTCTGTACAAAAGATGGAATAATGTAGAAAGCATTAAAGATGAAGGGAATACACAGAGTCACTGTACCAAAAAGCATTGTTCGATGGTCAGCATTTCAGGAGGTGGCATGTTATCAAGAACTGCTGGTACTGATGATGCACTAAAAGTATTGGTGAGATAGAATACTTCAGGAACTGACAGAATGACCAATTGAAACAGTTCAACAAACCGATGCAACATTGGAAGTGCTTACTCATCTATGTAAAACATTTTAGAAGACAATTGCTTGACCACATAACCAGAAGAAATCCATCTCCATGCTCATTCCAAGAAAGATCAAATGGCATGTAAAAGTTATTGAAAAACATCACTGATATTGCATGCTAGCAAACTTTTGTTGAAGATAACAAAAATGGCTGTAGTTGTAGATCAACAGAGAACTTCCAGAACTTCAAGCCAAATTCAGAACAGGATGTGGAACAAAGGATATCATTGCTGACATGAGATGACTCTTGAAAGCATAGGAAAGAGGAAAGATATTTACTTGTGTTTTATTGGCTATGCAAAAGAATTTAACTGTGTAGATCATAAAAAATGTTGGATACCAACGCAAAGATTGAGAATTTCAGAACACTTGATTATGCTCATGAAGAGCTTGTACACAGATCAAGAAGCACGAATGCTTTAAACTTGTAAAAGATTGTATCCTTTCACCTTACTTATGTGTCAGACTGCAGAGTCCTTTGAACTGCAAGGCTGGTGGTTCAAGCTCACAGGCTGCTCCTTGGAAACCCTATACAGGTCACTATGGGTCAGAATCTAATCAACGGAACTTAACAACAGCAACAACAATATTACATCTAGATGCTGAGCAAACTATTCTGGAAGCTGAACTATATGAAGAAGAACGTGACATCAGGACTGGAAGAAGTCTCTACCAATTTGTGATATGCAGATGATGCAACCTTGCTTGCTGAAAATGAATATGACTTGAAACATTAATGATGGTCAAAACATGTATTGCACCTAAACATGAAGAAAATGAAAATCCTCATGACTGGCTTCAAAAGCAACATTATGACAGATGGTAAAGGAATTGAAATTGTTAAGGATTTCATTCTATTTGGGTCAACAATCAACAACCACGGAAGCAGCAGTAAAAAAAAAAGTTAAATGACATGTTGCGTTGGGCAAATCTTCAACAAAACAACTCTCTAAAATCTTACAATCAAGGTGTGCTTGACTCAGCCCATGGTAGTTTCAATGGCTTTGTATGTATGCAAAGCTGAACAATGTAAAAACTCAGTGACCCTCTGTATAACACAACGTGAAACACGGCATGACCCTATCATTCTCATAATTGTTGTTCTTTTAGAGGCCATTGTTGCAAGTACTCTGTCAGTCCATTGAGGATCTTCTTCTTTTTCACTGACCCTCAACTTTATCAACATGATGTCCTTCTCCAGATATACTGTCAGTCCTTCCTGATAACATGTCTGTGAGATGAAGTCTTGTCATCCTAGCATCTAAGGATCATTCTGGCTGTATTTATTCTAACATAGAATTTTTTGTTTTTCTGGAAGTCCATGGTGTATTCAATATTCTTTGCCAACATCGTAATTTAAAGGCCTGAAGTCTTCTATGGTTTTCCTTATTCACGGTGCAGCTTTTGTGTACATATACGGCAATTGAAACTACCATGGCTTGGGTCAGGTGCACCTTAGTCTTCAAAGCTACGTCTTTGCTTTTTAACACTTTAGAAGTCATTTACAGCAGATCTGCCCAGTGCAACATGCCATTCGATTTCTGACTGCTGCTTCCTTATGGGCATTGGTCATGGACCCAAGTGAAATGAAATCTTTGACTTTAAACTTTTGTCCATTTATAGGGATGTGCTTATTGGCCTTGTTGTGAGGATTTTTATTTCTTTATGCTGAAGTATAATCCATATTTGAAGCTATATTCTTTGATCTTCATCAATAAGTGCTTCAAGCCCTCATCATTTCCAACATGCAAGATGGTGACATCTGAATATAGCAGGTTGTTAATGAGCCTTCTTCCCATCCTGATGCCACACTCTGCTTTATATAGCCTAGCTCCTTGGATTATTTGCTCAGCATACATACTGACTAAATATGGTGAAAGAATACACCCCTGATGCCTACCTTTCCTGATTTTAAACTACACACTATCCTCTGTTCTGTTGAAACCAACTTTCATATTAGCAAATGATCTGCTCTGCAATCAGTTCCTGGCTTTGTTCTTTTTGACAATATTGAGCTCTTCATTGTCTAATTCCACAGATATAGCTGATTTGATTCTTGTGTTTTCCATGTGGCCACATAACTATTTATGTTGCTGAAAAAGAGGTATTTACAATGAGTAAGTCATTGGCCTATCATTTGATCTGGTATCATTTCTATTACCAAGAACATATTTTCCAACTACCAGTCCATCTTCTTTGTTTCCAAATTTCACATTCCAATCACTAGTAATTGTGGGAAAAAGAAATAACACATTCAAATTTTGGTGATGACAGTCTGAATGAATGTGAGAGGAAAAGTGGGAGTATACCACAAATATATGAGGGCTGGAAAGATATTACCAAACATCTTAAGGCAATGAGTTCCTGTGCCTGGGGGCTTAGGATCATAATATCAGGGGACACCAGAGTCAATTGGCATAACATAGTCTACAAAGGCAGTGTTCTATATCCTACTTTGGGAATAGCATATAGTGTTTTAAGAGTTCATGAATGGCCACATTCCAGGTGCTGCTATTGGTATTTCCATGTGTGGAAGAAATAAGAGTGATGAAAATTGAAGATACTTGACATCAGTTAGTCCCATGGACTAATGGACCATATGAATCAGTCTCCACAACTCCGGGAACAGAAGAACTAGATGATGCCCAACTACCACACCAACTGCTCTGAAAGGGATCACATTAGAAGGTCCCAGATACAGTAGGAGAAAATGTGAAACAAAACTCAAAATTATAAAAAAAAAATAGGGCTTACTGGTCAGAATAATACTAAAATAACCCAAGACTATGACCCTGGACTACCCTTCAGGTCTGGCAAGGAACTCATCCTCGTGGCCCAATTTTCAGTCAAGCAGTAGATAGGTAACCATGGAATAGTCAATCATTCAAAATCAAAAGGTCAACATTTACCTAAGGACAAAGTTGGAAAGGGTGGGAAGGTGGATGAAATGGAAATAGGAACCACAGGAAGGAAGTGGGATAACTATTGTTGCAACCATTGTGATGAAACAAAGTGTATGATTGTTGAGTGTAAAACTTGATGACCTTTTCTATAAACCTTCAGTCAATTCACAATAATAATAATAAAATTATGGTGTTGACAAAGAATACTGAGTATACTGCCAGAAGAATGGAGAAATCTATATTGAAAGAAGTATAGCCAGAATGCTCTTTAGAAGTGAGGATGGTAAGACTTAACTTTGTACACACAACCAGGAGGAACCAATTTCTGGAGAAGGCTACCATGCTCAAAAGGGAGAGTAAGTAAAATGAGGGAGATCCTCAAATGACATGGTGGAAACTGTGGCTGCAACAGTGACTTCAAACCTAGTCTTTATGAGGATGATATAGGGCTGAGGACTAACTATGTCATTCTGTTATACACAAGGTCACCATGAATTAGAACTGACTTGATGGCACCTAGAAGAATACAAGCCACATTTAGAAGAGGATGTTGAATGAGGGATAGCATTGCTGATGTCTGATGGATCTTGGCTAAAAGCAGAAAATACAAGAAAGACATTTACTTGTGCTTTATTAACTATGCAAAGGTTTTTCACTGTGTGGATCATGACAAGTTATGGACAATATTGTGAAGAATAAGTGTTCCAGAACACTTAATTATACTCATGAGGAACCTGTACATAGACCAAGAGACAGTTTTTTGATCAGAACAAGGGGATACTGAATGGTTTAAAATCAGGAAAGGTATGCACCAGGGTTATATCCATTCATTATACTTATTCAATTTGTATGCTGAGCAAATAATCTGAGAAACTGGATTATGTGAAGAAGAATATGGCATCAGAATTGGTGGAAGATTCATTAACAACCTGTGATATATAGATGATATAACCTTGCTTGCTGGAAATGATGAGAACTTAAAATATTTACTGATGGAGATCAAAGACTACAGCCTTCAGTATGGCTTTAACTTAAATGTAAAGAAAACAAAAATCCTCACTACTGGACCAATAAATAAAATGGTAAATGAATGTACAACCAAAACTCATGGAAGCAGCAGACAGGAAATCAAGTGACACAGTGCATTTTAGCTTGCACAGAGATTTAAATGTTAAGTGATAAAGCCAAAGAAGTATTAGAAGAAAAAATGAAATAATACTTTGGAGACCTCAGTCTGACACAAAATCCAGAAGCCATAAAAGGAAAAGTTAGTACAATTGATTACATAAAAATAAATATGTGGGGATAAATATTACCATGAGCAAAATCAATATAAATATAATCTGGAAAGATATTATCAACTCACTTTACTGTCAGAGTTATTTGTGAGTAAACACACACTAGTCAGAAAAAAGTACCATAATAAATGGAAGCATTGATTTGATGCAATAGATGACTGTGCATGGTGACTTTTCTATTTATTTTTTAAAACAGAAAATGTATTTGGTTTATTGTGGCAACATTTTATAATAAAATTCACTAATTTTAAATACACGAGGGGCTTCAAAAAGTTTGTGCAAATATTCCATGATCAATCATTTGTTGTTGTTTGTTGTTAAGTGCCCTCAAGTTGGTTCTGACCCATGGTGATCCAGTATAGGGCTTCCAAGGAGTTACTTGTGAGTTTGAACCACTGATCTTGAAGTTCAAACTGACTGCAATCCAGCGCATTAACCCACGACGCCACATCAGTCATCTAACAAACTCTATATTCATGATATAAAACCATTCCATAATTCCCCAAAGTTCTTTCATTCCCTTTTGTTGTTATCTTCTAGCTGCAACCAGTGCACCTTGACAAATACCGACTTGCTTTCTGTTACTATGGTGGTGGTGGTTATGTGCCGTGATAGCAGTTCCGACTCATAGCGACCCTGTACAGGGTTTCTGAGGCTGTAATCTTTACGGGAGCAGAACGCTTTATCTTTCTCCCACGGAAGAGCTGGTAGTTTCGAACTGCTGACCCTGAGGTTAGTAGCCCGATTCGTAACTACTGTAATTCCTTACAAATGGAGTCACACATTAGGTAATCTGTTTGTCTGACGTCTTTCACTCAACATAATGCTTTTGAGCTTCACATTTAATGTTGTTGATGTATCAAAATCAGTATTACTCATGGATATTGAATAGTTTATACTTTATGGTATAAGACCCATGTGACTGTTACTAATCTATTTCCTTTTGACTCCAAATTCACTCTTTTTACTTACTCTGTGAAAGTGAGTCCAAGTTCCTGACTTTTTTTCCTGTTCTAGTTGTTTCTAAAGTGTTTGTCTTTAGAGGGCACTGGAGAGACACTGCTGTTTTGCTTCCTGGTTCTGGCATGCTTGTTCAGCCAGTATTCCAATTTGTATGCAGCACTAGTGGTGTTCTCCAGGGGCAGTTTCCTGCAGTGGTTGTAGCTCCTGCAGTTCAGCCCATCCAGCAGCAACCAGAAATTAACAACTTCCCTTGGCTTCGGTGTTCTAGAACTGTTGGCAGCCATGTCTCCAGTGAGACATCTCCCTGTGAACAGGTTTCTCAGCATCCTGGAGGGCACATTGATGGCAAGTTGTAGAGGGCAGATTTCTAGTAAAGTCCACAAACATGGCACCACAGAAACTTTGACATCAATGAGCCATGAGGTCTTTTTTGAGTGTGCCGTATCAGCTATCCAGATAGTGGCTACATCTCTGTTCTGCTCATGTCTTTTTTTTTTTTTTATGTTTTATTGTGAATTATGTGCTAGTTTACATGGGAGAACATTAGTTTTACATTTATCCTATCATATATCATTTCATTGCCATGGTTACAATCTCTTCCATGCATCATCAACCAACAAAAGGGTATACACTACAAGCCCCTCTCCCACTTTGTGTCTAAAGTCCCTAGCTGCTCCATCTCTCCACGTCATCATCTCTGCCTCCATCTCAGGCATCACTGCTTCTCTGGGTAGGGTCCTGCTCTCCGCTCTTCTCATGTATTTTTTAAAGTCATTTTTGTTTCTTACTAGCCAATCCCTCGTTATTTGAATCTCCCCTGCTATAATTAACAATTCTTTCCTGTACAATTTATGTGTTTCCTTTCTCCTAAGTGGATCCTGAATTACACTGAATTGGTCCTAGAAGTTGGGTGATACTAAGAGATAAACCTGCAAAGAGGGATTATGGAATTCTTTTGGTCGTGGTTTTGGGATTGCACACAAAAGTAAATGACATGCTAGTAAGCCTTGGCAGGCAGAGGTAGCACAACTGATCAAGCCACCAAACCACCACAGGTGGTTGATTGTGCTGAAGTGTGAAATAATTCATGCCTGGAGAGAGTCCAAGTAGGTGTTGCATTTATTTGTTAGAGCTCTATTAATAGTTTTAAGGATTGTTATGTTGAAAAGATATTACAATTCATTGCTGACATAGAGAAAATGCTGAATTCAGAGCTATTAAATTGAAGCTGAAGTCTGATCTGAGAACCAAAGAGCTTCCATGACAACCCTAAAAGAAGGTTTTATCTCTTCTAGCCACAAGGCTGATATTGCTGAAAATCAACTACAAAATTTAGTTGTGTAGATTGCTTCATTATAATTATGGCTAAATTCAAAATCTCAACAAGTGTCTCAAATGATAATTGTAATATTGAATGGTCATGAATAGGATCCTAAAAGTAGAATGGGGACATCTGGTTTGGCTCAGTTGAAATTGGCAATCTTAAATCCTTCAACTGATTCTAATACTCTTAATCATGGAAACAGCTTGCGTAGATACCGGCCTTCCTCTGTGTGATAGTTAAGGTTTTATGTCATCTTGACTGGATCAGAATACCCAGTGGCTTAACAGTTGAGATGTGGTTATTCCCATGGTGAAATCAAATATAGTGTAGTTAACTCTATGATGATTGGCTATGAGCAGCCAATCAATTGATAGGAAGCTTCCTCGGGGTATGGCCTGCTTCCATTATAATTGACACTCAAACAAAACATGCTTGCTTTCTGCTGGGTGTGTATCTTGCATCTGCCTACTCTGACCTCCAGTTCTTTGAACTTTAGCCAGTGGCCTGCTCTAGTATCTGCCTGCAAGATCTGCCTGCCTGCCAGATCTGCTTGCAGGACCTTCCTGCTGATCTTGGTTCATCTGACTAGGACTTGAAAGTCTCCCACCTCTACAATTGTGAACCATTTCCTTTATATGAACTTCTATATATGTACATAAGTTTCACTGGTTTTGCTTCTATAGAGAACCTAGCTTAAGACACTCTACTTTAAAACTTTCAAAACCTCACCGAGTTAGGATTGAAGAATAAGAACAGAAAGCTCAGAACTGCATCACTAAGCAAAAATAAATAAATAAATAAATGGTGGGAAATGTCTACTGTTTGGCCATATCATGAGAACTGTTCTATTTCTCAATGGAATTTTGAGGTGACTTTGTGATGTGCACATAAAAATTTAACAAAGTAATGAGAAAAATAATGAATGTCAGGATAGGAGAATGTTTTAAGTAAAAGTTTACAGTTAGAACAGGTAAAATGCAAAGCAATAAATGATTTAAGAGTTCAGTAACTGTGCTCAGAAGTGCTTACTCACAAAAGATTGCTCTAACCAATGAACTTTTCTGCATTTTCCTCATCTTTCCATTTACTGTCTCTTTCTCATGACTGTTAAGTGCCTGGTATCCCAAGACATTTGAATATTTTCTTTTTAATCTTCACTATAGATGTAAAATTTTTGCACATAACACACAAAGAATGTTACAAAACCCATTTTAATACCAGTAATGATCAAACATAGGCCTTTATAGTAAGAAATAGCAAAATGAGAAAAATTATTAGACATTGAATAGCAAAAGAAGGGAGCAATTTTGGATAATAAGAACTCTTGTCAGTGCAATAGACTTAGTCAAATAAATTGAAGAAAACCTACTATAAATTCTAATTTACATTTTCTTTGTGATTTGAAAGGACTTTGAATCTAGGAAAGGGGACAAAAATAATTCAGAAAACAATAATTCTAAATGGCTACTGTAATCTTAAGGAGCTCTG
>NW_006408658.1:1590644-1592596 GCF_000296735.1 Chrysochloris asiatica
GTTCGAAACTACCAGCCGCTCCGCGGGAGAAAGATGAGGCTTTCTACTCTCGTAAGGATTTACACCCTCGGAAACCCTGTACAGGGTCGCTATGGGTCGGAACCGACTCGACGGCACTTAACAACAACAACAACATACAGTAGCTCATAAGATTATCTGAATTAAATGTCTATTAGTTAGCAATATAGTATATAAATCATATTTATGTATATACATATTTATGCTTTGTTGTTATTGTTGTTGTTAAGTGCTGTCAAATCAGTTCCAACTCATAGCAATCCTGTACAGGGTTTTTGAGGAGTGACTGGTGGGTTTGAACCACCTACCTTGTGGTTCAAACTGACCTTGTAGTCCAGTGCTTATCCTACAGCACCACACCAAGACTCCATTTATGTTTTGGAGTCCCTTTTGCAAATGATTTAAAGACAGCTACTAATGGGTAGGTTGGAGATTCAGGTCCACTCAGAGGTGCCTTGGGAGAAATGTCTGGTGCTCTACGTCTAAAACACAGCCGGAAAACCTGTTCTACTCTGAGACACATGGGGTTGCCATGTGTTAAAGTCAACTCAAAGGCAATAGATTTTTTGTTTTGTATTTTTAATATGCTTTCTTTAGGAGAGATTTCCTATAGCATCTATGACATGTAATTTAACTCAAAATCAAGTTTTTATTCTAAGGGTATTTGTAAATATTCTTTTGTGTGCCTCCATCCCAATTGCTGCCTCATTGTCTTCAGGCTTACTCACTTTCCCATGATTTCCTCATCTTCTTTCCTTTCCCTGAGCACTGTGTTTTGTTCTCATCATGACATCAGTGAGGTTTATGAGCTGCACACAGATACACAATGTAATCTCCCAGTCATGACCGTTTGTTCTCATTATTTAAATTTTGAGCAATGCTTCCTCTCAATCACATTTGGGAATCCTTCGTAAGCTAAGAGTTTCAAAGTTTCTTCTCTTACTTTTTTTTAGTATTTTCAATGATAATTCCTCTCTCTTCAGTTTCAACAGACAAGGATTCAACATACGATTCTTGAAAAAAATATGTAGCATGTATTGAGCAATATCATATATTCCACTATTTAAACAAATTACCATATATTTATTCACTTAATTCTCACAACAATTCTATAAGGTAGGTATTAATTTTGCAGATAAGCATATAGAAACATGCTGATGTTGTTTTTGTTGTGTGCTGTCGAGTTAGTTCTGACTCATAGAGACCCTGTATAGGGTTCCTGAGGAGTGACTGGTGAGTTTGAACTACCAATTTTGCAGTTCAAACTGATCTTGATGTCCAGTGCTTATCCCGCGGTGACACCAGGACTCCATAGAAGCCCAGTTGTTGTTGTTAGGTGCCATTGAATCATTACCGACTCAAAGAGATCCTATGTACAACAGAACAAAATACTACCCAGTCCTGGGCCAATCTCACAATTGTTGCTACACTTGAGCCCATCAATGCTGCCATATTACCAATCCATCTCACTGGGGGTCTTCCTCTTTTTCTCTGACCCTCGACCTTAACAAACTTGATGTCCTTCTCCAGTGACTGGTCCCTTCTGACAATATGTCCGAAGTATGAGAGATGAGTGCTCTAAGGAGCACTCTGGCTGCACTTCTTCCAACACAGATCTGTTTGTTCTTTTGGCAGCTCATGGTACTGTCAATATTCTCCTCCAACACCATAACCCCAAACCATCAATTCTTCTATGGCCTTCCTTATTCACTGTCCAACTTTCACATATATACGAGGTTATTGAAAATCCATGGCTTGGGTCAGGCATACTTTAGTTCTTAAGCTGACATCTTTGCTCTTCAATACTTCTAAAAGGTCTTATGCAACAGAGTTGCCTAAAGCAATATATCGTTTGATTTCTTGACTGCTGCTTCCATGAGTGTTGATAGTTAATCCAAGAAGAATGAAGTCCTTAACAACTTCAATCTTTTCTC
>NW_006408658.1:1592696-1599889 GCF_000296735.1 Chrysochloris asiatica
GAACCGGCTCCACAGCACATAACAACAACAACTCTGTAATCATAGAATTTTAAAAGGTAATGATTTTCTAAACAAACTACTACTGTTGTTAAGTGCTATTGTTGTTGTTGTTGTTGTTGTTAAAATCCCCCACAGGCAACAGCTAGAAAAAGAATACAAAAAACAAAAAGAGGGAGAGGAAAAATAATTTTTTAAACCATGGAAGAAAAAAATAAGAGAGAAAATTAAAAGAAAGGAAAGGAACTAAACACAATCAGGTAAAGGAATGAGTAAAAGGGAAAGAGATCAGAGAGTAGTAAAGAAAAAACAAGAGAAAAGAAAGAAGATAAAAGGAAAGAAGAAGCAGTGGTTGGGAAAGAAAGGCAGATTAAAAAGAAGAAAATATGGATGTGAAGAGAGACAGGATAAATGCAAGGGTAGGTAAAGAAAGGAAAAAAGAATAAACAATAACAACAACAAAAATGAAAGGAAAAAAAACAGTGCAGTTGCCAGACCCAGAGGAAAGAACATTCTGGGCCAGCCAAGGACCTCACGTAGTGGATGGGCATGGGATGAGACAGTGGCATGTTAGATGGAGTTCTCATAAGGCTAACTGTTGTCTGTTCTAGGCACCCAATCTAGAAGCAGTTTGTGTAGACCCCAAAGCACCTGTGGGGTTCAGGTTATTTTCATACCAGAGGGCAATTTAGGAAAAGATGTCCCACTACTCTGGGGCAGAGAATATCAGAAAGATGTTTACCTGTGCTTTATTGGCTATGCAAAGGCTTTCAATTGTATGGATCATGACAAGATATGGACAACATTGTGCAGAATAAGTATTCCAGAACACTTATTTGTGCTCATTAGGAACCTGTACAGAGAGCCCAATAGGCAGTTGTTCAAACAGAACAAGGGAGTACCGAAGGGTTTAAAATTAGGAAAGGTGTGCACCAGGGTTGTATTATTTTACCATAGTTATTCATTCTGTATGCTGAGCAAATAATCTGAGAACCTGGATTATGTGAAGAAAAACATGGCATCAGGATTGGAAGAAGGCTCATTAACAACCTGTAATATTCAGATGATAAAACTTTGCTGAAAGCCAAGAGAACATAAAATACTTATTGATAAAGATCAAAGACTGCAGCCTTCAGTATGGATTGCATCTCAATGCAAAGAAAACAAAAATCCTCACCACTGGACCAATAAATAATATCCATATAAAAGGAGAAAAGATTGAAGTTGTCCAGGATTCATTTTGCTTGGATCAACCATCAACGCTCATGGAAACAGTAGTCAAGAAGTCGAACAATGTATTGCACTGGGCAAATCTGCTGCACAAGACCTCTTCAAAGTGTTGAAGAGCAAAAATGTCAGTTTGAGGACTAAGGTGCACCTGACACAAGCCATGATATTTTCAATAACCTCATACACATGGACAAGTTGGACAATGAATAAGAAAGACTGTAAAAGAAATGATGCATTTGAGCTATGGTGTTGGAGGAGAATATTAAAAGTACCACAGACTGCCAAAAGAACAAAACAATCTGTGTTGGAAGAAGTACAACCAGAATACTTCCTGGAAGCTAAGATAGTAAGACTTTTGTCTCTCACACTTTGGACATATTGTCAGAAAGGACAAGTCCCCAGAGAAGGATAGCATGTTTGGTAAAATGGAGGGTCAGAGAAAAAGAGGAAGACCCCCAATTAGATGGATTGGCACAGTGACAGCATCAATTGGCTCAAAAGTAGCAAGATTGTGAGGCTGGGCCAGGATTAGGCAGTGCTTCGTTCTGTTGTGCATAGGGTCGTTATGAGTAGGTACCAACTCGATGGCACCTAACATCAATAACAGGCCAGGGCTTGTCAGAACTAGTGCTGCAAGTCTGGAGAAGGCCACACCTGATTCTAGGTGCTGGGGTTGGTGCAACTAGTGTCCCACTTCTTTTGATGTGTCTCGGACAACCCAGAGAGCAGGAGTTTCTCTGGGAATGTATACCTGGTTACCAGGGTTATGTGGGATACAAGAACAATTTTGCACCTTTCTCTTTGCCAATAAGCAATATTCCTCTGCAGTACCAGCTGCCCTCTTGCCCTCACAACTTCCTTTGGAAGTTCAAGATGGCTGTGTGTCTGTCTCCCTCCCTCCATTCCTCACCCCCCACCCCCAAGCCAGCTGGCACAAATCACCTGTCTCCTTTTATTTATTTTTTCTATGCCAGGGCTGGCTCTGCAGGTTTAGAGAAGGGCTAGCTTGAATCCTGATGCTGGGGTTAATGCAGATAGTTCCCCATTCATTTTGATGGAGCACACAGCTCCTGTGTTCACCTCCATATGACTCCAACTGCTGGAAGAGTGGGAACTTCGCTTGGAGTGTTCCCAGGAGAATGTGGGAAACACACAACAACCAAAAAAATTGCACCTATATATCCAAGAGTTACCCATATGTTTCTTCACTGCCAATATAATGTCTTGTCTCTAAAACCACTCACAGAAACTTAAGATGGCAGAGCTGCATCTGGTCAGCTGACACAGGTCACTGGTCTGTGTCCTTTTTGTGCCATGTCTGTTCAGCTTTCTTTCCTAGGAAGCATTCAGTCCACTTCTCCATTCCTTCATCTGAAGCTCAGGGTACCAGGACTATCATTTGCATTTATTTCATGTGGTTTTCCTTACCCTCTTGTAGAAAGAGTCCTGGTGTGGCACTGTGGGATTATGTGTTGGACTGTAAAGTCAGTTTGATCCACAAGGTTGACAGTTCAACCTTGTGGATTGTTATGGGCCAGAACCTACTCGACAGCACTTAACAACAACAACACCCCCGTACAGAGGGTCTGTATATACTTTCTGCCTAGTCCACCATCTTGCTGCCTTCCCACATCATTTGATTTCATGACTGCTCCTTCAAGAATCGATGATTGTGGATCCAAGTAAAATGAAGTATTTGACAACTTCAATTGTCAAAATTTAATTTTTCTCTACTTATCATGATGCTATTTATTGACTCAATTGTGATGATTTTCATTTTCTGTACACTGAGGTATAATCCATATGGCAGTTGCTGATAAAAGTCTTTGATCTTCATCAGTAAGTATTTTAAGTCCTTTTTGCATCCAGCAAGCAAGGTTGTGTCATCTGCATATCGCAGGTTGCTAATGAGTCTTCCTCCAATACGAATGTCATGTTCTTTATATAATCCAGCTTCTAGAATTATTTGCTTAGCATATAGATTGAATAAGTGTGATGAAAGGATGTGACCTTGGTAAACACCTTTCTTGGTTTAAAACCATTCAGCATATCCTTGTTCTGTTCGAATGGCTATTTCTTGGTCTATGCACAAGTTCCTCACAAATATGATTAAGTTTTTGAAATGCCCATTCTTCGCAAAGTTATCCATACTTTGTAATTCTTCACAATGTTATCCATGGTTTGTTATGATGATCCACATAGTCAAATACCTTTTCATAGTCAATAAAACACAAGTAAACATTTTTTTTAGCATTATTTGCTGCAATGGCTAGGATTTTGTTCAATTTTACTAGTCCAGAATTTCCAGAAGTTTGGTAGTTGGGATGTGTTTATTCCCATGGTAATGAAACCTAATACAGGCATAGTTTACTCTGATGAGTGGCTATGAGCATCCAATAAATTAAGGGATGCTTCCTTGGGGGTGTAGCCTACTCTCAATATAATGGACATGAGGGAGGGACTCTTTTATTCTTCTGCTGGGGACCTAGGACTCTGAAATTGTAAGCCATTTCCTTGATAATAAACTTCTTCATATACATATATGTATAAACATATATATAAGGAGCTCTGGTAGAGTACTGGTAATAAATCAGGCTGCTAACCTCAGGGACAGCAGTTTGAAACTACCAGCTGTTCCGTGGGAGAAAGATGAGGCTTTCTGCTACCATAAAGGTTTACAGCCTCGGAAATCCTGTACAGGGTCGCTATCAGTTGGAACTGACTCCACAGCACATAACCACCACCACCACCACCATACACATATATATATTTACACACACACACACACACACACACACACACACACACACTGGTTTTGCTTCTCTAGAAAACCCAGCCAAAGACATGTGGTACCAAGAGAGTGGGGTTATAGAGAAGCAAAATCATAAGGATGAGTTTTCTAGTTTGGTTATCAAGTCTGACTAACTTTAAAGGCACATCTGGCCTCCACTTCATAGGAATCAGCCTTGGACTGATTTTGAGTTTGGTCCTCTTCCCTTCTTGTGGAGTCAGAGGAAGTCAGACATGGTTCCCACTTGATTTATGTGGTTGGTGCTGTGAGCAGGAATCATTGCAGTGGCTCCCGACCTACAAAATTATAATGTTTTATAAGAGAAAGAGTGAATGAGCATGGGATAAAATATTTCAGCAGAAAAATATTTCAGCGGAGGAGAGTGGCAACTTCTGGAATTGCATGGCACTGATGTCAGGCTGGTTAAAAATGATGGATGATCTGGTGCCAGGGCCAACTGGAATCCACCCTGCCAGAGGACCAAGGCTATATGCATATGAATGGGGTTAGTCCATGGTAGAGGAAAAGATTGAACTTGAGGTTTTTTTCAAAAGGTGTCCTGGTATAGGAAAAGCACTTAATAGCAACAACAAATGTATTTGACTGTCTTATGGATATTAGTTTCTCCTGACTTTTGTAAAATAGATATACATGTGTGATAGGTATATTGGGTGTGATGATTACAGAGAGCTTGTAAACCTGCTTTCAACCTATACTTGATTGGAGTTAGAAGTGGCCCAGAAAAATAGGCTTCTTGGTTTAAGCCTTTGTTGAGTATGGCACCTTAGGTGGAGTCCTGAGCTTCACTCAGAGCCTTCAGGGTTGGAACATTTGCATTTGAAAAGACTTGCAGAATAACTGATTCAAGAAGAAAAAAGCAAAGCAGGCAGTTTGGCACTTTGAGCTTTAGAGGCATCAAGGCGAGGAAAGTCGGTCCATCAGAGAAGTCATCCTTCTAGGACTGAAAGTTAAAGGGAACCAGTGAGGTACTGATCACCTGGGTCTATGTGTGAGTTGAATTGGGGGAAATGTAGCAATGAAGATGCAGGCTGAGTTCTATTGGCACCTGTTGAACTTGATCCAAGAGAAGAGGGAAGGCTGTCTGGTCTGGAGTTTAGGGAGCCCATGGACACTGATCTAGCCCATGGGGGCTAGAGCTGACAGCAAAGTGGCCAGCTGTTGTAAAGTGCAAGGAGGTGTGTGTGAAGTCCCAACCTTGTAGCTGGAAGCCATTCAACTAGCTTGTATCACTAGGGTTAAGCTGACCCAAACCTGGCAAGATAAGGATACTGTGAGCAAGTGTCAACTACTAAAATTTGTTTGACTGGACTTTTGCTTATGAATTCAAAATTCCAACTGAAATAGAAGATTCTTCACATCAAGGAACAACCTCAGTGTACTGGGTTGATTGTTGTTGTTAAGTGCCACCGAGCTGGTTCTGATCCATAGTGATCCTGTATAGGGTTTCCAAGGAGTGGATGGTGACCTTGAACCACCTGTCTTGCAATTCAAACTGACATTGCAGTCCAACACATTAACCTACAACTGGGTTGATAGGACAGGGAATTTAGACTTTAGCTATCAAAAATGGGGCAGGGGGATATAAAGGCATACGGTGTCTGGCTTACCAGGTTTTGTGGGTGTGCCTAATATTAGAATGAGGGGGCAAAGGAGAATCCCCAGTGACTAGTTTTCCTTTTTTCCAGATGTTGAAAAGTCTGGTGAGAGGGGAGTGGGAATGTTGCTGATAGGATTTATGATTTTAATTTTGAATAATTATTAGTAGGATTAATTGTGATTGCCAAAACTGTAATTGTAAGATGTGTAACAAATATTGGGAAGTAGTTCGTCTTTCATTTCAGGAACAGCGGATCCCAGGACCATCGAGAAGGAAGAGGCTGAGTAGAGTTTGAGATCCCCACCTGGAAAAGTGACACTGGTAGGGTTGGTGGCATGGAGAGAAAGAGCAGCTTCAAACTCTAGGCCCATGACTGAGTAAGGCTGTGTGCCTACAGGCAGAAGGCTGGCTTGCAGAATGTGCTTTTTATATATTTAAATAAATATATATATTTTGTTTTGTTTTGCATGTGTGCGTTAAACATTTTCCTCTGCTCATTTGTGACATATAAGATGTAAATGGAGTCAGTGCATTTTCGGTTTTACATGTTGGAGTTATATCACATTAGGTGTAAGTGTGACTTTACAGGTTTCTTTATTTAGAGATTATGCATATAATTTATAGGCTCATAGTTGACAAGGATGGAAATGTAATGATTAGGGTTTTGTGTCAACTTTACAAGGCCAGGAATTCCAGAAGTTTGGCAGTTGGGATGTGTTTATTTACATGGTAATAAACCTAATGCAGGCATAGTTAACTCTGATGAGTGGCAATGAGCAGCCTTTCAATTAAAGGGATGCTTCCTTGGGGTGTGGCTTGCTCCCAATATATAGACGCAAGAAAGGAATTCTCTCTTTTCCTTTGGGGACTTGGGACTATGCAATTGTAAGCCATTTCTCTGATGATAAGCTTTATATATATATATATACACACACACACACACATATGTATGTTACATTGGTTTTGCTTCTGGCCTAATATATTTGCTTTCATCTTAGATTAATCTGACATCAGCTATGATACCCCCTTTTCCCACATTCTCTTTTGAATTTAGCTTGACTTTCTGGCAGCTCTCTAGGGCCATACCCATTACAAAGTACATGAGATGAAGTCTTACCATGGTCACTTTCAAGGAGTGTTTGTATTTCTTCCAAGACAGATTTGTTCATCCGTCTGGTAATCCATGACATACTCTTTTTTAAAAGTTTTTATTGTTAATTGAGTGAAAGTTTACAGGGCAGATCATCAGTTTTACATTCAACAAACCATATACTTTGTTTCATTACAATGATTATAATCCCCACCATGTACCAGCAGTTAGCAGTATTTCTCTATTTATTTTAGCTCTTTTTTATTTTTAAACACTCAGACATATATAATAATTTACACCACCAAAGGGCACATTCTGAAAGTCTGCCTCCTGGCCACCAGCTCTCTGTCCCTCTCTTTCCATGAATTTAGAGTCCTCAACTGCTTCTTCTTTTCATGTCCCCATCTCTGGTGTCACTGCTTCTCTGGATAGGGTCCTGCATTCTGCTTGTGCTCTTCTCCCTGATG
>NW_006408658.1:1600464-1602086 GCF_000296735.1 Chrysochloris asiatica
AAATTTTCTTCTAGTTGAGTTCTTATTATCTAGCCATCGAGACTAGGTCAAATGGGTACTATCACAAGTTTGGGTTTTGACATACTCTTTTCCAATGTTGTTGTTGTTGTTAAGTGCTGTTGAGTCAGTTCCAACCCATAGTGACCCTGAACAGAGTTTCCGAGGCTATAAATCTTTATGGGAACAGAAAGCCTCATCTTTCTCCCATGGAACAGCTAGTAGTTTCGAACCGCTGATCTTGCAGTTCGCAGCCCGATTCGTAACCACTACGCTATCAGAGCTCCTTATAGAGCGCCAATACCATAATTTAAATACATCATTTCTTCTGCAGTCTTCCTTATTTGTTGATCAGTTTTTGCATACATATGAGGCAATTAAAAACATCACTTGGTCTTCAAAATTACATCTTTGTCTTATTATTTAAAGTAATCTTTTGCAGCAAATTTGCCAATGCAAGGAACCCTGGGGGTGTGATGGGTTATGCGAGTGGTTGGTGATTCAAACCCATCAGCTACTCTAAGGGAGAAAGAATAGGCAGTCTACTTCCATAAAGATTTACAGCCTCAGGAACTCTCCTTTAGAGTCACTTTGCATCTGAAACCACTCAACTTTTGCATTTTGCCCAGTGCAATACATCATTTGATTTCTTCACTGCTGGTTCCTTGAGTGTTAATTGTGGATTCAAGAAAAATTAATTCCTTGATAACTTCAATATTTTCTCTTATTATCATGATGTTGCTTATTAGTCCAGTTGCAAGGATTTCTTTCTTTATACTGAAGGCTGAAGTCTTTGATCTTTATCAGTAAGTGCTTTAAATCTTCTTTACTTTTAGCAAACAAGTTTGTGTCATCTGCATGTCACAGGTGGTTAATGAGTCTTCCTCCAATTCTGATGCCATGTTCTTCTTTATGTAATCTAACTTCTTGGATTATTTGCTCAGCATACAGATTAAATATGTATGGCAAAAGGGTACAACCCTGTCAGTCTGCCAAATCTTTTCTTGAGATGGGCTCTAAATTCTGATGGTATAATCTCACAGTGATGCTTTGGCTGTCATGAACTTGTTTTAATCTTTTTCATTTCAATTTGAACTTGCACATGAGCAATTAATTGATGGTGTGTTCCATAGTTAGCCCCACAATGTTTTGATTAAGATATTGATCTTCTCTGTTACATCTTTCCGCAGATGTAGTTGAATCAATTTTTGTGTATCTCATTTGCTGAGGTTCATATGTTTGTCTGTATTTAGGCTGTTGAAAAGTATTTGCAGTAAATAAGTCATTTATATTCAAAATTCTATTGTACAATCTCCTGGCATCATTTCTATCACCAATGTCATATTTTCCATCTGCTAATCCTTCTTTGTTTCCAAATTTTAAATTCTAATCACCAGTAATTATCAATGCAACTTTGATCACTTTTGGACTGCAGAAGTTGGTAAAAATCTTTAACGTGTTTGCTTTTGGCATTAGTGGTTGGTAAATAAAATTTGCATAGTAGTCATATTAACTGGTCTTCCTTGTAACCATATCATCCTGTCACGGCGCTATACTTTAGGGTTGACCATGAAATATTCTTTTTCACAATGAATGTGATGCCATTCCTCTTTAATTGTCATTCT
>NW_006408658.1:1604146-1618180 GCF_000296735.1 Chrysochloris asiatica
GAGGATTTTTGTTTTCTTTACATTGAGATGCAATCCATACTGAAGGCTGTGCTCTTTGATCTTCATTAATAAGTATTTTGATTCCCCTTAACTTTCAGCAAGCAAAGTTGTATCATCTGCATATCACAGGTTGTTAATGAGTCTTCCTCCAGTCCTGATGCCATGTTTTTCTTCATATAACCCAGCTTCTCAGATGATTTGCTCTGCATACAGGTTGAATAAGTATGGTGAAATAATACAACCCTGTCGCACACCTTTCTTAATGTTAAACTATTCAGTGTTCCCATGTTCTGCTAAAACAACTGCCTCTTGGTCCATGTACAGATACTTCATGAGCACAATTAAGTGTTCAGGAATGCTCATACTTCTCAATGTTGTCCATAGCTTGTCATGATCCACACAATCAAAAGCCTTTGCATAGTCAATAAAGCACAGGTAAACATATTTCTAGTATTCTCTGCTTTCAGCCAAGATCCATTGGACATCAGCAATTGTATCCCTTATTGCATGTTCTCTTCTGAATCTTGCTTGAACCTCTGAAAGTTTTCTGTCAATGTATGCTTGCAACGGGTTCTATATTACCTTTAGTAAAGCTTTACTCTCATGGGATATCAAAGAGATTGTCCGATGATTTCCAGAAGCCCAGAGAGGTCAAATAATTTGCCCAAAATCAAATAGTTGAGCACAAATAGTGTGAATTTGGAGTTCATGTTATTAACCTTTATATCATGTTCCTCAATATTGTTCTAAGGTACTGTCGATTTGGTTCTGACTCATACTGACACTATGCACAACAGACTGAAACACTGCCTGCTACTGTGCCATCCTCACAAGTGCAGTTATGCATGAACTTATTATTGTTGCCTCTGTACCTACCCCATCTCGTTGGGGATCTTCTTCTTTTTCACTGACCCTCCACTTTACCAAGCATATGTCCTTCTCCAGTGACTGGTCCTTCCTGATGATATGTCTGAAATATGAGAGACGAATTCTCACCATCCTGGCTTCTACGGAGCATTCTGGCTGTACTTTTTACAACACAGGTTTGTTTGTTCTTCTAGCAGTCCATGGCATTTTCAATATTCTTTTTCAACACAATAACACAAATGCATCAATTCTTCTACTTCTTTCCTTATTCATTGTCCGACTTTCACATGCACATGAGGCTGTTGAAAATACCATGGCTTGGGTCAGGTGTGCTTTATTCCTCAAACTGGCATCTTTGCTCTTGAACAGTTTGAAGAGGTCTTTGTAGCAGATTTGTCTAATGCAATACATTGTTAGATTTCTTGACTACTGCTTCCTGGAGCGTTGATAGTGGATCCAAGAAAAATGAAGTTTTTGACAACTTCAATCTTTCCCATTTATCATGATGTTATTTATTGTTCTAGTTGTTAGGATTTTTGTTTTCTTTATATTGAGGTGCAATCTATACTGAAGGCTGTTGTCTTTGATCTTCATCAAAGTAAGTATTTAAAATTTTCACTTTCAGCAAGCAAGGTTATATCATCTGCTTATCTAAGGTTGTGAATGTGTCTTCTTCCAATGTTCTTCATATAATCTTGCTTCTCTGTTATTTGCTAAGCACATAGATTCAATAAGTATGATAAAAGTTACAACCCTGGTCCACACCTTTTCTGATTTTAAACAATTCAGTTTTCCCTGTTCTGTTCAAACTACTGCCTCTTGGTCTACAGGTTTCTCATGAGAATCATCAAGTGTTATAGAATATCCACTCTACCCAATGTTACCTATAACTTGTCAGGATCCACACAGTAGAAAGTCTTTGCATAGTCAACAAGCACAAGTATATGTCTCGTTGGTGTTCTTTGCTTTCAGTAAAGATCTATCTGTTGTTATCAGTGATATCACTAGTTCAACATTCCCCCAATGAATCTGGTTTCAGTTACTAGCAGTTCCCTGTCAATGTACTGTTGCAACCTTCTTGAATTCTCTTCAGCAAAATTTTATTTGCACGTGATATTAATGATATTGTTTGATGATTTTGCATTCCATTCAGTCACCTCTCTTTAGAGTGGGCCCAAATATAGATCTCTTCCAATTGGTTGGTCAGGCAGTTGTCTTCCAAATAGCCTAGCATAGATAAGTGAGCACTTCCAGTGCTGTATCAGTTTGTTGATGCTGCTTACTGTGGGCTACGTTCTGTGCCAAATCTTTTCACACATTTTGTTTTATTTAATCTTGAAAGCACACTGTAATATATGTTACTATAATTTTATAGAAAGTAAACATATATTATAAAACCCAGATTAAGGAAAATATTATTTATAGACATGAAAACCTAGAAACCCTAACTCTTAATGCAATGTTCCTTCTATGGTATCCGGGATATAAAGGATGTTACACATATGAGATCAATAAGGACAGTCTGGTATTGTTGAGTCCCTACCAGATTCCAGGCACTTTTCATATCTTATAATATTTAGTTTTCTCAACAACCATATGAGGTCTATAAATTCAATTTTATTGATTAGGAAACTAAGGCTCAAAATTAAGTGCTTGACTGAGCTATTTTATAAACCTGATTTTCCTGACTTAATGCCTGTGACTTTCCTTTAAGTAAGTTGAGATTTACAGGGAAGAAATCATGGAAAGAAATGTATGCAGTTGCAGAGGTATCTTAACACATCCTATTTCATGTGACATTTCTGTTAAACTGTTGTTTTCTGAGTTTTTCCAACTACCTGTTTCATTCCTTTGTCCCATTTTTCTCTTCTCTTGTATCTTTTATTCTCTTGGGCTCCTGCCTCAGAACCATCCCAAAGGGTCAGAAGGAGGAGATGAACTGAGAACTAAAGGAGGGAGGTACAAGATAAAAGAAATGTTTCCTGGTTTGGCCAGGTTATTTGGCCATCAAGAAAGAAAAGGTGGAAAATTTTCTTTGTTTCATTGTCAACTTTCTTCTATGCATAGCTCATTAGTCTTCTCTTCTCCAGCTTGGCCATTTCAGGAGGACCTTGAGTCAAAGACATCAGAATATAGTAGGTGGATTCTGTTATCGCCTTCATTTCTCTTCTACCACATTCTCTCTAATTCTGCTTAATACATTGATTTTCCTATTTTTATGTACAGCTAACAAAACCAAAACCCCTATCAACATTTTTTTCCCCATCTGGTCCATTCTAGTGATATTTAGGCTATTATCAGCTTAAACCCACCAACTGCTCCTAGGTAGAAGGATGAAGCTTTCTGTTCCCATGGAAATTTATAGCCTCAGGAACCCTATACAGGATAACAATAAGTTGGAATCAATTCAATAGCAATAAGTTTAGTTTTGCTTTTGAATCTTCTCTCTTTGGATCTGTTGTCCATGTAGCAAATTTGTCCTCCCCAAACATTACCCATCTTATCTAAAGAAGGTTGCCTCTCTCTAAATTAAATCTAACTTTCTTACGCTTTATCTTATCCTTATAGAGATGCTCTCTTTTTCAATCAATGCCTAACTTTCCTACACATCATTCCAACTCTTTCCAAATTTGTGGTAATTTATCCAAATTCTTTACTCAAAGTTCTTTTTTGTATTCTGTCTTCTTTATCTTCCAGTACAATTTTCTGCAATTCATCTTTCCTGCCCATTTTGCACCTTTATTCACCTTCCCCACCCATCCATGCATCCATGCAACCACTATGTCTTCTTTACAGATGCAATATTATAGGCCAACTCTGTAATGGGAACCACGGTCAAAAGGAGACACAAAGATATCAGTAATAATCAGTAAATAATCTACCTGTGTCTGCAAAAATGTGAAACTGTAATACAAAGGATAATTAAGAATTCTTAGGTGCAGGGATGGGTATTTCTTACAGAGAGAAGCCACAGAGTTAGAGAATAAACTTAGAAAGAGAAAACCAATGGGCAATGTTAGGATTTTTGAAGAAATGTTGAAAAAAAATACATTTTGATATGCAATAAAGGGCTTTTGTGTGTGTTCTAGATACTTTTGGAGTCAGTGAGGAGCAATATGGTTAGATTTCTGCATAGAAATTCCCTTTTAGGATTAGGTGCAAATTAGATTGATGAGTATTAAGGCTGGAGGCAGAAAGACAAAGTAAGAGTTAATTGAAATAATTAAATCAAGGAAAAGCAAGGATCAGATATACGGTCTATGAGGAAGACAGTAGTAATAAGAGAGGAGTAAGAGGAAAGATATGGTAAATTACTAAAGCGGCAATCAGGTAGAATTTTGATTAATTGTGAGTGTGGGGAGGAATTGTTATAATCTAGGAAATTTTGAAGTTTTTGACATAGATGATTGCATGGAAACGAATAATTTTTATTAAATAGAGGAAAAACAGACAGGATATATTTTTCTGGGCATATTATATTTAGAGATTCATGAGACATTTAAGGAATTATGTCTACTCTTTGTTGCCACCATTATGGATCTATGGATCCACTTCAGCAACATAATTAGTTCATCCTTAATATCAACCTTAGCAATTATGACAGTGATCAAACAAGCATCAGCTCTAATGGGAACAGTGATAAGAGAGACCTCATCAAGCATGAGAAAAGGAGAGGAAAGAAAGAAGGGTAACTAAAAATCTTCCATAAGGAGATGGCACATGAGCTGAAACTTGAAGGCTATGTGGGGGTCATGCCCAGGGAGGTTGTAGCATGAGACAAGTTACAGAGGTAATATACATGCTGTGTGGTGATAGCTGCGGAGTATAAAATGCCATGTAAGCTTGGCAGGAGATGAGGTTTTAATGATGGCAATGACTGATCATGAAGTACTTGTATGCCTCATTAAAGAGCCACATGTTATTACAGAACTATGGAAGGTTTTAAGTACCCACTGCTGTGGAGTCAATTCAGACTCACAGCAACCTTATAAGACAGAATAGAACTGCCCCATAGCAGTTTCAGGACTGTAATCCTTATGGGGAGTACTGGTGTGGCTCTGTGGGTTAATATGCTGGACTACAATGTCAGTTTGAACTGAAAGGTCAGCAGTTCAAACTCACCAACTTCTTCTCGGAAATCCTATACAGGGGTATTACGTGTTGGAACCAATTCAACGGCACTTAACAACGAACAACAATCCTTATGGAAGCAGACTGGGACATCTTTCTTCTACAGAGTGACTAACTAGTAGGTTCAAACCACCCACCTTTCAATCAGGATCAAGTGTTTAATCTTTGCACCCACAGTGCCCCCTTTTTTTGGTTTTACATGGGACCATTAGAATGATCAGATTTGCGCTTTAGAGGGGAGAGTATGTGTAGAAAGATCAGTTAGGAATCCATTTATGAGAAGCTGCTTTTTAAAAAATTATTATTATTGTGCAGAATATCAAACATAAAGATAGAGAAGAGAACAAAAATTAAAATATAAAAAAAAAAAGGCCTATAGCCAGGAAGGTTAAAAGTACAATGGATAGCATATAAGGCAAGGACTGAAGAGAAAGGATGATGGCTAAGGCCATGAATGACAAGAGTAGTTTCAAGGTTCCCATTTATGTGGGATAGTGTATGGTGGAGAGATAGGCACTTCACTTTAAACTTTTAGAGAGAAGAAAACGAAGATACATCTCTAAAACTAAATTATGAGTTTATTGAATAGTGAACACATTTTTTTATTATTTTTTAAATCAATACATGTTTCCCCAAGAGCCAGAACAGACTCCTATCCTGTTCCATATACAAAGCAATTTATTTGTATCTACTTTTGTCTTAGTTCATTTCCAGTCTGAGACGAGAGACTGACCATAGCTCAGTGGTATACGTTGAATTATATCAATGTAACTCCTACCAAGAGAAATGCTGGGCTCTCATTGCTGTTTCCTGAAGATACTCTGCATTCTCATCTCCTGAAAAGAGTGGACAAGCCCAATACCATGGAGCAGAGGAACCAGAGTGGGAGGGTGAGTGAGTTTGTGTTACTGGGCTTCCCAGCTCCTGTACCACTTAGGGTGCTATTGTTTTCCCTTTCTCTGCTGGCCTATGTGTTGGTGCTGACTGAGAACACACTCATTATCATGGCGATTAGGAACCACCCAACCCTCCACAAACCCATGTATTTCTTCCTGGCTAATATGTCTTTCCTGGAGATCTGGTATGTCACTGTCACAATTCCCAAAATGCTTGCTGGATTTGTTGGCTCTGAACAGGGTCGTGGACAGTTAATCTCATTTGAGGGCTGCATGACACAGCTCTACTTTTTCTTAGGCTTGGGCTGCACCGAATGTGTTCTTCTTGCTGTTATGGCCTACGATCGCTATGTGGCCATTTGTCATCCTCTCCACTACCCTGTCATTGTCAGTGGGCGACTATGTGTGCAGATGGCAACTGGATCCTGGGCTGGAGGGTTTGGCATCTCTCTGGTCAAAGTCCTTCTCATTTCTCATCTCTCTTATTGTGGACCCAACATCATCAACCACTTTTTCTGTGATGTCTCCCCATTGCTCAATCTCTCATGCACTGACATGTCCACAGCTGAGCTTACAGACTTTGTCTTGGCAATTTTTATCCTGCTGGGGCCACTCTCTGTCACTGGAGCTTCCTACATGGCGATTACTGGTGCTGTGATGCGTATTCCCTCAACTGCTGGACGCCATAAAGCCTTTTCCACTTGTGCCTCTCATCTCACTGTTGTGATCATCTTCTATGCAGCGAGTATCTTCATCTATGCCAGGCCAAAGGCACTCTCAACTTTTGACACCAACAAGTTGGTCTCTGTGCTCTATGCAGTCATTGTACCATTGCTCAACCCTATAATTTACTGCTTGCGTAATCAAGAAGTCAAACGAGCCCTACGCCGTACTCTGCACCTATACTGGGGTCAGGATGCTAACCCCAAGAAAGATAGTAGAGAGGGATAAGAGGGGATTGCTAAGCCTTAGAAAATAGTTTACGATTGAGATTTGTATCTTCTATGAAGTTCAGTGGATATCTTAGTGCATAAATTAAAGATTAGAATTTCATAGGTACCACTAAGGAACTGCAGACAATTTATTGTACAATAAGCACTAGACTGAGAACCACAAGGTCAATAGTTTGAACCTTCCAGCTGCTCTGTAGAAGAAAGATGAGACTCTCTGCTTCTACAAAATTTTTAAAACTTTGGAAACGCTATACAGAGACGCTATGAGTCAGAACCAACCGACTAGACAGTACTTAACAACACAACATGTCCATGAGGAGAAGAAGTAAGAAGGATGAATTGCAAATTAGAAGCTGGATTTCTGCAGGACAGTGCTATAAAATATAAGCTAGAGACTAGTCCAGTATTGTCTGCTAGTCCAATATTGGACATGAAACAGATTCCATGAATCATACATCATGGAGAGGTGGAAAAGATTGACCATGAGCAGAAAAGATGATTGAATTTTAATAACTTCAATATTTAGATGAGCAAACAAATGCAGAATTGTTGTTGTTAGATATCATTGAGTTGGTTCCGACATACAGCGACCCTATGCACAAGAGAACAAAACACTGCCTGGTTCTGTACAGTCCTCACTATTGTTAGGCATGAGCCCATTGCTGCTGCCACTGTGCCAATCCATCTTGTTGGGGGTCTTTCTCTTTTTGCTGACCTTCTACTTTACTAAGCATGTTATCCTTCTCTAAGAACTGGTCCCTCCTGATGATATGTCTGAAGTATGAGAGATGAAGTTTCATCATCCTGACTTCTAAGGAAAATTCTGGCTAAACATTTTGCAACACAGATTTGTTTGTTCTTCTGTCAGTTCCTGGGATTTTCAATATTCTTCTCCAACACAATAACTCAAATGCAACAATTCTTCTAAGGTCTTCCTTATTCATTGTCCAGCTTGCACATGCATATGAGGCTATTGAAAATACCATGGCTTGGGTCAGGTGCACCTTAGACTTCCAACTGACATCTTGCTCTTGAACACTTTGAAGAGAGGTCTTTCTTGTGTAGCAGATATGTCTAATGCAATGTATTGTTTGATTTTTTGACTGCTGCTTCCATGAGTGTTGATGGCGGATTCAAGAAAAATGAAGTTTTTGACAACTTCAATCTTTTCTCCGTTGACAAGAATGTTGTTTATTGGTTCAGTGGTGAGGATTTTTGTTTTCTTTATATTGAAGTACAATCTGTACTGAAGTCTGTGGTCTTTGATCTTCATCAGTATTTAAAATCCTCTTCACTTTCAGCAAGAAAGGTTGTATTATTTGCTTATTGAAGGTTGTTAATGAGTCATCTTCTACTCCTGATGCCATAATCATCTTGATTAATTCAGCTTCTCTATTATTTGCTCAGCATACAGATTGAATAGGTGTGGTAAAAGAATACAGCCCTGGTGCACATCTTTCCTGATTTTAAATCATTCAGTGCCCCCTTGTCTTGTTTGAACAACTGCCTTTTGATCTTTGTGCAGGTTCCTCATGAGCACAATTAAGTATTCTAAAATATCCATTCTACATAATGCTATCCATAGCTTATCATTAGCCACAGACAAAAACCTTTGTGTAGTCATAAGTTAACATCTTTCTTGCCTTGGTGTGGCACTGCAGGATAATGCATTGGACCAAAAAAATCTGTATGAATTACAGTCAGTGGTTCAAACCCACCAGTCACTCCTTGGACACCCTACACAGCATTATTATGGGTCAGAACCGACTCAACGGCACTTAACAACAACAACAACAAACATCTTTCTGGTGTTCTCTGCTTTCAGCTAAGATCCATTTTAAGTTAGGTATGGTAGTCCTCATTCTACATCCTCATCTAAATCTGACTTGAACCTTTGGCAGCCATTTAAAAATATGTTTAGCAAAATCTTATTTGCATGTGATATTAATGATATTGTAATTTGATTTCTTCATTTTGTAGGGCCTCCTCTCTTTGGAATGGGTACAAATATGTATCTCTTTCAATCAGTTGGCCAGGTAGCTTGTCTTTCAAATTTCCTGGGATAGATGAGTGAATGCCTCCCGTGTTACATCAGTTTGTTGAAAGACTTCAATTTGGATTTCACCAGTTCCTGGACCCTTGTTCTTTCTCAATATCTTCAGTACAACATGGACTTCGTCCTTCAGTACAATTGGCTCTTGACCATATGCTACCTCTTGAAATGACTGAACATCAATCATTTCTTTTTGGTACAGTTACTGTGTTATATTCCTTTTATCTTCTATTGATTTTTTTTGTATCATTTAATATTTTGCCCATAGAATACTTCAGTATTTCAAGTGGAGTCTTGATTTTTTTTCTTCAGTTATTTCAACTTGAGACATGCTTGACATGTTCTTCCTTTTTGTTTTCTAACTCCAGGTTGATGCATGTTTTTCATTATAATGCTTGACTTAGTCTTCCCGAGCTGCCCTTTTAAGTTTTCTGTTCAGCTCTTTTACCTCCTCATTTCTTCCTTTTGTTTTAGCATCTCTACACTGGAGAGCAAGTTTCAGAGTCTCTTCTGACATTCATTTTGATCTTTTCCTTCTTTCTTGTCTTCTTAATGACTTTTTGCTCTCTTCATGTATGATGTTCTTGATGTCATCCCACAAGTCTTCTGCTCTCTGATCTTTAGTTTCAAATGCATCAAATCTGTTCATCAGATGGTCTTTAAAGTCAGATGGAATATGTTCAAGGTCACATTTTGCCTCTTGTGGACTTCTTTGACTTTTCCTCAGCTTCAGCCTGAATTTACATATGAGCAATCGATGGCTTATTCCACCATCTGCCCCTGGCCTTGTGTTGACTGATGACATTGAACTTTTCCACTGTCTCTACCCACAGATATCGTCAATTTGATTTCTGTGTATTCCATCTGGTTAGGTTCATGTGTATAGTCTGTCTATCTATCATGTAATCTCCAGCATCAATTCTATCATCATACTTTCCAAGCATTGATTCTTCCTCTTTGTTTCCAACTTTGCATTCCAATCACTAGTAATTATCAATACATCTTATTTGCATGTTTGATCATTTCTAACTGAAGAAGTTGGTAGGATTCATCAGTTATATCATCACTGGCTTTACTGTTTGGTGAGGAAATTTGAGTAATAGTGGCATTAACTGGTCTTCCTTATAGGTGTATGAATATTGTTCTTTCAGAGACAGCATTATACTTTAAGATAGATCTTGAAATGTTCTTTTTGATGATGAATGTGATGCTATTCTTCTTCAATTTGTCATTCCTTGCTTAGTAAACCATATGATTTTCAGATTCAAAATGGGCAATACTGTCCATTTTATCTCACTGATACCTAGGATAATGATCTTTATGCAGTCCATTTCATGTTTGGTAACTCCCACTTTTCCTACATACATACTTTGTACATTCTGTCGTCCGATTATTAATGGATGTTTATATCTGTTTTGTGAGTTGTGCCCCATCAGCAAATGAAGGTCCTGAAAGCTTTATTCAGTCTGTGTTATCACAGACAACTTTACTTTGAGAATGCACCTCTTCCCAGTCACATTTTGAGGGCCTTCCAACCTGAGGGGCAGAATTATGCAGAATTGTTGTTGTTGTTAAGTGCCATCTAGTTGGTTCTGATTCATATTGACCCTGTATAGGGTTTCTGAGGAGCGGCTGGTGAGTTTGAACCCCTGACTTTGCAGTTCAAACTGACCTTGTGGTCCAGTGCTTATCCTATAGCTCCAAATTAACATCTCCCTAAATGACTCTTCCTGGAAACAATCCTGGATTTTCGTTTTGAAGAGAAGAAATGGAAAAAAGCAGCAGAAGAAGGAAACCGTTCAAGGAAGCATGAGTGTTAGAGGTAAAGTATTAGAGGATGTCTGCATGGGATAATTATTCTAATGAGTTCCAGGGCAAGGAAATAGGAAACTGCTAGTTTTTGTGTTGGCAACTATCACCTCCTGGGCTACAGAGGTTTCTAGTTTCACTTCCTCAAGTTCTAAGGTCAACACTCACATTGACTAGAAGTTAGAGTGAACTAGGGGTGCAGAGCAGTTGTTTATTTAGTCTTTTGTTTCTATAATTAAACTATAGGCTTCATGGAAACAGGAGACACATTTGTTTATTCATCATTTTATAATTATGGCCCAGAACATTACCTAACACATAGTGACTATGAATAATTATAATAAATGTAATTTGGAGCCAGGTAGGCAAGGCATTATGTCATACCTGTAGATAGGGTTGACAGGGGCAGGAACTAGACTCCTCAGACTTTACTAGAGTATGGGGAAGCATGAACTGGAAAGGCCTTGCTAAAGGGAAAATTGGCTAAAAGTTTCTAAAAATTATAACACTATAATATTAAAAACCATTTTTATTTGGAAAGATTTAGGTAAATATACATTTTTATTTATAACCAAAAAACTGAAATATGCTAACCTTCCATAAGTAGGGCATTGGTTAAATGAATTATAGTTCATACATTAAATGCATTATAATGTATACATTGAAGTGAAATTATCCAAGTAGAGTTAATGACAAAAAATATTCCTAATATTAAATGAAAAGATTAGATTATGTGTCAGTATTAAGGTATTCTTCATTATTATATATACAGGACTAGAAGCAATTACTCTCAAATATTAGTTGTAACTATGCAATGGGCTCCTTACTCTTATGAACTGTATTCTGTGGCAAAACCATTATGACCAAGATATTTATTTAAATGAAAATATCTTAGTGGATAAGATACATAACTTTATTCATCTTGACAGACAGATGGTTCTTGGGTATGTCAGCATTTGTTTTTAGAAATCCAGCCTCTAGAGTCGCCCAAACTCTAGAAGTTTGATGACAGCATCCTGTAGGAAGCTGCCTTCTTTGGATCTTGGATCCAGCTATGTTGCTGTCTATGTTTGTATAGTCAACTGTTGCTTGATACAGAATATAAAAGGATAATAACAAGAATATCGGGCATTCGTTGCTAGGTTCTTCTTACAAAAAAGGTCTTGTATAAAATACATTTCTACTTGTGCCAAAGCAGTTACACAACTTCAAAAGTATCTTATAATAATCAAAATAATTGTTAGCTATAAAGCTTATCAAAAGTCTATCTCCCAATTGTCCCCATGGAATAAGTTTCTGAAATGAGGTTTGTGGTAGGAAAGGGAGTGTCCTCTTCTGGTCTTCACTATTGCATGAACTTCCTTTATAGTATAACTCTTGTTAATCGGAAGTAAAAACTTCAGGTATAGCAACAGCATTAAGCACAATATCCTGAGTATATTCATCATTCCAAAAACAACCAATGAGAAAATGTTTGAGTCCATGTGAAGTATGGAGGAATCGACACTTCTGTTGATTTGGATTGAATTTTGGAAGTCATGTGACCCTCTTGTTCATATTAAAATGAAGGTTTTCCAAATGAGCAGGTTAGGGAGTTCCCATCTGTCATTGATATAATTAATTAACTTTTCTCCTAAACTTATCTGTTGTTTTTGTTGTTCAGTACTGTGGTGACGGTTCCGACTCATAGTGACCCTGCACAGGGTTTCCGAGGCTGCAAATATTTACGGAGCAGAAAGCCTCAGATTTCTCCTACGCTACCAGAGCTCCTTCCTAAACTTGAATATAGGACCTTAATTTATCTTGTTACATTCAATCCTGCTTGTTTGGAACCATTTTTGTAGTTTGCCAATCTTTTAAAATATTACATAGATAATGTGACTCTTGTAGAGTTCTCATTTGCCAAGACGATGTCTGGCAGAGTTTCCATTTCCTTGCATCAGCTCAAGGGGTAAGATCATTGGAACCTGACTGGGTCATTCAAATTGGTGGGCTACTTAAGAGTGGCTAGAAAAAATTACTATCTAAAGAGCAAATAATTATAGAAATTTCATATTCTGGTTTTAAAATTTCTTCAGAGTGTGGGATCAGTTTTCCCTTTGATCTTCTGATGGTTATTAGTTTTATATATCAATTTACCTAGGCCAGTTAATTAATCTTGGTGGCTCCATACGATAAGCACTGGACTGCGAATCACACCAGCTGCTCCGCGGGATACAGATGAGGCTTCATGCTCCCGCAAAGATTTAAAAGCTTTGGAAACTCTAACCAGGGTGAAGGCACTTAACAACAACAACAATCTCAGTATTTTGCTGATATTGTTACCATGTAAAATCAGTGCATTTTAAGTAAAGGAAATTGCCCTCAATAATGTCGGTTGTTGTTAAATGCCTTCTAGTCAGTTCTGACTCATAACGACCTTGTATTGGGTTTCCAATGAGCAGCTGGTGGGTTTGAACTAGCAACTTTGTGATTAGCGTCCAGTGATGATCCTACAACGCCACACACCAGGAGTCCAATAATGTGGGCTGTTTTGTTGGTAGTGCCATCTAGTCGGGTCCGACTAATAGCGACCCTGTATACAGTTTCCAAGGAGCGACTGATGAGTTTGAACCTGCAACCTTGTGCTTCAAACCGACCTTGCGATCCAGTACTTATCCTACAGTACCATACCAGGACTCCAATAATATGGGTTTTTGTTGTTGTTGTTAAGTGCTGGGGGGTCGGTTCCAACTCATAGAGACCCTGTACAGGGTTTCCGAGACTGTAAATCTTTTCGGGAGCAGAAAGCCTCATCTTTCTCCCGCGGAATGGCTGGTAGTTTCAAACTGCCAACCTTGAGGTTAGCAGTCTGATTCGTAACCACGACGCTACCAGAGCTCCTAACAACAACAACAATCACTCTTAATTTGAGTTTTCTCCTCTCCTTACCCAATTCTTCTTGTCACATTCTCAACAGTTTGGAGGGTTTTGTGTGTGTTTACTCTAGATAAATTCAGTCCTCATTCTCTTCCTGTGTGAGAGTGTAATATATATGTTGTCATTGTTATTAGGTGCCATCAAGTCAGAACTGACTCATAGTGATGCTATGCACAACAGAACAAAACACTGCCCGATCCTGGGCCAACCTCTCAAGTGTTGCCACACTTGAGCTTTATATATATGTATATATAGCTCAAGTATAGTGGTTACGAAAGGGGCTGCTAACCTCAAGGTCAGCAGTTCGAATCTACCAGCTGTTCTGCGGGAGAAAGATGAGACTTTCTGCCCCTGTAAAGATTTGCAGCCTTGGAAACCCTGTGCAGGGTCACTATAAGTTGGAACC
>NW_006408658.1:1618280-1627655 GCF_000296735.1 Chrysochloris asiatica
CATTTTACATTATGTAGAGTCAGAAAACATCCCCCCAAACATTTCTGGGCAAACAGTATTTTTAAAATAACAAATTTTCAGTAACTCTGAAAGTCTTATCTCCCTTTTTGAGAAGACTTCACAGTGTGAAATACAAGGGAAGATTGAGAAACTATCAGAGCAGAAGAGACTACGGAGATATGGTAACGTTATACAATCTTTATGTACTATTCTTGATTGAGTCCTGGAACAGAAAATGGATGATGGAACGGAAAAAGAATACTAATTTTAAAACAACAACAGCAAGTAACCTGGTAATAAGACCTGAAATTTAGCCAATAAGAATACATCTACACTGGTTTCTTAGTTTTGACAAGTATACATGAGCATATAAAATGATGTTATTATGGGAAACTGAAACTGGGTGGGGACTGCATGGAAATTCTTTTTACTGTCTTTGTAACTTTTCTGTAAATAAAAAAATATTCCAAAATAAAAAGTTTATTTAAAAAGGAAACGTATTCATCTATTTTATTATTAATCTTTTTCTGTCAAACATTTAATAGAATTTCACTTGATTTTCATTACTTCATGATAATAAAGGTAAGCTGTTCTTTCCATTTTGGTTACACTATAATCAAATGCACTGATTCTTTTACCATCTTCCTTAGAGAACTCACTAGGCTGGGACAACTTGACAGACAGAAAGGGCTGTCACCTCACACTGTTCTTAGCCTATCCGTGCACACTTCACAAATAGCTCCTAAATGATACAATGATTTCAGAACTCCAAGGTAGTGGGTGTAACGTCTAGCCGCTGTGTGACATCTCGTCATCATATGTGCTCATGGTTTTTCATTCATGTTTTCTCTTATACACATTCATAGCCATTCATTCTCTCTGTTATACTCCCCTTTCCTGTCTTTCCTGGGGTTTGAGGAACCTGGTTTTTCTGAGGGAAAAGATTACAGCACCTTAAGAAGAAAACTAAAAAAGGAAAGAAGTCCTATACTGTAGTGAAAATAACGGGGACCTCATCATCTTATCTTTGTTTTCATTAATCTCTACTCTTTCTTATGCTCATCTCTGAAAACCAAAAGCCCTTATTCTTATCAATTCTTGCCAATATGGTTAATATTCTAGCAAGATAATGTTTTACATTGGTGTAGCTATCACAGAACAGTACTGTTTAGAACTGCTTTAATGTCCTTGTCACTACTGATACTAACATAAATGATAAGATATTGAATTATTATTTCATTTTATGGATAAAGTGAGGAATGGACATAATTTTCTAAAATCAAATGTCTAAAAAATAATGGAACTTAGATTAAAAAGTCTTCTGACTGCTGAACTCAAATTATTGTTCACAATCTATTTCCTAAACTGTCTTTCTCTCATGAATCTGGAATGACAAATGTTTGTTTGATGAAATTTTTCTGCGTTCCCCAGTGAGAATGCATTTCTGTTTTGTTGGAGTTGTATGAACATTTTGTATGTAGCTTTTTTTTTTGTGGCACATGTTACATCCTATTCCCATTATAGTGTGTACTTCTCATTTTATTGACAACACTGCAGATTCCAAGAAGGCAGAGAACATGACTTCAATATTTTTATTCTAAAAAGCTGTGTAGCACTGTGTCTAGAAGAACCCAATAAAAACAGGAAGTATGTTTTATATCAAGAATGAGCAAATGAAGTATCTGTTACCTTATTAACCCACTTTCTTATCCTATTTTCTAATTAATTTTTTATTACATCACTTGATATACTCATGTAGGAGTACAAGAAAAGGACCACACCACAGACACATAGTCCAGGTATAACAGTAGTTGAAAGGTAATGATATTATACACATAGTCCAGGTATAATAGTAATTGATAGGTAGATGGAGATTCACTTTCCCTGTCCAGGGCCCCTGGACACAGTCTTGGCAGCACATACAAAGATTCCCTAGAGTTGGGCCAGACTGAGTATAGGTGAGTCTCCTGGGGCGATGACAGGAGCAAAAGATAGGCAATATATTTTCCTGCCTCTGCTTCTGTGTTCTTGCCTTGGTGCTGTAAAACCTACCATGCAGTCTAAGCACAGACTAGATGCAGATCTCCTACAATAACAAAAATCTGCAGACCAGTCTGTTTTTTTGTTATTGGTGTAGATGTCTGAAGAGTTTTTCATTCTCAAAAAAAAAGACAGATGGACCATGGTGAGTGGATGGCAGTACCAGAAGAGATTGCGTGATCTCTGAAGAAACTCCAATTAAGATGAGGAAGGACTTGGGAAAAAATGACTGTTTTTGGAAAAATACTTAGATAGGAGAAAGGGTTTGTGGGGAATGATTGTGAAATGAAACATCAATTTACTTAAGGTTGGGGGAATTTGGACAGGTACTGGATCATTTGAGTGTTGAACTAAGGCACAAAGGATAAACATCTTGTTCCAGAAGAAACTATCAGTGCCTCTTGCGAAGTACAAAGAGAACGGAAAGAATGATAAAAATAGAAGTAAAAACAGCTAAGTATAATTAAAAGGCCTTCTTTCCTAGGATACCATAGAAAGTCCAATGTTCAGTGCTCTTGTTCCTAAAACAAGGGAAATAGAACAAGAAAACTCTGTAACCCTCTGTGCTCCAAGTGAAACCTTTTTGGGATACATTTATGGTAATGATAGTGAGGAAAATATAAAGAGAATAAGAATGTGCTTGAGTATTGAAAGCAGTATGTTAGATAAGAAGGAAGGTATGAATGATCTCTAAATCAGACATCTTCAAAGATGCTTTGATCCTGTTCTACAGGATATTCAGGTTACAGAATTCTCCAGAAATGACAAGAAAAATAAGTAAGAGAGAACGAATGATTGTGTGTATACAAGAGTAATATGGATGAAAAATGTGAACACGTATGATTTGAGTGTGTGTGGTGTAATTTAATAAAAACTAATCCTTATAGGGAACAACCATGGACAAAGTCTATGAAAAGTGCTTTCCGTGCAGTAACACATTTAATTCTCACAACAGACCAACAAGATAGGCATTATTATCATCATTTCCATTTTTCAGAGACATAATTGTTAAATAGTCTGTTTAAGATGACACAGATGATGGAACCAATATTCAAGCCTTAGTCTGACTCTAAAGTCAGTACTCTTAAACACTGTGCAAAGGTGAATGTGTGTGAAATTGTGTGGCTGATGGTGGAGATGTGTAATGTGACGAATGTTCTGAATGATAGAAACCTCTCCATTGGTACTGCTTCCTACTGAGTCTACAATCGGGAGAAAAATCTCCATTCCCTGAGTCCAGAACCAGATTCTTCTTCTTCACTCCTGAGAAAGCATTTGATTAAAGGCAATGAGGAACTAGGCCAATAATTCCTTAGTATTGAAATTAATCCTTAGTGTTCCTTAGCTTCCTCAGGTTTGGAATGTGGGTTGTAGGTGGGAGATATGGGGAAATCTCTTCCCAGCCAGCAAGCAGTAGTCAACATTACTGGTATGTATAGCTAGGAAAAAGAGATGTCAGTTATGTGTTGTGTATTCCAACACTGTATCCCTCAGTCCTTTGGCATGAGCTATGGTCAGAGATTCTGTAGTCCAATGGGGTATCATAGTTAACCCTGTTCAATCTTTCACCCTATCTATGCCAAGAGAACAATGGTTAACAGAGATGCTAATTGGAAAGGATGAGCAACAATCAGAAGGCAGACTATACAGATAATAGATACACATTTATTTATATATAGCTTAAGAGATGACACAGTAGTGAAAGTTTCCTTAAATACAGATGGAAATAACTGCATTAATTCACAAATAATTCTGCCTTCTGACTTTACAAGGCCTTACAAGGTGCATTCATGCACCCTCCCACATCCGTGTCCTCATCTGTCTGGCCCAGAGCCTGAGGCAATGGCTGATGTTTAAGGATGATAACTTAACCAAGTAACATGAGAGCAAAGCTCATATCCAACGTCCTTGTGGATATATTTGTTGTGAAAGCAGAGCTAGTATACAAACTGAGGATGTGTCTAACGATGTTCAGCTTGATGATATGTGCTCCCTGCTAACTGAGACCTTGAGATTAGTTTCCTCTGCCCCTGAATGATTTCTTGTAGATTCTAAAGCTCTAAGGCATTCATTAATTCACTTTTTCATTTAATATTCATTTCATATACATGTCCTGTATTTTGGGTGTACAGTGATGAAGAAAAGAGTATAAAGTTCTGGAAGCTTTCAGCGTACTGGGGAGAAACCTTAATACATACTGGAGTTGTGCACTGGAAAGAGTGGGTGTGCTGACTAGGCACTTGACCCAGCTTTGGCAAGATGCCTTCTAAGTAGAAACTAGAAGGAGCTCAGAAGGTAACTATTAGGGTAATGATGGAATAAGAGGAGAGATGCACATATACAAAACCATGGGGGCAACTGATGCTATAGTATGCTTGGGGAGCAAAATCTAGTTGAATTTGCCTGGAATATGTAATATTTCTTAGTGGGTAGCAAGATATAAGACTTGGGAAATAGATATCAAATTTTGACTTTTCTCCTGTGTTTGTTGTTGTTAAGTGCCATCAAGTTGGTTCCTACTCATAGCTACTCTGTATGGTTTCCAAAGAGTGGCTAGTGAGTTTGAACTGCTGATCGTGTGGTTCAAAATGACCTTGCGGTCCAGTGCTTTATCCCAGAGAACCATACTAGGACTTCTGTCTCCTGTGTATGATTAATAAAATATACCCATTTTGCTCAAAAGGGAATGGGGGAATCATTGACTAAACTTCCTAATAATCATTATTTGCTAACTTTCATACTCTGTTTTGAAGAAACTATCCTATATCAAAGTACTATAGCCATGTTGTTGTTGTTAAGTGCTGTCGAGTTGATTCCGACCCACAATGACCCTGTAGAGGGTTTCCAAGGAGCACCTGGTGAGCTTGAACTGCCGACCTTGCAGTTCAAATGGCTTTGCAGTCTGGCGCATTAACCCCACAGCACCACACCAGGACAACCAAATAGTAACCATTTGAAACTGTCTCTGACACTGTGAGTCACTTTTGCCAATCCACTGTTGTCAAGTCAATTTCTACTTGTAGCAATCTTATAGGTCGGAGTAGAAGTGCTTCCTAAAGCTTCCGAGGCAGTAAAAACTTACAGAAGCAGACTTTCTCATCAATCTCCCATGGAGGGGCTGCTGGGCTCTAACTACTGACCTTTCGGTTAGCAGCCCAATACTTACCCACTGCACTGCAAGGGCTTTCAGGAAGGAATAAATCTCTGAATTGCTAATTAAGTAGATTTAAAAAAAAAAAAAGCCAACGAGAGGGCAATAGGTCTAAAATTTTTTTAAATGAGTGGAACGTAGATATGGTTCATATTTGCAAATAGTTCTTGTTAACAAAAAACAGTTTATGAGTTTCATTAACAGGAAAGACTGAAATTCTAACTTAAACCTGTTTCTTGACTGTTGCCGGTGCCTTCTTCATTATTTGTATCATTGCCATAGAAGATATCAATACCTTTTGCTGCATTTAGTCATGCTGGAGAGAAACGTCACTCTGGTCAGTGAGTTCATCCTCGTGGGCTTTCCCACTGCCCCTTGGCTGCAGATTCTTCTCTTCTTCCTCTTCCTTGTGGTCTACCTGCTGGTGGTAGTTGAGAATCTTACCATCATGCTCACTGTTTGGATCACTGGCTCTCTCCATAAGCCCATGTACTACTTCTTGAGCAGCATGTCCTTCTTGGAGGTCTGGTATGTCTCTGTTACGGTACCCAAGATGCTGGATGGATTTCTTCTGCAGAGACGGCGCATCTCCTTCACAGGTTGCATGACCCAGCTCTACTTCTTTATCTCTCTGGCCTGCACAGAGTGTGTTCTCTTGGCAGCCATGGCCTATGACCGCTATGTGGCTATCTGCCACCCTCTCCGATACCCGGTCATCATGACCACAGGTTATTGTATGCAGCTAGTGGCTTTCTCATATATGAGTGGATTCACAGTCTCGGTGATCAAGGTCTATTTCATTTCACATGTTGCCTTCTGTGGCTCCAATGTCATGAACCATTTTTTCTGTGACATTTCTCCCATTCTCAAATTGGCCTGCAAAGACATGTCCACAGCTGAGCTAGTGGACTTTGCCTTGGCTATTGTCATTCTTGTATTTCCTCTCATCACCACTGTCCTCTCTTATGTTTACATCGTCTCCACCATCCTACGTATACCCTCCACTCAGGGAAGGAAGAAGGCCTTTTCCACTTGTGCATCCCACCTAACTGTAGTTGTAATTTACTACACAGCAATGATTTTCATGTATGTTCGGCCCAGGGCTATTGCATCATTCAATTCCAACAAATTAATCTCAGCTGTATATGCTGTTCTTACACCCATGCTTAATCCATTTATCTACTGTCTAAGGAATCAGGAAGTCAAGACGGCTATCAAAAAGACTGTGGGAGGTGGCTAGTTTCTTGTCAGCTACACTCTGCTGCTGTGAGGAGGAGACAGTCTCCTTATTAGGATATCATCTCCCTGACATTTATCATGGTCCCGCATATTAGCCCTGCTTCAGAGAACTGGATTCTTGAATGTATTACAGTTTGGGGAAAAATAAAAGTTTAAAAAGTAGAAACAGGAAACTTGATATGTATTTCTTTAATGATGAAATATTATTAGTGCACACTGTAGATATTTAATGAGTGCTTTGAAATTGTATAATAATAATACTATCCCAAACCCAAGACACTGCTCTCTAGTCAATTTGGACTGAGAGTGGCCTTGTAAGACAGTGTAGAACTGCTCTCATGAGATTTCCAAGGCTGTAATCTTTGTGGAAACACACTGTCAAAGAGTTTTGTCTGTGAGCTCCTGGTGGGTTCTAACCATCAATGTTTCAGTTAACAGTTGAGCATTTAGCATTGGGCCTTAAGGACTCCCTGATGTTAATAACAATGGGGATGATTTCAGAATCCTTTATAAGTTACAGCTTCCTTCAGGATGATAACAGCTCATTTCTCATAACAGTAGTGGGATCAATAGTTTCATAGTAGATGAAATCATTGTTATTATTGCAATCTTGGCAGTAGATATACTTCTTGAGCCACTTTATTTTGAGCTTTTAAACTCTTGTAGCTTCCCAAACTTGACTACAAACAATAAATGTCTAAAGAGTTGTAGATGTATCAGTATATGAGCTGATACTCTGAACACATCAACATAACATAGGTCCTATAGACAAATTAGTTGGAAAACAAATACAATGGTTTCTAAGACAAATGAGAATGTTGGATATCGTTAGGGCTTCTTACAGATAAGACTCCTGGTGTAACTCTGCAGGATAAACACTGGTTTGCTAACCACAAGATCAGCAGTTCAAACCCACCATGTGCTCCTTAGAAATCCTATACAGGGTCACTATGAGTCAGAACTGACTCTACAGCATTTAACAACAACAACCATAGATAGATAAGGAGGCATAGTATATCAGACAGAATTCTATAAGATTGTTGAAACAGAGACTAAAATAAAGAAGAAATAACACCTAGTGCTATCTTGACTCAACATTTTGCCATTTTTATGGGAGTTAAAAATTGGTCTCTCACATTTGACCATTGTTAACGTCAACATTATTTAACATGCCTGGAAAGAGCTTCCTTATGTATCTCTCACATAATGTTACTGCACAGTTTTAAAATTCTCCTTCTGAATGAAATGTTGTTGTTGTTGTTGTTATGTGCCATCGAGTTGGTTCTGACCCATAGCGACCCTGTATAGGGTTTCCGAGGGTGTAAATCTTTACGGGAGTAGAAAGCCTCATCTTTCTCCCGCGGAGCAGCTGGTAGTTTTGAACCGCTGACCTTAAGGTTCGCAGCCCGATTCGTAACCACTACGCCACCAGAGCTCCTACTAATTCTAACTATTATTATTATTTTGGAATAATTCTAGCATTCATGAGCCTTTGCAATCTCTTGTCTTCTCTCTACCTACAATAATATTGTTGTTGTTAGGTGCTGGCAAGTCTGTAGTGATCTTGTGCACAACAGAACGAAACACTGCCCTGGTCTTGAGCCAACCTCACAATCACTGCGACCCTTGAGCCATTGTTGGTGCCATTGTACCAATCCATTTCATTGGGGGTCTTCCTCTTTTTCACAGACCCTCCACTTTTCCAACCATGATGTCCTTCTCCAGGGACTGGTCCCTTTTGATAATGTCTTAAGTAAATACAATGCATATTTTATAGAATGACACATTCATTCTGATGATATTTAGTCTTCTTGGTAGTCTCAATAATTACAGTAGATCAGACTTGCTTAACTCACTCATTCAAAGAAAATTTTATTGTTCTCCTAATCCATACCAGGTAGTGTAATAATATCTAAGGATATGACAGTGAATAAACTAAAACAATTAAACATAGATTCTTCCTTCAAGTAGCTTACAGGCTGTTGTTTTTATGTGTCCTTGAGTTAGCTCTGACTCACAGTGAGCCTGTATAGGATTTCCAAGGAGAGGCTGGTGGGTTCACCAGTCTTGTGGTCAGCAGTCCAGTGCTTATTCTATAGTGCCACACCAGAACTCAAGCTTAGAAACTACTTGGGAAGGTAAACACAATGACAACAAGTGTTATAAGCATAATGACATGAGTACAGGGCTTTATGAGAGCCCATGATAGTTCTAAGACGGTGATAGCTCCAGGACAGAGAGAAAATGTTCTTTCGGAAGTAGAACTTAAGTTAGCACCTGAAGGGGATCAGGGATTTCAGGGAGAAGAAAGATCAACAGTCAGGAAAGAAAATAGCACACAAAAATAATTGAGAGATGATTAGTATGCCTGGAACATAAGGTTTCATAGGGAATAAAAGGGTCACATGAAGAAACAAGCTCACCTTGCCAATCCAAATCTTAGCAATTTTTGAATTTTCTTTTATTAATAATTTTTATGGACAGATTATCAGTTCTATAGGGGCATTTTCATGTTTCTTATAAATTTCTACCACGTGAATATATATATAAAAGGACTTTGACCATGTTGTTGTTAGGTGCCATTGAGTTGGTACTGACTCACAGAGACGTTATGAGGAGGAGAACAAAACACTGCCCAATCCTGAACCAACCTCACTATCATTGCCATGCTTGAGCCCATTGATACTGCCACTTGGCCAATCCATCTCTCTGGGAGTCTTTCTCTTTTTCTCTGACCCTCCACCCTACCAAACATGATACCCTTCTCCAGCGACTGTACACTTCCGACAATATGTCGGAAGTATGAGAGATAAAGTTTGGCCATCCTGGCCTCCAGGGAGCACTCTAACTGCACTTCTTCCAACACAGATCTGTTGGTTCTTTTGGCAGCCCATGGCACTTTCAATATTCTCCTCCAACACCATAATTCAAAGGCATCAATTCTT
>NW_006408658.1:1629255-1637302 GCF_000296735.1 Chrysochloris asiatica
TTGTATTTTGGCTCTCATGGACTTGTTTTCATTTTCTTCAGCTTCAGTTTGAATTTGCATATAAGCAATTGATGGTCTGTTCCACAATCTGCCGCTGGCCTTGTTTTCACTGATGATATGGAGCTTTTCCATCAACTCTTTCTGAAGCTGTAGTCAATTTGATTTCTATATATTACATCTGGTGAGGTCCATGTGTATAGTCACCTATTATGCTGGCTAAAGAAGGTATTTGAAATAAACGAATGGCTGGTAGAGTTAATGTGTTTGACTCCCCACTAGATTGTGAGGTACTATAAGGCTAGTTGCAGTCATCCTTGTATCTCCAATATCCACCACAGTGCCTGGCACTATAGCACTTATTGTTGTTAGTGTTTATTTCCTACCCTCCCAGGTACCCATTCCTTGGATTCCTTTACCTCTTTGAATCTTCCATCTTTAAAGGTGTGAGAGGAGTTTATCTTTTGAGATACATAATACATCACATTGACTCTTGTGACCTCTGACTTCCAATCTAATTTCAATTTGGGAGGCACCAAAAGGAAACAGAAAAGTTTGAGCAAAGAGAAAACAAAAGATGTCTTCCCGGAATTTTTGATGGGCTGGGTTCTACAACTCTGGCAAAATGCTCCAACTCCTGCAACCATGGGCGTGTTTCTTTCCTAAGATGCAGCTGTCACAGTTTCTACATTGCTCATCTTTAAGATCAAATTTATCACTGTCTTCACTTTACCCAACCTCTGTGAAGAGGTGGTGTGTCATTTAATTCTCCTAAAAAATCTCAGCTGAAAATGCTTCCTATTTCTATCTGGGTTCTTGATTTATATGGAATTCATTAAATAGTAGCAGTGGAAGAGTCACCACTGTCAATTAGCATGGTGGTGGTTTTGTGTCGGCAAGTTGGTTTCTACTCATAGAGACCCTGTATAGAATTTCCAAGGCTGTACATCTTTGTGGGAGTGGGAAGTCTTATCTCTCAGAGAAACTGGTGGATTTGCACTGCTGGCCTTGTGGTTAGCAGCCCCGTTCATAATCCAGTAGACTGCCAGGGTTCCTTGTCAATTGGCATTACTGGTTTTTTCAAATCCTACTTTGGTGAGTAGCAACTAGGGTTTTAAAAGTTCATGAGTAGACATATAAGGTGCAGCTCTGGTAACATAGTGGAAGGAGCTCTGGTAGCGTAGTGGTTACGAATTAGCCTGTGAACCACAAGTTCAGCAGTTCAAAGCTACCAGCTGTTCCATGGGAGAAAGATGAGGCTTTCTGCTCCTGTAAAGACTTACAACCTTGGAAACCCTGTACAGGGTCGCTATGGGTCAGAACCGACTCAATGGCACATAACAACAACAACTATTGGTCTTGATCTATGTGGAGGAAAGAAGAAAGATGAATATTGAAGCTGCTGCTGTTGTTAAGTGATATTGAGTCAGTTCTAACTCAAAGTAACTGTAAATCTTACAGAAGCAGAAAGTTAATCTTTCTCCTGTGTAGCAGTTGGTGGGCTCAAACTATCCACCTCATGCTTCCAAGTCTAGTGCTTATCATACAGAGCCACCATTCTCCTGAAAATTGAGGATGCTTGGAAATAATGAGCCCAAGTATTAATGAACCCTGTGAACATCAGTCCCATGACCCTGAGACCAGAAGAACTAGATGTTACCTGGCTACCACTACCAACTACCCTGAAAAGGATCATATGAGAAAGTCTTGGATAGAGTGGGAGAAAATATGGAACAAAATTCAAAATTATAAAACAAAGACTAAGCTTACTGGTAAGAAAGAGACTGAAGGAAATCAAGAGTATGGCCCTTTGTCACTCTTCAGGTCTGGAACTGAATTCATCTGCATGGGTCAATTTTTAGCCAAGCAGTGGCTGGATATACAGGAGGGACAATCACACTAGTGAGGTATACATACTGGAGAATGGTCAACCATTTAACATCGAAAGGGCAGCATTTACATACGGACAAAATTCAGAAAAGGAGGTAAAGAAGGAGGAATGAAAAAAAGAATCACAAGGACAAAGTGGGAAGTGTATGATTTGTTCAATGTAAAATGATGATATGTTCTGTAAACCTTCACTCAATTCACAGTAAAAAGTTGAAAAATAAATAAATAAAAATATACAGGAAAAAATACCAGTTTCACTGGTCAGATGGTGATGAGTGAATTCCCAAGACTGTAGTTCTCTGTCACTCTTCATGCCTGCATCTGAACTCACCCCATGTCTTAGTTATCTAGTGCTGCTCCAACAGAAATACCAATCAGAGTGGATGACTTTAACAAACAGAAATTTATTCTTTCTAAGTTTAGGAAGCTAGGAGTCCAAATTCAGAGTCTGGGCTCTAGAGAAAGGTCCTTGTCTCTTTTCAGCATCTGTGGGCCTGTCATTTCTTAGAACTATCCCTGTGTCTTGACATCAATCTTCTCCTGGACCTCATAATGTCACAGTGTAAGGACCCTAGGTCACAAGGACACACTCCATTCCAGGCTCTTCTTGCTTGGTGATAGAGTCCCCTTTCTCTGCTCACTTCTTTGTCCTTTTATCTTTGTAAAATAAAAGATATTGCCAGCCAAATGCTTAGTAAACTCCCTTACACCAGATCAGGGTGGTGATGGGTTTAAGGATATTGCACTCCACTCTTAATCCTTTTATTGGTTAATCACATCAGATCATATCATGGAGAATCATCACATAACTGCTGAACCACTGAAAAAAAAAAAAGCGTGACCTAGCCAAGTTGATATGTATTTTTATTAATTATTTTGAGGAGGTACAGAATTTAATCCAGGACACCCCATCAATTTTAGCCAAGCAATATTGAATATCAGGAGTCCAGATAGTGTAATGGGTTATGAGCTGGGCTGCTAACTGAAAGGTCAGTAGTTTAAATCTATCAGTTCATCTGTGGGAAAAAGATGAGGGTTTCTGCTTCCGTAAAGATTTACAGCCTCACAAACCCTATTCAGGGTCATTGTGAGTTGGAACTGACTCAGTGGTGCACCACCACCACCACCAATATTGAATATTAAAGCATTATGAATAACACCAGAATAGTGCCAGAAGATGAGCCCTGCAGGTTGCAAGTCACTCAAACTACAACTGGGGAAGAGCTGCCTCCTCAAATAGAGTTGACTGTAACGACAAGAGTGGAGAAAAGCTTCCAGGACCTACATTTGCTGATAGGGCACAACTCAAAATGCAGAGAAATTGCTTTAAAACATTCATTAATAATCAGAACATGGAGTGTACAAAGCATGAATCTAGAAAAACTGGAAGTTGTCAAAAATGAAATGTATAAAGTCATTAGTGAGAGGAAATGAATTAGTACTGGCCATTTTGAATCTGAAAATCATAGGGCTAACTATCAATGGGAATGACGAATTGAAGAGGAATGACATCACATTAATAATCAAAAAGAACACTTCAAGATCTATCTTGAAGTATAATTCTGTCTGTAATAGTATAATATCCATACGCCTATAAAGAAGACCAGTTAATATACTATTATTTAAATTTAGACAACAACCACTAAAGCCAGTGATGAGGAAATTAAAGAATTTCAGCAACTTCTTAAGTTTAAAATTGATCAAACATGCAATCAAGATGTATTGATAATTATTTTGTGTTCAAGAGCAAAGATGTCAGTTTGAGGATTAAAGTGCACCTGACCCAAAGTGATAATATATATATATATATTAATAGAAGAGGCATTTTACAAGCAATGTGGGTCAATTTTAAAAATGAATTATCTGTGGTTAGTAATTGAAAATAAAATGGTAGCACTGTAGGTAAGTGCTAGACTGCTAACTGCAGTGGTTCAAACCCACAAGCTGCTCCTCATAAACTCTACACAGGTTCGCTTTGAGTTGGAACTGACCCTATGGCACTTAACAGCAACAGTGATTACAAATAAAATGGTACGTCTACCACAAAACGTGTACAGAAGCAGGTGACATAACCATGGCAAAAAGTTTGAATTGATGTTCTGGAGATGTTTACCATTTCCTTTCTGTATTACTTATATAACAAATTACCTCAAAATTTAACAGGTTTAAACATCTCACATTTATTTTCTCTCAGTTTCTGTAGGTCAGAAATCCAGGCACAGCTTAATAGCGATCAAAGAATATAGGGATTGGCATGTAATAATGTTAGGGATTAACTTTGGAAAAGTCCACTTCCAAGTTTACCTGGTTGTTGGAAAGATTCAACTCCTCCTGGGCTAGTGGTCTGGGAAGACTCAGTTTTGTGTAGGCTACTGGTCAGAAGCTGCCCTCAGTTTCTTGTCACATGGGCCTCTCCAACAAACTATGGTATTTTCAATAGCCTCATATGTAAAAGTTGGACAATGAATAAGCAAGACCATGGAAGAATTGATGCATTTGAGTTATGGTGTTGGAGAAAACTATTAAAAGTACTACGGACTGCCAGAAGAACAGGCAAATGTGTGTTGGAAGAAGTACAATTAGAATGCTCCTTAGAAGTCAGGAAAGTAAGATTACATCTCTCATACTTTGGACATATTATCAGGAGGGACAAGTCCCTGGAGAAGGACACCATGCTTGGTAAAGTAAAAAGTCAGCAAAAAATAGGAAAACCCCAAATGAGAAGGACTGGCACAGTGGCAGCAGCAATGGGTCTAACAATGATTGTTTGGATGGCACAGGACCAGGTGATGTTTTGTTCTGCTGTGCATAGGGTCACTATGATAGCACCTAACAATAACAACATATGGTGACCAATAATGGTAAAGAAGCACACACTTCTTAGAATAATCAACTACTTGAGATTAAAAAAAAAAAATTTTTTTTAACGGCATCACTTACCCAATTTCAAAGTTCAGAAGGCAGAAAGTGTTAGGAAAGAAGGAGAAACAGAAATGGGAAACAGAGAAGGAGCTGGATAAGTGATGGTATATTGGGGGGATTGCAACCAATGACATCGACAACATGTATAGAATTGTTAAATGAAAAACTGATCCGTAAACCTCCATCCAATTCACAATACAGTTTTAAAAGGATCAATTTTACTAACATCTTTGTAGTTGTAATTAAGTGCCATCGAATCAGTTCTGATTAATAGCGACCCTGTAAAGGGTTTCCAAGGAGAGGCTGGTGAGCTTGAACTGCCAACCTTGCAGTTCAAACTGGCTCTGCAGTCCAGCACATTTATCCAAATCACCACACCAGGACTCTGAAGAAGTTGGTAGAATTCTTGAATTTCATCATTATTGGTTTTAGTGGTTAGTTTATAAATTTGAAATCTGGTGGTATTAACTGGTCTTCCTTGTCATATGTATACATATATGTCATATGCATATTATACTATCACAGACGGAATTGTACTTGAAGATAAACCTTGAAATGCTCTTTTGACAATGAATGTCATACCATTCTTTTTGAATTGATCATTCCTAGCATAGTAAATTGTATGATTGTCTTATTCAAAATGGCCAATACCCGTCCATTTCAGCTCAGTAATGCCTAAGATATTGATCTTTATGTGTTTCATTTCATTTTTGGCAACTTCCAATATTTTTAGATTCATACATTCTATGTTCTGATTATTAATGGATATTCACAGTTGTTCCTTCTCATTTTGAGTTGTGCCTCATCAACAAGTAAAGATCCTGAAAGCTCTACTCCATCCACATTATTAAGGTCAACTCTAATTTGTAAGTGTTCCAAACAAAATGTGTAACTCATTCCTAACTAATTTGAGCTTTGTAGCATTTTCCTAGATGGGGGAGGAAAAGTTAACATTTCTGAATCAAATGACTCTTAAGTGATTATATAATGCCTTTTTTGTCACTAATTCTGGGTTTTTATTTAATGTATATTTTATCAAAATTAATATTGCTATTCCTGCTTGTTTTTGATTGCTGTTAGCTTGAAATTTTTTTTTTAATCCTTGGGTATTTTTGCCTCTGTCTGTAAGCTGTGTGTTTCTCATAGACAACATATTGAGGTATCCTGTTTTCTTATCCATTCTGCTACTGTCTGTTTCTTGATTGGTACATTTAATCCATTTACATTCAGAGTCTATGTCAATAAGTATGAGTTGATTGCTTTCATTTTACTGTGTGTTTTTTATGTTGTAACTCATTTCTTTGCTCTGTAATTTTCTGTGCTGAGATAATTTTGTTTTGGGGTTTTCTTGTTATTTTCTGTATTGCTTTCATGTTTATAAAATCTTTATGACTTTTCTTTTTAAAAATTTGATAAGAAGGTTTATAAATGTTCTTTGAGGTTACCCTGTAATTTATTAATTTCTTCCCCAGTTTAAAGAAATTTGTTTTATTTTGAAACCTACTTGACTTCCTCACCATTTGGAAGTTTTATAACTACACTATTCCTTCTTTTTGCTTTATAGTTGTCTACATTATAAATTGATCATTCTGATTCTCTATTTTCAGTGTTGTAGAATTTGTTACTTAGAATACTTCTATATCTGGGTTTACTTCTGGATGGTGTTGTCTTGTATGTTAGTCTCCGATTGTTGTCTCTCTGCTCAGTGAACACTTTGTAGTATTTTTTTGTAAATTTTGTCTGGTTATTATAAATATCTTTAATTTCTGCAAGTGTATTAATTTCCCCATTGTATTTGAGGGACAATTTTGCTGAGTATATGATTCTTGCTTGGAAATATTTTTCTTTAAGAGTTTTATGTATGTCATCCCATTGTCATCTTGCCTGCATGCTTTCTGCTAAGAAATCAGAAATTATTTGTTCTCCTTCATAGATAACATTTCATTTTTTTCTGAGCTACTCTCAGGATTCTTTCCTTGTTTTTGGTTTTGGAAAGTTTGATTATGATATATCTTGGTGGTTTTCTTTGGCTGTCTATCCTGTTAGGGGTTCATTCCGTTTCTTGAATGCTATCTTCTTGTCTTTTGTAATGTTAGGGAACTTCTCTTCCAACAACTCTTCTGCAGCTGTCTCTGTGCTTTTTACTGGTCTATCCCTGTTCTGGAATTCTGCTCCTACAGGTCATTTATTCCTCTGAATGTGTTCCCATATACATTTTAGGCTTTTTTTAGATTTCTTCTTCATTTTTTCTAATTGTTCTTCTAGCTGTCTAGTATTGATTGATTTGTCCTCAGGCTCACTAATTTGGCCTTCCATAAATTCATATCTACTCCTTTGAGTTTTCAATGTATTATCCAATTCAGAACTCTTAGTATTAATATTTCAGATTACTATTTGCAGATTTTGTGTTGTTTCTAATGTTTATTTGTTTTGTCTATTCTTGTAGTGTTTTCCTGAATTCTCCTAATTTTTTTTTTCTCTGTTCTTTTTGCTTTCATCTGCAGCGATCTCAATCTTCCTCTCAATAAATTAATGATATACGTAAATATTCTTTTTGAATTATTTGTCAGGTAATTTCAATACCTATTCTCCTCAGAAATGTTTTCTGGCTCTGCATCTTGACCACTTGTTTGAGGTATTGTGTCTTGTTTCTTTGTTTGAATGGAAATTGTCTTCTGTGTTCACGACATTGTACTGCTGTTGTATTTGTACTTATTTGATAGTTGTATGTTCAAGTGCTCAAAGGCTCTCACCACCTGCATCCTGTTGGTTGTGATTATGGAATGGAAGCATTTGCAGCTCTGTTTAGGATAGGTTTGTCTGGTACTGGCTGCTGTCTTTGTTGACCAGCTGGTATAGGAGCTGACTTGACTCTTGCCCAGTGCATGGGGTGGTAGAGGGTAGGGTTGTGGCTGGAGACTATGGGCACAGTTGCTATCTCCCATCTGAAAGCAATAAGAAAGCACACATATGAAAATACAAACAAATAACAGTGAGAAAAGAAATAGCAAAAAAAAAAAAAAAGCAGACAGCAGAAGTTATAATTAATAATAAATAAAAAGAGAAAAAAGGAAAGGGAACTAAAACTGCAGAAGAGAAAAAAAAGAATGAAAATAAAAAGAAAGCAAAATCACTTAACAAGACTACAGAGAGGGAAGAAGAAAAGAGAAAGAGACAAGTTGTTGTTGTTGTTGTTAAGTACCTTTGAGTTGGTTCCATATAGGGTTTCCAAAGAATG
>NW_006408658.1:1637402-1654054 GCF_000296735.1 Chrysochloris asiatica
TCTGCTGTGCATGGGGTCGCTATGAGTCAGTTCTGACTCGATGGCACCTGACAACAACAACAACAATACACAATTCTGTAATAACAATAATCTATGAGTAGATGCATAGATAGACATGAAAACTGAACAGATGTGGGGAGGAGAATGGGACTATAGCCACAAATATACATAGGTTTGACAAAAGATATTTCTATATATGTGTTTATCTATGCTACAGATACCAGCGGGCTTCAGAAAGTTCAGGGGAAAATGGAATAAAAAGACAATGGAATTTTTCTATGTACTTTTTTGGATGCCCCTTGAATACAGTAGAGCATACAGGAGCAAAGTTTTGGAAACATCTTGGCCATAACCAAATACCTTCAGGGAATAGGCTCTAGGTCTAGGGATTCAGTCCCATAGTCACCGGGAAAACTACAGTCAGTTGGTGTAACATAGTCCACAAAGCTAATGTTCTAAATCCTACTTTGATGAGTGGTCACTGGGGTCTTAAAGGCCTATGAGCAACTAGCTAAGTTGCAACTATTGCTCTCTTCCAATTTGGAGGAAATAAAATTGAAGACCCATGAAAGCAATTAGTCCAATGGACTAATGGAACTCATGAACATCAGTCTCTACAACCTGAAACCTGAGACCTAGAGGCTGCCCAGCAATCAACTACTGATAGCTCTAAAAGGGCCCTGGATAGAGTGGGAGAAAAATGTGGAACAAAAGTCAAAATTATAAAAAAGCAAAGAAAAAAAGATCAGGCTTACTGTAAAGTCAAATAGATTGGTGGAGTCCCCGAGACTATTGCCATTAGTCAACCTTCATGACTGAAATTGATCTTAATCCCGTGGCTCAAGTTTCAGACAAATAAGACTAGGGAGGTAAGTGCTCTTTTGAGATCAAAAGGGCAGCATTTGCCCAATGACAAAGTTCCGAAGATAGGAAGGGTTAGACAAGAAGGAGGAATGAAAATGGGAAACAGAGTGGGATCAAGGGTAGCATATTAAGAGCATTGCAATCAATGATATGAAACAAATGTTAAATGGAAAAGTGATTTGCTCTCTAACCCTTCATAAAACTCATGATTTAAATACAGTCAGAAAAAAATAAAAAAAAATGCGACAAAAGCGGAAAAAAAAAAAAAAAAAAGACAAAAGGTGAGCTGAGAAAGAAAAGATAAAAATTAAGAGAAGAAGAAATAGAAAAAAGGAAGAAAAAGAAAGAAAGAAAAAAGTAGGGCAGGGTCTAGATCTATAGAGGAGAAAACTGTGGAGCTTATGCTCTGAAAGGAGCTCATTAGGTAGTAGGGGGAAGGATGAGAGGATACCATGCCTGGCCCTACCTAGATGGAGTATCTGTATGCCTAGGTGTTGACTATGTTCAGGACACTCAATGCAGAAGTTGTTTCTGCAGGCACTAACGTTATCTGACATCAGGGTCTTTGTTTGAAGGAAGAACTCTTTCAGGCCCAGGAGGCAGAAGAAGGCAGGGTGGCTGGTTATGAGAGCTCCTGTTTGTCTAGGGATGACTGAGTACAGACTCCGCATGTATTGAAAGTCTGAAGAAGCAGAGCTCACCCACTGGGTGAGCACTGGGATGGTGCACCTGGTGCCTGACTCACAATAGTGGGGCTCACAGTAGCATGGCTCCAACCTCTGGCAGAGTAGGTCCTGTGCTGGGGATAAATGAGGGTGGGGGCTGACCAGGCTTCTGGTAACCAGGGTAGTGTGGAGAACAAGATAGACTCATACCTTTGTCTTTGCCAAGCATCACTGTGCATCCAACGTGTTAGGCTACTGTTTGGATCCAATGCTGTTCAAAAAAGTTCAGGATGGCTGTGCTGAGTCAGGTCAGCCAACTGTTCACCCATCTGTCTCCTTTCACACCACCCCTGTTCAGTTTCTTCTCCTAGTCAATTTTCAATCCACATCATTATTCTATCCTCTGAAACTCAGGGTTCCAGGATTATCATCTGTATCTGTTTCATTTGGTCTCTTGTATCTTTGTTACAGTGTCTGTGTAGTCTGCCACCTACATATTCATACAACTTTGTGGTGGCAGTCATTTCATTTTCAAAGCAGAGTTGACCTAAATGCTTTGCTTGACTTGGGCAGAATTGGAGTAAAATAATTACAATTAAAAACAATTCAAAGGTATCTGACCTGATAGGCTGAGGGCATAATTTTCTGGGGCCTGTAAATTTCTGAAATATTCAGTATGCCCTGCTATCAATAACCAAATTAACCAAGTCATTAATTCTTATGAGTTATTTATGAACACACTTGGAATAACAGGTGACTCAAGGTTCAGTACTTGACTGCTAGTTGAAAGGTTGATGGTTTGAACCCACCAACTGTTTGAACCCACCTGGAAGCTCCACTGGAGAAATACCTGGCAATTTTCTTCCATAAAGATTATAGCCAAGAAAATCCTATGGGCAGTTCAACTCTGTTATATGAAGTCACGCTGAGTAAAAAACTGCCTCTCCATAATGTAACAACGCATATAAATGAGAAAACTAGCAAGATAAATATAGCAGTAACTGTATTTTTATGATATATTTTCATCAAATGCTATTTTTAATAGACTTCTTAATTAGAAATGACTACTTATGGAGTCCTGATATGGCACTGTAGGATAAGCACTGGACTACTAACCACAAAGTTGGTAGTACAAACCTACCTCCTAAGAAATGCTATACAGGGTACCCTCACTATGAATCAGAACCAACTCAACAATACTTACCAACAACAATCCCCTTAATTCATGAGCTGGTCTTGACTGTATCTGAGAAACAGATAATTTTTTATTCCATTAGGATAAGCACTAGACTGCAAGATCAGTTTGAACCCCAAGGTCATTGGTTCAACTCACCAACCGCTCCTCAAACCCCCGTACAGGGCTGCTATGAATTGGAACCGACTCAATGGCACTTAATAACAGCAACAACAGATTTTGAAAAGCCTAAGTAATCTCCTTTTATTTCTCCCCAATTTCACAGTCTAATTATTGTTAAGTTCTTTTCACTCTGATACCAACAGAAGACATGTCAAATGCCATCAAGTGGTTCTGACTCATAGTGACCCTGTTTAGGGTTTCTGAGGGGAGGCTGGTGAGTTTGAACCATTGACCTTGCAATTCAATCTGTCCTTGAGGTCGAGTGCTTACCCTAAAGCACCACAAAAGATTGAATTTAGGAAAAAAGAAAGCTGAAATTTAAGGTTTAGAGCATACAATTCCCATTTCATGTGTCCTTTCCTTGTTTTCTCCAAAATGAAGAGCCAAGACTAGAAAGTCTCCTTAAGTTAAAAAAACCAAAACAAAACCAAAAATAAAACAGGCAATACTGAAGAAAGAACTTAAAAATTTGCTACCAAAATTAAAATATTAAATTTACCCATCAAATTTCCACTTCCTAGCACTACCTGAATTATGTAATTGTGATGCTTATGAGTATTTTGTCTTTGGTGGAAGAAACAGAAAGAAAGTTTTGCTTTTCTCTGGAGCTTAATATACACTATTAATTAACACTGTTAAATCATCTTCTGTGTATTTTGACCCTCTCACCTTCACCCCCTTAATAATATCAATTCTTTAAAGAAACAGGTACAATAGTTATTTCCCAAACAGTGAGGAAGGAAAATCAAAGCCAGGGACTAATTTGTTTAATTTTGACCTAATTGTGAGCCTGTTGCTGCTCTTCTCTGTTTTCTGTCTTATAATTAATTGTCAAGCATCCTCTCTGCTTGTTGACCATGAAGATCTCTAGGGAAAATTTTATAACTTCTTTTTCCTTATTGCTCTTGAAAATCCTGTTGCATTTGTTGATCAGCTCCCCAGGGATATGACTTTCAAAGGGTAGCCATCTCTTCTAGATTGTGGTCTCATTGTATGGTGAACACAACAACTCTAGGTTCTATCTGCGTAAGGAGTGTGGGCTGCATCCTGGCTTCAGTCACACACACACACACACACATACACACAGAACTGGGAGAAGCACTTTTGTACCACAGCTATAAACGGAAAAATTTCTACCATCTTGATCTCTATCACCAGGAGTACATGAGTATCCAGCAGGCCCAGAAATAACTCATGAATTTTGGATTAAAAAATCTTACCACAGGTAAGAATGAGGTGAGGTTTCATTTTCTTTAAATCTCCAGCAGAATAAATTTTCATTTCTCTATAATACATCTTAACCCCAGTGTTATTTCCGATGAGAAAATCCAGAAGGCCACAGAATTCTTGGTATTTATAGAGAGGTAATATCTCAGGATTTGGGTTAAACTATTCTGAAGTCTCTCTTCAATTTAATTTCTGTTTTCTTTTCTTTTATCCTTTCAGGTGGTGGTGATTGTGTACTATGGAATCATTTCTGACTCATAGTGATTCTATATAGGGTTTCTGAGGAGCAGCTGGTGGGTTTGAACCACCAACCTTGTGGTTAGTAGTCCAGTGCTTATCCTACAGCATCACACCAGGACTCCTTTCAGGTAGAGGGGCAACAACTCATAGATGTCATAGACAATATTCTCTGGGTCACTTCTATCCTGACCTGACCACTGGGTAACTGAATCAAGACTTTTAATTCAGACAACCAGGATGACCTACTCCATCTGTTCCTAAAGAGAAACAAATAAATAGAGTGCATTATGCTGAGACAACTGGTGCTAATTAAACATTGTAAATGATTTCATTAACATGTGATAATCACAAATTAGGAACTATACTAAAAACTAGAGATAAAAAGACAAATCAGTTGAAAATAGGATAACGTTGGTATTTTCATGAAGCTCACAACCTAGTAGTGGTAACAGATAAGCATATATTTACAGTACAAAATGACACCTGCTATCATATGATTCTCTAAGTTCTTAAATGTTACAAAAGTAGAGGAGGATAGGGATAATAGACATAAGGTAGGTTATGGTCAAGGAGCTCTGGTAGCGTAGTGATTACAAGTCGGGCTGCTAATCTCACAGTCAGCAGTTCAAAACTACCAGCCATTCCGTGGGAGGAAGATGAGGCTTTCTTCTCCCGTAAAGATTTACAGCCTCAGAAACCCTATACAGGGTCTCTGTGAGTCGGAACTGAGTCCACGGCACATAACCACCACCAGATCAGAGGTGGTCAGAAGTGATTTGGTAGAGAGGATGAAATCTGAATAGGCACTTATCAGTTTGAAAGAGTTAGAAAAGATTTTAGGCACAGGATAGAGGACTCATAGCTAAAGAACTGCAAATTCTTCAGAATGGCATTAAGCTTGGATTGAATATGCAGGAATATAGGGGTCACATTGTGAGGGACTCAGTATGCTTTGTAAGGAGTTCCGGTTTACTGGTAGTCACTGAAGATCTAAACTGGAGAGCCACATGTTCACAGTCATAGTTTAGCAAGATCACCTGGAGGACAGGAGTACTATTTTGTATCTAAAAACATTTTCTTACATGGATAATTACTTTTTTGCCAGCCTTTGTATGGTCCCAGTCCTGCTGAAATCTGACTTTCCTTTCAATTCTACCTTTATCCTAACTGAACAAACCCCCTCATTTTATTTGCACCATTCCTCTAGTTTGGGAGTCCTGGTGTGGCACTGTATGAAAAGCACTTGGCCTCAGGGTCAGTTTGAACTGAAAGGTCAGTGATTTAAATTTACCAGTGGTTCCTTGGAAACCCTATACAGGGTGGCTATGAGTCGGAGCTGACTCCAAGGCACTTAACAACAATTCCTCTAGTTTGCTTCTAACTTCCTTTTCCTTCTTAAGAAAACCTATTTTCTCACCTGTACTAAGCTCATATTTTGAATGTTATTAAGTGTCGTGGAGTTGGTTCTGAATCATAGTGACCCTATGAATTTTTGAACACCAGCTGGTAGGTTTGAACTGCTGACCTTGTAGTTAGTAGTCTAGCACTTATTCTATAGTGGCACACCAGGACTAATCGACTTCAATTTTCTTCTTTTGGTACAACAAATCAGTCCCCTCCTCTGACTGATCTTTTCCTTAAAAAAGTCTTCATATTTAGGAAATGAGACATGACTGGGTGGAACACACCAGGCAGTTACTGGGTCAGACGTCAAAGTGGGGATTCACGTAGACTTAGACTTCAGATACATTTGGGGGTTCAACTCAGAGTGAGTTAAAGAGCAATCAAAATATTAGGAGACCTTGAATGTTATACAGACCGAGGAAACAAGTTGTACATGGTAAAAAGCTAAAAAAGTCAGGTTTTGGAATTTTGGATTGATCACAAAGACTCACTCAGATGGGGGTGAAAGCCTAAATTCATCAGTGAGGAGTTTGGACCTGAAACACTTGAGCAAAAAGGAAAATTGGCGTGGGTACTTATCAAGGTCAAGACACCAGGACTTAGGAGAAGAGTTGGAATGGTAAAGAAACAGGAAAAGAGCAGACTCTGCATATACAATATGTGTAACATGGACTGAGAATATAGCAGTAGCAGAAAGAGAGGGGAAGATACACTTAAAAACAAAGTGTGTGTGCATAGTAGAAAGAATATAGACTTGGAGACTGGCAATCTTAGTTTTTAATTTCATATTTGCCACTTACGATTTACATAAATTTAGCCAAATAACTTACCCCTTTACCTATAGCAGAGAACAAACAATTATCTATGCTTTTAAATTGGATGAGAATTAAGTGGCATAAAGTTTGAAAAGAAGCTAGTACATTTTCTGCTATATGATAGGTATAGAGTAGATGATAAATATTTTTATCACTGTTCACAGACCATAATTGATTTCTTGTTGCTGGTGTCATTAAGCACTGTTGAGTTGGTTCCTACTCATGCTACCCTGTATGGGATTTCTGAGGAGAAGCTGGTAGGTTTAAACAGACAACCTTTTGGTTCACAGTCCAGGGCTGATCCACAGCATCACAGCAGAAATCCACAATTGACGTTGTTGTTGTTAAGTGCCATCAAGTCTGTTCCAACCCATAGCGACCCTGAATAGGGTTTCCGAGGAGCAGCTGGTGAGCTTGAACCACCGACCTTGCAGTTCAAACAACTTTGCAGTCTGGCACATTAACCCACAGCACCACACCAGGACTCCCTTTCTTTATTAGACATCTTCAATATCTACTTTTCTTGGTGCTTTGTTTTTCAGTGCCTGGAATTACCTTGGTCATCAAAGAATTAAAGGTGTGTATGAATAGGGGGCAAGGGACAGGAAACTACAACTAACCTTTTTAAGATGAGAATGATACACATGTCACCAGAGAGGTAGTAGTGGTACAAAGTAAGAGGTAGAAAGGAAGAAATGAATGGTGAATGGAGAGTAGAGTATTCTGAAGCAGACAGAAAAGGTATGTTGTTGCTGTTATTGTTGTTAGGTGCCGGCGAGTCGTTTCCAACTCATGGAAGCATTCTGTGCAACAGAACACAACACTACCTGGTCCTGTGCCATCCTCACAACCTTTGTTAAGCTTTAGCCCATTGCTGCTGCTACTGTGCCAATCAATCTCATTGGCAGGGTGGGTCTTCCTCTTTTTCATTGAATCTCCACCTTATCTGGCATGAGATCCTTATCCAAGGACTTGTCCCTCCTGATAATATGTCCAAAGTAAGAGAGACACATTCTTGCCATCCTAGCTGTTAAGGAACAATCTGACTGTACTTCCAGCACAGATTGATTTGTTCTTTTAGCAGTCCATGGCTCTTTTAATATTCTTCTCCAATACAGAAACTTAAATGCATTATTCTCCTAAGGACTTCCTGTTTCACTTTCCAATGCATATGACAATACCATGGCTTGGGTCAGGTGCACCTTAGTCCTCAAACTGACATCTTTGCTCTTGAACATTTGAAAGAGCTCTTGTACAGCCAATTTCCCTAATGCAGTATGTCGTTTAATTTCTTGGCTGCTGCTTCCTGGAGTGTTGATAGTGGATGCAAGCATAATAAAATCTTTGACAACTTCAATCATTTCTCCATTTATAATGATGTTATTTATTGGTCCAGGTGTGAGGATTTTTGTTTTATTTACATTGAGGGACAATTCATACTAAAGGTTGAAGTATCTGATCTTCATCAATAAGTATTTTAAGTCCTCTTGGCTTTCAGTAAGCAAGGTTGTATTATCTTCATATCACAGGTCGTTAATGAGTCTTCCTCCAACCCGGATGCCATGTTTTTCATCATATGCTCCAGCTTCTTGGATTATTTGCTCAGTGTACAGATTGAATAAGTATGGTAAAAGAATAGAATCCTGGCACACACCTTACCTGATTTTAAGCAATTTAGTATTTTCTTTTTCTACTCAAATGACTCCCTGCCTGTTCATGCTCTTCCTGAGCACAATAAAGTGTTCTGGAATACCCATTATTCATAATGTTAGTCATAGTTTGTCATGATCCACACAGTTGAAAGCTTTGAATAGTTAATAAAGCACAAGTAAACATCTTTCTGGTATTCTCTAATTTCAGCCAAGATGCATCTAACTTCAGTAGTGATATTTCCCTTATTCCATATTCTCTTCTGAATCTGGCTGGAATTTCTGGCAGTTCCCTGTTGATATACTATTAGAGCCATTTTCTAATTATGTTCAGCAAAATTTTAATTGCATGTGATATTAATGATATTGTCCTATGATTTACGCATTCTGTTGGGTCACCTATCTTTGAAATGGGCACAAATATTGATCTCTTTAGTTGGCCAGGTAACAGTCTTCCAAATTTCTTGGCGTAGATGAGTGAGTGCCTCTGGTGCTACATCAGTTTGTTGAAAGATTTCCATTTGCATTCATTCTATCAATTCCAGGAGACTTGTTCTTTGCTAGTTGCTTTAGTACAGCGTAGACATCCTCCAGTACCATTTGCTCTTGATCATATACTATCTTTTGAAATGGTTGAAAATAATGTGATGATTATTAAAGATATAAAATTATTTGACCATCTTTAAAGTTGTATGAAATGATTCAGGTAAAAAGAACCTGCCAGTAATAAAGAAGTAAGATCAGACCATGCACCTGCTAAAAACCTTTCAAAGATACCCTAGTCCACTCAGCATCAAAGCCAATGTTGTTACCATTATCTACAAGGATCATGGTGATCTGTTCCACATCAGAGCCCTACATTGCCCTTACTTCTCTGATTTCATTGTCTACCACTTTCTCCTCCACTCATTGTTCGCCAGCCGTACAGTCCTCACTGATATACTTCATACTATGTCTCATTTTAGGATCTCTGAACTAGCTACTCTCTTTGTCTGAAAAGTTTTTCTGACAGATAACCATAGACAACCTTCTTCATGACACTTCTTAATGGAACTTATCCTGGCCATCATACTTAAAAATTGAACCTGCTACAAATTCCTGCACTTCTGATTTTCCTATGCCGCTGTAACTCTCTTTTTCATACCCACTGCCATTGAGTCCATACCAACTCATAGCGACCATGTGTAGGGTTTCTGAGGCTGCAAATCTTTGCAGGAGCAGAAACCCTCATTTCTTTCCTGTGGAGTGGTTGGTGAATTTCAACTGCTGACTCTGTGATTATCCTATAGTGCCGCCAAGGCTGTTGTTGTTGTTGCTAAGTGCCATATGTGAGTTTAAATGTGACTACCTTGAACTTACCAGCCTAGTGCTTATCTGAAAGCACCATAACAGGACTCATGTTGTTGTTGTTAAGTACCATTGAGTCGGTTCTGACTCATAGCAACCCTGTAAGGATTTTCTGAGAAGCAGTTGGTGTACTTAAAGCACCAACCTTGCAGTTCAAACCAACTTTGCAGTCCAGCTCATTTATCCACAGAACCATACCAGGATTCCAACAGAACCCATAAAACTTACCAATTCCTACATTTATGTCTTTGTAGTCCTGGTATGGCACTGTGGGTTAATGTGCCAGACTGCAAAGTTGTTTGAATTGCAAGGTCGGGGGTTCAAGCTCACCAGAAACTCCTCAGAAACCCTATACAGAATTGCTATGGGTTGGAACTGACTTGACAGCACTTAACAATAACAACAACATATTTATGTCTTTAGTATATTTATTTATTACCTGCTCCTGTCACTAGGATATAAATAGCTAACATCAGTACTTTTTGCTTGTTTTTGTATATTTTATCTACTGAGGTATTCTAAGTTTCTAAAATAATAAGTTTTTGTAAAAATAATGAATTTAATATACAAAAAGAGATGGGCTACTGGAAAGATGATTTCCTAAGAAATGGGACTGGTTTAGAAAGATGAAAAGCAGGAATGAGAAAAGATGTCTTGGATAGACATGAATGATTTGGTATTGGGACCTTTAATAAATTCCTATTTGATAGTGTATCTATCTATCTATCTATCTATCTATCTATCTATCTATCTATCTATATCTATCTATCTATCATCTATCTATCTATCTATCTATATATATATATATAAAATTATACATATATATATGTATTATATATAATTAGAGGTAAAGCTGTCTACTAGGATTTGGGGATGAAGTGAACTATAAGACTAGAGATTGGAGGTGAGCATCTTAGGGAGAAGCGTAGAGTGAATTGACTGAGAACACACTGTAAGATAGCTAGCCACGTAGTTGAGCACTAGCACCATAGATTTATGGTAGGATTATTCTGTCCTCTTGTGGGAGTTTTATTCAGTATGGCTCAGCTTTCCACATAAAGAAGAGAAGAAAGTTCCATTGATTTATTTGAAGGTGGCCTCCACAGGCAGTGTTAGATTCTTCCTCCAATGGTCTACCTGAGTATGTATCAGCATTGTGGCTCTAACATATTGCATTGTTTAGGAGTAAGTATAATGGCTTGCTTTTTCCTTAGAACTGTGAAATTAGATCTGACTTTTAATCTTCATGTTTTCAGTATCCAGTATAGCGTCAGGCTTCAAATAAGTACTAAATAGATCATCATAACTCATTCATGATTTTTTGTGTGAAGGGTTTTAAAAGTTCATGGGAAAAAGGAAATTTAAAGTTACTGGATTTTTTCCCACTTTTTGAAGACCTCTTTCATCTTTTAGTATTATAATATAGTCCTTTGTGCACTCACAAGGGAATAGAAGTCGAGACAATCTGAAGTTTAAATGTTAGCAGACAAAATCAGATAAAATCCAATTCTGGTCCCACTGGTTTATAGTTTTCCCGGTGCTTAAGTACATTCTTTGAATATTGCAGTGCTCCATCTCTTGTTACTCTTATGTTTTCCAAGATCAGGCTTGTGATATACCTTAACATATAAAAATTCCTTCAGAACCTTGTTCTGAAACTGTTCAGATTAAGACTATATTCTTCAATACTGTCTCACACTCCTTGGGCAAAAATTACCCTCCCTTAGAGATTTAAATTAATTAAAGAATTGTTCTTAGGGAGAAAGAAGCCAAATTTTAGTCTAATTAATTATTGTGACTTTCCCAATATGTACAATCCACCACTTTATTGAAAATCTGGGTGGTTAGTCACAAAGTACAAATATATAAATGAAAAATAATTATTAAACATATATGAAACCCATATCTTATTCTTCTTTTCAGTTGCCTAAATTCTGCCTTTCCCTTTCCAGTCCATCTCTCCTTGAGAAATATGTTTCTCTTTTTAATTTTATTTATATAATCCTCAGACACCTTGATCCACTGCCATCGAGTTGATGCTGACTCATAGTGACCCCATAAGACAGCTTTCCAAGATCACAAATTGTTACACGACCAAACAACCTCATCTTTCTCCCACAGAATGGTTGGTGGGTTTGAACTGCCAATCTGTGGTTCATGGCCCAGCATTTAACCCAGTGTGCTAACTGTACTCCTTTATGATAATGTATAGCTCTATTTTTCTTTCTTTTACTACTATCTCTGAAGAATGTGCTTTTAAATTTGAATCCTTGCTGTTAGATTATATTGTGCCCTGTGAAGTCCAGAACCCTTCTGAGTTGGTAGGATTCCCTCTCCCAAGGGAACTCCCTCCATACTTGCAACTTGTCTTTAAGCATTGTCCAAAAACTGAGGAATTTCAGGGTCAAGAAGTGAGAGAATAAGTAAAAATTTTCATTCTATATTAGAAAAAGTTTGAGCCAGTCTTTAAAGAGGGCTGGAGGGTTTGAACTGCTGACCTTGTGGTTAACAGTCCAGTGATTAGACTACAGCATCACCAGAGCTTTGAAGAGGGCATAGATGGATCAAGTTCATAAATTAATTTAGAATCAAAAGTGAACTGTTTGTATCTGTCATTAGAAGCCATCTAATGAAGCAATATATGCTTAAACAACCTAGAAGAGTCATTATTTTTTAAGTCATGACTTTAAAAATAGGCAGAGCATTATTAGCCTCCCTCTCTAGAAACTTCAAATGACATTTAAAATAGCTGAGTAGCAGGATCAAGTCAATGGTTATCCTGATTAGGAGGATTCTTTCCTTTCTTTCCAGTAAATATTCTTTTATTTTCTCTAGGTTTTGAACTTCTCTGATTCTCTGACCTGCATCCTGGACCTTCCATGAGCACTGATGCCAGCCTTCACACACTCCTGCCTTATTATTGTTGTTATTCAACTCAGAATGATCCTGTATAGGGTTTCTGAGGTACGACTGGTGGTTTGAACCGACTTTGGTTCAAACCGACTTTGTTACAGTGCTTATCCTATAGCTCCACACCAGGACACTTCCTTCCTAAGTCTGGGAATATACAAACATATGTAGTAGTTAGTACTACTAGTACTAACTAAAGATGACTTACAAAGAACAAATATGTAGAGTAAGATGACAGACACAGAAAGTATTTCCTACTAGTACTAACTAAAGACCTATCCCTGAGTCAGATCCAAAGGCTTGAATATTGAATCTGATCTCATGATTCTGATTTGAGATTTTTAACTTTGTTTTTGTGGTAGAATTTTTTCAGGTCCTGTTTTGATCTCCTTTCTTCTGCAAAGGATATCATGACCATTCTTAACTCCTAAATCATGTTCTAACATTAGATCATGGCATTAGGAGTAAGTTTAATGATAAAGTCTCCGTAGCCTGAAGGACCCTTGCTGCTAACTTGGATAACACTCTACAATTTACTATTAGAATTCTTAAATCCCTTATATTTTGATGCACTAACCATGTGGCAGGAAAACATTACCAATATTAGTGAGTTCATCCTGGTAGGCTTCCCTACGGCCCCTTGGCTGCAGATTCTGCTCTTCCTCCTCTTCCTCATTACCTACCTATTTGTGCTGTTGGAGAATTTGGTCATCATCCTTACTGTATGGATCACTGGGGCCCTGCACAAACCTATGTACTACTTTCTGAGCACCATGTCCTTTCTGGAGGCCTGGTATATAACTGTCACTGTCCCCAAGATGCTGGCTGGATTTCTACTTCACCCTAATACCATCTCCTTCCTTGGCTGCATGATCCAGCTCTATTTCTTTATATCACTTGCCTGTACTGAGTGTGTGCTTTTGGCTGCCATGGCCTATGACCGCTATGTGGCCATATGTTGGCCTCTTCGCTATCCAGTCATGATGACCACAGTGTTTTGTGTTCAGCTGACAATCGGTTCCTGGGTGAGTGGCTTCACCATCTCCATGGCAAAGGTATATTTCATAGCCCAAGTTGTTTTCTGTGATAACAATATCTTGAACCATTTTTTCTGTGATGTGTCTCCCATTCTCAAACTGGCCTGCATGGACTTCACTATGGCTGAGATGGTAGACTTTGTACTAGCCATCGTTATCCTTGTGTTTCCTCTGTCAGCCACTGTCCTCTCCTATGCTTTCATTGTCTCTACCATCCTGCACATACCCTCAGCCACTGGACAACGGAAGGCCTTCTCTACTTGTGCTTCTCACCTCACTGTGGTGGTCATCTTCTACACAGCTGTGATCTTCATGTATGTCCGACCCCGAGCCATCGCCTCATTCAACTCCAACAAACTGATCTCAGCCATATATGCAGTCTTTACCCCCATGCTCAACCCTATCATCTACTGTCTTAGGAATAAGGAGGTCAAGGATGCCATCCGAAAGACCATGTCAAGTGGCCGAGCTATTTTCGTGAGAGATTCTCTTCACTGAAGAGACCCAGATGTTTCTTTTTCTTTCATTATTACTTACTTTACCCAAAACAAAAACTTGATTCAGGGAAAGTCTGCAATTATTAACATATGGATTTAGTAGAATGATTTAGGGTCAGAGTGTGAAGAAAATTTGATTTTCTGTCAGGTCTTAATCAAATACTTCCTCTTATAAGACAGAGAGGAAAATAACCACAACTCTAAGAAATAGACATTAGTCTATTAGTCACAAAATAATTTTGTTTTTTATTTAGATGATGTTAAGAAGGAATAACTAGTTATTATTAAACTCATTTTTAGAGTTCTGTTGGTGAATTCTTTTTGTTGTTGTTGTTGTTATTGACTTTTATTTGTGTGTGTTTTTGTTTGTTTTTTTTTTAAATTATCTCAAGGAACCTGCATGGCACATTTGTGCTTCATGACTAACCTAGCAATGGGTTATTTGGACTGACCCAGCAATGCCATGGAAGAAAGACTTAGTGAACTGCTCCCATAAAGATAGGTGGTGGTGGCTGTGTGCCGTGGAGTCGGTTCCGACCCACAGCAGTCCTGTACAGGGTTTCCGAGGCTGTAAATCTTTATGGGAACAGAAAGCTTCATCTTTCTTCCGTGGAACATCTGGCAGTTTTGAACTGCTGACCTTGCAGTTTGCAGCCCGATTCGTAACCACTACACTATCAGAGAAAATTCCGTAGGACAGTTTGATTCTGTAACACATGGACTTACCCAGGAGTCAGTATGGACTCAGCAAGCAATGGTTTTGGGTTTGTTGGGTTTTCTCTGTTAACACTGGTTCACAAACAGAGACTTCCAGATTATGAAAACAGAGAGGTTCATAATTTCCAAATGTGGGAGGGAACTAGTTCCTTTTACTATTAGTTGACTTCAATGATAACTCATTTTAGTTATTTTGTTAAATTTTGTAAAAAGAGAGGCAAATTCCTTCAGTCTCTAATAGAAACACTGTAGAAAGCACACATAATTTTTCATGTTTCTCATGGCAGAGTGAAAAAGAGATTATGATAAAGAGATTATACATAATTTCATTCTTTAGTTTCCTTCCTTTGTTGGACCATTTGCAAAAAAATTTTGAAGGAAATTAATGATTGACAACCAGACCTAAGAAAAAACTAGTGGCAGTTTATTTAATCCACTGCTTCTTAGATAAAAGATGCGTTGGCATTGGCAAAAGACTCTGACCTTTTGGTTGGCCAATACTTGGTCTAGATGTTAAGAATTTCCCCATATCATTCCCTTCTCATTTCTTTTTCTTTTGATTTGGAAAAGTAGATACAGTGCTGTAAGGATTAAGTACAGCACATATGTTTTCATTTAAGCATTATAAAATGATAGAAGAAAGGTGGATTCTGTGTGACTAGAAAACAATATTGGAGGAGTGAAATAATGAAATATAATCTCACAAGAGTTTGAGGATAACAGACATATTAATTTACATCGACACTTTGAAAGCCACCTTTCACACATATTACTTGGTCTATTGATTTATATGACACATTTGCTTTGTTTTCATTTTCTTTACCTTCTAACTCTATGTTGTTGTTAAGTGTCTCAGAGTTGATTCTGATCCATAGTGACCCTGTATAGGGTGTCTAAGGAGCAACTGATGAGCTTGAACCATGGATCTTGCAGTTCAAAGTGATTTTGCAGTCCAGAGCATTAACCTGCAGTACCACACTAGGACTTAACATAGTTTTATATAATGCCAGATAAGGTTATTTTACGTTCGTTTTATGTAGAGTAAGATGATTTACAAACTGTGTAGTTCCCGGTTTATCTCAACCTGTTAGATATTCATGGCCTTCATTAGTTTTAGCCTAAACACTATATATTCTCTATGATATATTTGTATTTTATTTTTTTAGTCAAGAGTAGTGTTACATACAAGAACAAGCAAGCTGTTCACCAGAGAACCAGCAAAGCAAACAATCAAGTCTCTTTAGGACAAACCCCCCTCCAAGATCGAAATTCAAAGGGAACACACAAGCAAGCATGTAAGCTCTCTGGTGACTGCATTGGTCTACGTGTAAGTGGAAGTAGGGGAAAGTCAGTAATGAAGATATGGGCTGAGTTTGACCATGTTCGAACGTCAATTCTTGTTAACCTTGAAATGAGACAGAAGGGCTGGTTAGTCCAAAGTTTGAGGAAACCTGGGAACTTTTGAGTCCATGGACATTGACCTAGTCACAGGGCTAGAGCTGAGAGTGAAGCAATTAGCTGATATGAAGTTGGGGGAGACACACAAGAATGCCCAAACTTGCAGATAGTACCCTTTTGATCTAGCTTGATGGCTTGATGACCAGAGCTTGATTAGAGGAAGATAAAGAAATTTGATAAATCAACCAAGTATAATTTGCTACAGTTTGATGCACTTGACATATATTTATGGTTGTAGTAGCTCAAAATACCAACCAACAGGGAAGGAGTCTTCACATTAAGGGTCAATTCGATCTCCTCAGTATACAGGATTGAAGGAGACGGGAAATTTAAACTTTGGCTATCTAAACTGGGGAGTTGTTATTGTTGTTAGGTGTCATCAAGTTGGCACCAACTCATAACAACCCTACGCACAGCAGAAAGAAACACTGCCTGATCCTGGGCCAACCTCACAATTGTTGCCAC
>NW_006408658.1:1656129-1675046 GCF_000296735.1 Chrysochloris asiatica
TGGAGGCCAGGATGGCTAAGCTTCATCTCTCATACTTTGGACATATTGTCAGGAGGGAACAGTCGCTGGAGAAGGATGTCATGCTGGGTAAGATGGAGGGTTGGAGAAAAAGAGGAAGATCCCCAACGAGATGGATCAGCCAGGTGGCATCATTGATGGTGTCAAGTGTGGCAGCGGTAGTGAGGTTGGCTCAGGATTGGACATTGTTTCATTCTGCTGTGCATGAGGTCACTATGTGTCAGTTCTGACTCGATGGCACCTGACAACAACAACAACAACATATCCATATATGTATATAGTTGTGGTAGCATACTGCCAAGTTTCTTCTGACTTGGGTTTCCAAGGCTATAAATCTTTATGGGAGCAGAAAGCCAGATCTTTAATCCTGTGGATTAAAGCTTCAACAATTAACACTGCTTGTTATAATGAGATGCTCACTGAAGAGCTGAAGCCTGCACTTCAGATTAAAGGCAGAGGACTGCTATCCACGTGTGCTGGGTTCTTGCATGACATTTTGTGTCCACATAACTCTGCCCACACTGTCGACACGCTGCAAAAACTTCGTTTTAAGGTATTAAAGCATCCTCCCTATAGTCCTGATCTTGCTCCATTGGACTTTCACCTATTTGATCCTCTGAAAGCAGCATTTCAAGGATGAAGATTCACCGGTGATGAAGAACTGAAGACAGCAATGCATTCATGGCTGGCAGCTCAGCCTAAGCAATTTTTTTTTTTTTTTAAATAATGAATAGAAAGCTTGTTGAACAATGGACAAAGTGTATTGAAAAGCAAAGAGATTATGTCAAAAATGATGTATTAATCGTTTCTAAAAGCTGATAAAAATAAATTCTACAGCCAGAGTGTGGATAATATTTTACTCACCCTCTTCTCTTTCTCATTTCTAGGTCAATGGGAGTCTACAGACCGTGGTTGAATTCAGCCCATTTCTTCATTGCTGCCTTTCCCCCTCTTCCACTCACCAGTAGACCAATGTGGTCACCAGCAAGTTTACATGCCTGCTCATGTGTTCCCTTTGAGTTTTGGTCTTAGAGGGAGATTTGTCCTGAAGGGACTTGATTGCTTGCCTTGATGCCTTCCTGGGGAACAACTTGCTTATTCTTCTAGTAGCCAATCATACTGCCATTTTTGTTTTGAGTTTTTCCTCCTGATCTTTCTTTGAACATGTATCTTCTGTTGCTCTAGCTTTGTTCTCCCCTTGCTCTAACACTGGACAATCACTTGGGAATCTAAGTGAATTCTGTTTGAATATTGTTGTTGTTGGTTCCTTTTGAACCAATAGTTGCAAAGCAGAACTGCTCCATAGGGTTTTCAAAAATATGACTATTTGGAAGCAAATTACCATGTCTTTGAAGCACCATAGATGTGTCTGAACCACCAAATTTTCAACTGGTGGTTTGATGCTTAACCATTTGTACCACCCATGGTTGTCGTTACATGCCATCAAGTCAATTCCAACTCATAGCAACCCTGTGCACAACAGAACAAAACCCTGTCTGATCCTGTGCCGTCCTCATAATTGTTGTTACGTTTTAACCCATTATTGCTGTCACTATGTCAGTTCATCTTGTTGGGTGTGTTCTTGTTTTCTGCTAACCCTCCACTTTACCAAGTATGATGTCCTTCTCCAGGAAATGGTCCCTCCCAATAGCATGTCTAAAGTAGAAGAGACGAAGTCCCACCATCCTGGTTTCTAAGGAGCATTCTGATTATGCCTCTTCCAAGATACATTTGTTTGTTCCTTTGACATTCCATGGTACTTTTAATTTTCTTCTTCAACAGCATAATTCAATTGCAATGCTTATTCTATGGTCTTTCTTCTTAATTGTCCAACTTTCACATGCATGATTGAAAATACCATGGTATGGGTTAGGTGCACCTTCAGTCTCAAACTGCTATCTTTACTCTTGAAAGAGATCTTGTGCATCAGATTTGCTCAATGCAATACATCATTTGTTTTCTTGACTGCTGGCTGCTATCATGAGTGTAGATTGTGGATCCAAGCAAAGTGAACTTTCACAACTTCAATCTTTTCTCTAATTATCATGATATTATTTGTTGGTCCAGTTATGAGGATATTTGCTTTCTTTACAGTAAAGTGCAATCCATACTGAAGAGTATGGTCTTCATCAGTAACTATTTTCAGTCCTTTTCACTTTTAGCTACCCAGGCTGTACCATCTGCTTATGACTGTTTGTTAATGAGTCTTCCTCCAATCTTGCTGCCACATTCTTCTTCACATAACCCAGCCCCTCAAATTATTTTGTCAGCACACAAATTGAATAAGTATGGTGAAAGGAGGCAACCCTGACATGCACCTTTCCTGATTATAAACCATTCAGTATCTCCTTGTTCTTTTTTAAGGCTGCAACCTCTGAGTCTATGTATAGGTTCCATGTGAGCACAACAAAATGTTCTGGAATACCCACTCTTCACATTATCAAGAGTTTATCATGATCTGCACAGTCATAAGCGTTTAATAGTCAAGAAAGCACACATTTTTGGTATTTTTTTAACTAAGATTCATCTCACATCAGCAATATATTCCTCATTCCACCTACTCTCCTGAATTTCTGGCAGCTCTCTGTTGATGTATTGTTGCAACTGTGTTTGAATTATCATCCATAAAAATTTACCTGCTTGTTATATTAATGATATTGTTAGATGATATTTACATTCCATCAGGTAACATTTCTTTGGAATAGGCACAAATATGTATCTTTTAAAACTAGTTGAACATGTCTTTCAAATTCCTTGACATTGATGAATGAGTGCTTCCATTACTAAAATTCTTTCTCTAGGCCTATAGTAAGCATAGGAATTCCTGCCATGGCTGCCTGATTGTAGAGCAAACAACTGCTCTACAATAAAGCAGCATCTGCTCTCTTCTTAATGCTTTCTTCACTCTTGAGTGGCAATGGGCCAGTCTTCAGGTATTGTAACTCAGGAAGCATCCACTTTCTGAAGAAGAAACTGTCTTCTTCATTGGGATAATCACAAACTTCTATCTCACCAGTTCCCCACCTAGAGAGCAGAGGAGAATATAGAATTACCAATTATATATTCCACTTTCCCTTAATAAGTTGGCTGTTTCACAAATTGAGTGTCTGTGAAGAAGGCAGAGATCATACAATTTATGCAAATTCACTTTCTTTAAAAACTCTGGATTATCTAGGACTTTGAATTCAGTTGTGAGTGGTCTCAACAATTCTCAATGTTCAAAATTATATTGTTATCCACACTACAGTGGAAGCAAGGTAGAAACTATACATTTTTTACCATTGGATCCAGTGTTCTTAGCACAGTGCCTGGCACATGGTAGTTATTACTTACTTTTTAAATTCATAAATGAAAATAAATATCAGAAATATTTTAATGGATTAAAATAGGGACAATTGGCAAAGACCTCTAACTGATGGTCTTAATGAGCAGATATAGCATGACAATATGAACATATAAACATATACATTATACATATTCACAATCACTACCTTCAAAACACATCCAAAATCAGATCACTTATTACATCTTTCTATGTAACTGCCCTAATCTAAGTTGTCCTCAAGCCCTCCTGAATCACTGTTATGTAGTTATTCTTATTGAGTGCCGTCAAATTGGTTCCAACTCATATTGACCCTGTATAGGGTTTCCTAGGAGTGTCTGATGAGTTTGAATTGCTGACCTTGCAGTTCAAACTGACCTTGAGGTCAAGTGCTTATCCTATGGTACCACATCAGAACTTCATTGTGATAGACTCCTAAAAAATGTCCTTGCTGCCTTCTTTATTCCTCTACTTTTACAGAGCTTAAACCATCGTTTAAAATAATAAATCAGGATTTGCTCTATATTAAAGGTCCTCCCAGAGCTCCCCATTTCACTTATAGTAAAATCTGAAATACTTAGTATTTTTCTGTAGCTTATGTACCTGATTCTCCGACCTTACTCACTCTGTTCAAGTTACTTTGACCTCTTTTCTCCTCATTCATACCTCTGGATTTTTTAAGCTGTTTCCTCTGTTTATAAGCCTTCAAGTGTTTGCCCACCAATTGCCAATTTAGTATGTGATTGACTTGACCACCCTATTTAAAGCTTAAGCCCATCCCATATTCTCTATACCTTGGTTTCTCCATGTTTCTTTTCTTTTCTTTTAATATCATTTTTTTTAAAGTTTTTATTGTGAATTGAGTGATAGTTTAAGTGGGGGAACATCAGATTTACGTTAATCCTAACATATTTCATTTCATTGCAACGATTACAATCCCCTCCATGCATCATCATTCAACAGCATTTGCTTCCATTCCCACTGTTTTTTCTTTTTGGATGTACACTGAAGCATTCAGAAATATATAAACATTCAAACAAACAAAAGGTATACCCTGGAAGTCTGCCCCCCGGCCACCAGCACACAGCCCCTCTCTCTCCTTGAGTCTAGAGTCCCTAGCCACTCCATCTCTCCATGTCATCGTCTCTGCCTCCATCTCTGGCTTCTCTTCTTTGGATAGAGTCCCGCACTCTGTTCTTCTCCCTTGAGAGCCACAGGGTCTTCTGCTCCTGGACTGCAAGATCAACCACTCACCTCCGTTTGTTATAAAACAAATGTGAAAACCTTTACATTGGCAACATTCACAATTAGTCCTGATAGCAATGATTCACTATTGAATCACAAGAGTCTTATCCCCATCTCCATGGTTCTTGATACCTTCTAACATATCATATAGCTTATTTAAGGAGCTCTGGTAGCATAGTGGTTATGAATCGGGCTGCTAACCTCAGGGTCAGCAGTTTGAAACTACTGTGGTTCCGTGGGAGAAAGATAAGGCTTTCTGCTCCTGACAATATTTTTTTCCCTCTAGAATGCAAGGTCCATGTTGGGAGTTAGTTGTCTACTTTTTTCATTTCACTTCTATATTTTCAGGAATTAGTACCTAGCACACAATGTTGTTGTTGTTAAGTGTCATTGAGTGTGTTCCAACCCATAGTGATATTATATAGGGTTTCCAAGGAGGAGCAGGTGAGTTTGATCCACCAACCTCACAGTTCGAAACGACATTTCAATCCAGTGCATTAACCCACAACACCACACCAAGACTCTAGCACACAGTTGTTGTTGTTAAGTGCTGTCGAGTCAATACGGACCCCAAAGCGACCCTGTATAGGGTTGCCAAGGAGCATCTGGTGAGCTTGAACTGCCAACCTTGCAGTTCAAATGACTTTGAAGTCTGATGCACTAGCCCACAGTGCCACACCAGGACTACAGTAGGTGCTCAATAAATATAAATTCAATGAGGAAAAAAAAAATAAGCTAAAGAAAACACTGTGGAGGGAAGAAAAAGCAGGAATCCATGTGTTAGTCTCAGTTAATTTGCTCTATTAGTCTGCATCCAGTGAAATAATCCTCAGAGGACTAAGAAGTTTCCACATTCCTCCAGAGACCACATAAACATCACCACACACCATGACTTGGGGAAGATGGTTGTCCAGGGCAGATGAGTACTGGCTGAGGCATGGTCACTTTGTGTCAGTCAGGGATCTGAAAACAAGCCAGCCATGCTTCCTTAAAAAGGTGATGTTAACTCTCAAGGCCTCAGAGCTCATTTACTGACAGAACAAAGAAGAGGTGGGAGACCAGGAATCATACTCAAGGGATTTATTAAAAGCCTGTTTCTTGGACCAGCATTTCTAGGGAAAGATCATTGCAGCTGGAGAGAAATCTCTTCATAAATGAAGCTGCTGAATGGCGAGTCCAAGCATTGTCATTTCATAGGGAGGCAGAAGAGCCATCCCCAAGGACAGGTGTCCCCGGGGACAGTGAGGACAGTCACTACTGCTTCTCTGTTGGGTTCTCTTTCTATATTTTCCCACTTGGGTTTGTCCTTTATTTAGCTTTTCCTCTACAACCCTATAAAAGCGGAAGCTTTTTAATATGCCTGAGCACTGACCCCTTTCTGACAACTGCTTCACAGACAGAAAAATTCCTTCACAGAGTAAGGGATCAGTGAGGCCGCTTAGCTGAACTTCTCATGTCAGAGAGGAGACAGGCAGCTCTTGTTCTTAGACGTGTAAACCATCCGGAGTCCAGGCTGTCTCCATCCCTAACCTCACTCCATATGAGGGCCTGCAAAGCCAGGACACTGCAAGAATGATGATTTAAAACACCTTCTCCTGGATACTCTCCTCAATTCTGATAGAAGAGCTGTCGACTTTAGCCACCAATTTCTATTTACACTTCTTGATCCCTCAATCAAACAACACGGTCTACAGTAAAATTTAGTAGCAGCATCCTTTGGCATTCTGAGGTAAGAATTTTGTCTTTATTTTGGGGGATATGAGGTATCTGAAAGCGTGTAATTAGAAAATGAGAGCAGGATACTGTAAGTAGCTGATTAGGAAATGTTATCTGTGCCCTACATCCTGGACATCTCACTTGTCTTGGTTACATTTATCACCTCATTCATTCAAAAAAAATTGTTTTTAAGATATTCTATAAGTCAGGCAATATGTTATATATTTAGCAAACACTGATTAACATACAACCCTTTATTTATTGGTTCTTTTGGCAGCCCATGGCAAAAGTACAAGAATATATTTAGGAAACAGTGTGATCAACACACAACTCCTGTATTTAAGGATTGTTGTTGCTGTTAAGTGCCATTGAGTCGGTTCCCACTCATGGCGGCCCTGTATAGGATTTCTGAGGAGCAGCTGGTGAGCTTAAACTACTGACCTTGTTATTTAAACTGACCTTGTGGTCCAGCTCATTAATCCACAATGCCAGAGGATTTTTCAATACATTAACCAGGATAGCTATTCACATTGTAAGAAATTATGTAAAGTTTCAGGAAGTAATAATAGCAAAAGGAGTTTTGGTAGTGCAGTGGTCAAAGGGTTGGGCTGCTAACTCTAAGGTCTGTGGTTCAAACCTATCCACCCACTACTTCTCTGGAGAAAGATGAGGCTGTCCGATCCATTAACAATTTATGGTCTCTAAAACTCTATCCAGCAGCTCTATTCTTCCTACATGGTCATTATGTATCAGAATCAACTCAACAGAAGTGAGTTTTGATTTCAATAACAACTAATGTTTTGAAGTACAAAAAAAAAAAGGATTAGGGGTATGGGAAAGGGGAAAAGAGGAAAGAAAGGGGCATTCTAGCAAAAGGAGAGTGTAGGTGCAAAGGCCTAAAGCCAAATATCCTGGGGAACTATCATTTGATAGTGTTCCAGAAAGTAAGGTCTAGATAGGGGTGAAGAGAGAAGGAAAGACAAGAGACATGGCAAGAAATAAGGCTGAAGGGTCAAGCCAGTTAGACCATTAACTATATTGTATAATGTACCAAAGATATTCGACTTGGCCTAAGGGCAATCTTTAAAGCATTTTAAGAAAGAGCATAGCATTGGTGATATAATTTTGGGATTTTTGTAGCACTAGACTGGAAAATGGACTGGAGAAGATGAGACTGAAGTTGTTGTTAGGTGCTGCTGAGTTGGTTAGGACTCATAGTGACGCCATGTACAACAGAAAAATAACAAAAAACACGCTGCCCAGTCCTGCACCATCCTCACAATTGTTGTGTATAAGTCTGTTGTTACAGCCATTGTGTTAATTCATCTCATTCTGGGTCTTGCTCTCTTTGATGATCCTCTACTTTACCAAGGACGCCATGATGTGCTTTTCCAGGGACTGCTTCCTCCTGTCAACATGTTCAAATTATGTGAGACCTAACCTTGCCAATCTTGTTTCCTAGGAGCATTCTGACTGCATTTCTTCTAACACAGATTAGTTTTACCTTATGGTAGTCCATGCATGGTACTTTCAATATTCTTCACCAACACTATAATTGAGATGCATCAGTTCTTCTGTGGTCTTCCTTATTTATTATGCAGTTTTTATAGGACTATGAGACTGAGTTCAGGAGCACCAAATTGGAGACTGTGGTAATAATGCAGGTGGGTGAAAATTTTCAAGACAGTTGATAGACTTGTGTAAGATATAGTCTAATTTGATAGTTAGTAAGGATACAATTTGTGAGGTTGGTCCAGGACCAGGCAGTGTTTCATTCTGTTGTGCATAGGGTAGCTATGAGTCGGTACCTACTTAATGGCACCTAACAATGACAACAGGGAAGTTCAATTAATAGAAAGCCATGCCCTCGAGGTCACTAAACTCATCAGTTTTCACCTTCCTATGATTTTTGGTAACCACCCAAATAGAAAATGGTCATTATCTTTTCAGCTAATCTTCTCATTTATTTATTTTTTCTTTTGCTGACCTAACATGCTGATTTCAAACACCTTCTCCTGGCTACTCTCCTCAATACTGATGGAGAGCCACCTTCTTTAGTCACCAATTTCTGTAATTTCTGTTTATATATCTTGATCCTTGAACCAAACTACACGGCCTGCAGTAAAATCTAGCAGCACTCTCCATTGTCATTCTGCGGTAAGAATTTTATCTTTATTTGGGGTATGTGAGGTATCTGAAAGCAAGTGATTAGAATTTGGGATCCCGTAAGGAACTGGTTAGGAAATGTTATCTGTGCCTGCATCTTGGACATCTCAGTAACCTTGGTCACATTTATCACCTCATTCATTCAAAATCATTTCAAAAGGATATTCTATAAGTAAGGCAATATGTCATATATTTAGCAAATACTGGATTAATATACAATCCCTATATTTAAGAATTGGGGTCCTGGTGTGGCACTGTGGGTTAATGCATCAGACTGCAAAACCATTTGAACTGCAAGGTCGGTGGTTCAAGCTCACCAGCCACTCCTCAGAAACCCTATACAGGGTCACTATGGGTCAGAACCGACTCGACAGCACTTAACAACAACAACAACAATATTTAAGAATTAGTACCAGAACTCATAATTTAGGTATTAGTATATAGGTTTATTTAGCAAACACTGTGATCAATACATAACCCCTGCATTTACAGATTAATACAAGAAACACGGAATACATTAGCCAGGGTAGCTACTCATGCTGTAAGAAGCTAGGCAAACTTTCAGAAAGGAATAACAGCTCATTGTTATATCTGAGTCCATTGATACAGTCACTGTGTCGTTCCATTTCATTAAAGATCTTCCTCTCTTTTGCTGATCCACTACTTTACCAAGCATGATGCCTTTCCCAGGGAATGCTCCCTTTTGAAAACATGTCCAAAGTATATGAGATCTATGCTTCTAAGTAACATTCTAACTGTACTTCCTCTAAGATTGTTTTTCTGGCAGTCCATAGTGTGTTCAGTATTCTTCACCAGCAATATAATTCAAATGCATCAATTCTTTTCTGATCTTCCTTACTCATTATCCAACTTTCACAGGAATATGAGACTCTGTGTATTCCTTCCATCATCTTTTGTTGTTTTCTGCATCATTCAGTATTTTGCCCATAGAATCCTTTAATGTTTCAAGTTGAGCCTTGCATTTTTTTCTCAGTTCCTTCAGCTCGACAAATGCTAAGCTCGTTCTTCCCTTATGATTTTATAGCTGAAGGTCTTTGCACATTTTATTATAATATTTGATTTTTTCTACTCGAGCTGCCCTTTTGAAATTTTCTGTTCAGTTCTTTACCTCCTTATTTCTTCCATTTGCTCTAGCAGCTTTGTGCTGGAGAGCAAGTTTCAGTCTCTTATGACATCCATCTTGGCCTTTTCCTTCTATCTTGTCTTCTTAGTGACCTTTTGCTTTTTTCCTTTATGATATTATTCATGTCAACCCACAACTCTTCTGTGACCTTGAATATATCCCAACTGAATTTAGAGATCATCTGAAAACAGATGGGATGAATTAGACACTAGTGACCGGAGACCAGAAGAATTTTCAGATTAAATCAACCATAACATAGTATGAAAAAACGAATATACAATTTAATTATTTATGCAAGTTTTAAAACTATATATTTTATTTGTCATAGACTGATGAAATAGTCTAATTGAGCTAGCATTCATATTTTCCAGTGTACTCCGTGTTATAGTCACAACACCTTAGATAAGAACCAGTGTGAAATCATGAGGTAACATTCTAACAACTTATGACTGAAGAATTTCGGTGAAAAAGGAGTGAGGGCTAAAGTGGATGTAACAAGAACATAATCAAGAAGAATCAGCAACACAAGTATTTTTTGATGAGGAAAACAATCCTTGAAATCCAAACTATCACAAAGTTGTAAACTACCTCTTGTCCTTTTACCTATTCCATGAATCTACTCACACTGAGCAAGTAAACATTCATTTTCATGTTGATGTTGGTTTTGTATGCTGTCCAATCTAGTCTGACTCATAGTAACCCTGTGCAGGATTTCCAACAGCAAGTGGTAGGGTTGAGCTGCCAAACATGAGTTTACCAGTCCAGTACTTATCCTACAGTGCCACACCAGAGCTCATTCTCATAGTGGTTTCTATCTCTTTAAATTTTCCCAGTTCTTCATTTGATTGCCTGCAGCTTTGCATCCCTTGACCGATTTCCAATCAGGTACCAATTACCATTGATTCTCCTTCCAAAATGTATCTTGAATCTATTACACTACTGTCAGTTCCCTGATCCAGCGTAACCTCTCTCACAATCATTTCTGTACTTATATCCCTGCTTTTCAGTTTGCCCTCTTCAACTTATTATTCCTCCACAGAATTATAAAATATGAAATACCTGATGTCATACCTGGGCATAACAATTAGTTCTCCATTGCCCTCCACTTATTCTATAGAGTGTGGAGTGCAATGGAAAGCTAGATGTTATGTACAAAGTGATGTGAAACAAGCCTGTCTTTCTGCATTTGCCTCAAACTGTGCCACCAGGCTTCTTTATGCGGTTGCTGTGTGCCATTGAGTTGGTTCTGACTCATAACAACCCTTTATGGGATGATTCAAGCTCACCAGCTGCTTCTTGTGCCTACACAGAGTCGATGGCACTTAACAACTCAATGGCACTTAACAACAACAACATTGTGAGAAGTATGTTTGTTCTTCTGGTAGTCCATGATACTTTTAATATTCTTCTCTCATACCGTAACTCAAATGCATCACTTCTTCTATGGTCTTACTTATTTCTATTCTAAATTTCACAAGCATGTGAAGCTATTGAAAATACCATGACTTGTATCAGGCATACTTTAGTCCTAAAACTGACATATAATTTACAGTGGTCTTGTACAACAGACTTGCTAAGTGCAATATGTTGTTTGATTTCTTGATTTCTACTTACGTGAGTGTTGAGAGTGGATCAAAAAATGACGTCTTTGACAACTTCAATCTTCCCCCCCCCCCCCATAGAATCATTCAGTATTGCAAGTTGAGACTTGGATTTTTTTGTTGTTGTTCAGTTCTTTCACCTTGAGACATGCCAATCGTGTTCTTACCTTTTGGTTTTCTAACTCCAGGTATCTGCACATTTCTAACTCCAGGTATAGCACTTGACTTTGTCCTCCTGAGATGCCCTTTTCTGTCTAGTTATTTACTTCCTCTTTTCTTCTATATGCTTAGCATCTTTACACTGGAGAGCAAAGTTCTGTCTCTTCTGACATCCATTTTGGTTTTTTACTTTCCTCTTCTCTTCCTAAGGACCTTTTGCTTTCTTCCTGTATGATGTTCTTACTGTCGTCCAGTCATTTAGTGCCTAATGCATCAAATTTATTCTGTAAATGCCAGTGGGATATGTTCAAGGTCATATTTCTCCTCTCCTGTATTTGTTTGAATTTTCTTCAGATTCAAGCAGAACTTGCCTGTGAGTAATTAATGATTTGTTCCACAATCTTCTTCTGTCATTGTTATGGCTGATGATATGGAGTTTTCAATCACCTTTTTAAAAAAAATGCAGTCAATTTAATTTTTGTGCATTCTGTCTAGTGAAGTCTATGTATAGTCATCTTTTTTATTGTTTAAAAAGAACATTACCAATGACTAACTCATTGGTATTGCAAAAGTCTATCTTGCTATCTCCAGTATTGTTTCTATCACTAAGACCATATTTTCCATTTACTGATCCTTCCTCTTTGTTTCCAAACTTTGCATTCCAATCACTAGTAAATCCCAAAACATCTTGATTTAATATTTGATCATTTCAGGCTGAAGAATTTGGTAGAATTTTTCAATTTCATCACCACTGACTTGAGTGGTTAGTGTGTAAATTTGAATAATACTGGTATTAATGGTCTTCCTTGTAGGCGTATAGATAGTATCCTATCCAATTTCCTTAACCTTTATACTTCAAGATACATCATGTATGGTCTCTTTGATGATGAATGCAGTGCTATTTCTCTTCAATTTGTCATTCTAAGCATAGTAAACCATATGATGATTAGATTCAAAATAACCAGTACCAGTCTATTTCTTTGCATTTTTGCTTAGGATATCGGTCTTCATGCATTCTATTTCATTTTTGATAACTTCCAAATTTCTTAGATTCACATTTCGTATATTCCAGTTTCTGATTATTAATGGATGTTTACGGCTTACATGAGTACCATTACATAAATACCTGTGGAAGCAAGATAAGACTTTTTGTTCCCATAAAGATTGATAGCCTCAGAAACTGTGTACAGGGACACTATAGGCTGGGACCAACTCCATGGCACTCAACCACCACCACCACCATGCTAATACCCTGCAAGTTATATTTTCTGCTTGAAATCTAAAGAATAGGTAAGGACGAGAATACTTCTCTCTCTTCCAAAATTCTTATGTCAATGTATTATCAGTGTAAGATAACTAGCTTTTACTCTCTGCTCATTCCTTCCCAAGATTGGAAAAAGAGCATATTCTAATTGGCGAATTGTTGTTGTTGTTAAGTGCCATTGAGTCAAATTCGACCCATAGTGACCCTATATAGGGTTTCCAAGGAGCCACTGGTGAGCTTGAACCACCAACCTTGCAGTTCAAACAACTTTGCAGTCTGTTGCATTAGCCCACAGCGCCACACCAGGACTCCAATTAGCAGTAAGAAATGTCTCTCATTTGAAGGAAGATACAATGGACAAAATTTGTGTTTTCTGTTTCCTTGTTGTCCTAGTTCTTCTTTATGTTGTGTGTACTGACTTGCCCTTCTTTGTCTTTAGTTGAGAAGACAATTTTGTCCACTTTGGGGTTGGTATTTGCAAATCAGTTGCCCATTTATATATTTGGCCACATTTTTCAATTTCTGCTAGATGTAAAGTAGAGGTGAAATTTTGCCTGAAAAAAATGCTCTCTTTCACAATTGGTTCTAAATCTGGGTAGGTCAGATGGGTGGTGGTTTAGATTCAATATGTACTAAAAATCCAATATGTCCTTAAAAGTAAAATGTAAGGGATAAGAGAAGAGGTAGGACTGGATTAATGGGATACCTTTCACATTGAAGAAAACAGGAATCAGGAAAAAATGTTGTCTGTTAACAATATGTGATCAGCATATATTTAGTGGGTTAATTAACTAATGGAATAATATGATATGATGAACTCTGTAATCAAATCTTGTTGGTCAAGTGCTGTTATACTGTAGCACAAAAGAGTCCTCAGTGACCACATGAGAACTACCTCATCTAGATTTTGTGCAATTTCAGTTAATAGAAGAAACCGCAAAGAATGGAGCTCTGGAACTCCACCTTGGGAAGTGGCTTCATCTTGATGAACATTTTGAAAGACAGTGGGTCTCCTGACTTGCTTTGTGCTGTCATTGGAATCCTGTATATATTGGCTCTGACTTGCAATTGCCTTCTGCTCCTGGTTATCACAATGGATGCTCGACTACATGTGCCCATGTACCTTCTGCTCAGTCAGCTGTCTCTCATGGATCTTCTGTTTACATCCGTTGTTACTCCTAAAATACTCGTGGATTATCTGCGTAAGAAGAACACCATCTCCTTTGGGGGCTGTGCATTTCAGATATTCATGGTGCTCACACTTGGTGGTGCAGAGGACCTCCTATTGGCCTTCATGGCCTATGACAGGTATGTGGCCATTTGTCATCCTCTGAACTACATGGTCCTCATGAGACCTAAGATCTGTTGGCTTATGGTAGCCACATCCTGGATCCTGGCATCTTTAAATGCTCTGATACACACCTCATACACTATGCACTTCCCTTTCTGCATGTCCCGGCAAATCAGTCACCTGCTCTGCGAGATCCCACCTCTACTGAAGTTGGCCTGTGCAGATACATCAAGATATGAACTCATGGTGTATGTGATGGGTGTGGCCTTTCTTATGCCTCCCCTTGCTGCTATTCTTGCCTCATATACATTTGTCCTAGTTGCTGTCCTCCACATGGCCTCAGGTGAGGGACGGCAGAAAGCCCTTGTCACGTGCTCTTCTCACCTAACTGTGGTAGGAATGTACTATGGAGCTGCCATGTTTATGTATATCCTGCCGAGTTATTACCACAGACCCCAACAGGACAATATCCTCTCTGTATTTTACACTATTATTACTCCAACTCTGAACCCTCTAATCTACAGTCTGAGAAACAAGGAGGTAATGGGGGCTCTCCATAGAGTACTGGGAAGATGCACCTCTACCCAGAGACTATAGATGGAAATGCTACACAGTAGCTCTGTAACTTCTAGATCAAAGTGTGTATCTGCTCTTACCTCCCACGTTTTCAAAATCCTAGAAATTCACCACACTAGAGACAGGTCCTAGTTTGGCCTTAGAGACATGGTTTTGTTTCTATTGGCTTTATGTTTTTATAGCTAACAAAGTGTTCATTCATTTGATCCACTTCCCAGGATCTGGTTGAAATTCCCTTTTATTCTGATAGCAATGATCTAATTTTCCTCCTTGACTATTCTCTCCCTACAATAATCCTAACCCTAATCACACAGGAAGTCAGAAAGATTTTTTATATGTATAATTTCATTTAACTAAAGCAAAGAAGTACAAATAAGTAGAATATATTGAACAAAGGTACTTATGTTAGATTTTATTAGTTCATAATGACAACGTTTCTCGTTTCTCATCTCTTTATTACCGTGACAGTGTAGCCATAGAACATGAGATTCTTTATTCTGAACAGATGTATCTAGATGTATAGATTTCCTTTACTTCTTTAGGTTTCAATTGTTGTTATAATATACATCTTTTTAAGAAATAAAAAATAAAGAGTCTGCAAATTTGGATTTTGTTCATTACATTATTTTAGTGTTGTTTGATTTTTACCTCTACCTCCTTTCTTTTGTGCAAATCAATAGTAAGAAGCAGAGGATTTATAAAATTGGAGTTTTATTTCTTTCCAAGAAAAGCTTATATGGTACTGCATGTATTTCCATTAAACAGCACATATCTGTTTATCTCCTTCTTTGTTTTGTAACTCTAAATCCACTATTTAATTAGGAGTTACAAAGTGGTAATGTTCTATTATTTCTTCTTTATGCAAAGGAGCTTCAGAATTGGAATTAACAATAGTGGAATTTTTTCCATGAACCCCTTATCTACTAGTTGGAAAACTTATATATATTAAGAGGAACATTTCACTGTTTGCTTCTGGTTATATTATAGAAAATCAACATAAGTGCTTGAATCTTTCCCTTTATCCATTATTAAAATAATGAGTTGGTTTCCTAGCATCATCCAAAGTTTACTAGTGAGGTTTTTTTCACTTTAAAACATATTATCACAAATTCATATCTGATATATTTCAAAAAATTGTAGTTGCCATTATACCAACATTCTCATTGTCTCGACTTGGACCAGTGGGAGTCTCTCGAACTTTACTCCTAAATCATTTTGATTTATTTATATTTATGTTGGTAGCTTCTTTGTTCTGTTGCATGGCAAGATGTTCCAGGACTACTTTATATGTTTCCTATCCTACACATCAATCAGCCATTTTCCCATAGAGCTCAGGTTCTGTTTGGAGAGAAATGTTATGCAGAGATCACAATCTGGTCATTAAGGATGCTGACTGCTACAGAACTGGCCAATGTTTCTAGGTTTTGTAAATGGACATACCAAATTCAATACATCATGAGTTCATACTGATACTTCTAATTCAATGGATTACTTAACCTCAGTGATCTTCTTTTTCCCATACAAATATTCAGTTCCTGATACCAGCAACATACTATTCAGTTTTTGTTTTTTTTTCTTAAAATACATACATCGAAAAATAAAAATGCCAATGCTCTTTTGACCATTACGACAACTGGCAAGAGATTTAGATTAATTTTTTTCCTTTAGGTGTATTCCACTCATATATACTATAATATGTGAAGTCAAAGTTATTTAAAATTAAAATTGTGGTTATACCACCAACTGAATACATAGTTAGATTAATTGATTTCATTTCTCTTTCAAATATTTGAGATTGCTTTTTAAATTTAAGATTTTATTGTATAATTTACAAAATATTTACCTGATTAAAAATACAATTTATGAAGCAAAGTCCAGTTGCTATCTTTGTTTGTTCTCTCCAGCTTATTTATTTCTATTTCCTGGGGGTAATTATATGTGTGGCTGTTGTTAAGAGCCATCAAGTCAGTTCCAACCCACAGCGACCCTGTAAAGGGTTTCCAAGGATTGACTGGTAAGCTTGAACCACTGAACTTGTGGTTCAAACTCATTTTGCATTCCAGCATATTAACCCACAGTGCCACACCAGGACTCCAATTATATGTGTACACTGCTGGTATTATAACAATCTCATGGAAAATTTTTGAGATTATGCTTATAACCTAACCTATGGTCAATATTTGTGAATATTTTATCTGTGTTTGGAAGAATTTAAAGTCTATTATATATCTATCTATGTGTGTGTGTGTGTGTGTGTGTGTGTAGTAATGGTGGACTCTCAAATTGGTTCAGACCATAGTGGGTTTCCAAGGCTATACATCTTTACAGGAGCAGAAAGTCTGATCTTTAATCCCACAGATCAGCTGGTAGAATCTAATCGCTGATCTTGCCATTAGAAGCCCAGTGCTTAACCTACTACACCACCAGACTCCATATATATATATAAACATATATATATAAACACACACACATATGTGTGTGTGTGTTGTTGTTACATTTCATTGAGTCAGTTCCAACTCATAACAACCTGTATAGGGTTTCCAATGAGTGGTTAGTAGATTTGAACCACTGATCTTATTGTTAGCAGTCTGGTGCTTGTCAGTCTCTCTTTGTGTGTGTGTATATACATAGATAGATAGATAGATAGATAGATAGATAGATAGATAGATAGATATAAATAGATAGATATAATATTTGTTGTTGTTGTTGTGAAGTACCATCGAGTCGGTTCCGACCCATAGCGACCCTGTACAGGGTTTCCAAGGGTGTAAATCTTTACGGGAGTAGAAAGCCTCATCTTTCTCCTGCGGAGCGGCTGATAGTTTCGAACTGCTGACCTTAAGGTTCGCAGCCCGATTCGTAACCACTACGCTACCAGAGCTCCTTAGATATAATATTAGGGTGAGTAAAAAGTTTATCCACACTCTGGCTGTAGAATTTATTTTTATCAACGTTTAGCAAAGACAAATACAGCATTTTTTTTCACATAATGTACTTGTTTTCAATACATTTCATCCATCTGTCAACAAGGTTTCTATTCATTATTTTTAAAATGTTTAGGTTGAGCTACCAGCCATGAATGCACCACTGTCTTCAGTTCTTCACCACAGGTGAATCTTCATCCTTGAAATGCTGCTTTTAGAGAAACCAACAGTGTAATGTCAGATGAAGCAAGATCAGGACTATAGGGAGTTTTTGCAAGATCAGAACAAAACGGAGTTTTTGCAGAGTATCAACAGTGTGGGCAGAGTTATGTAGACATGAATTGTCATGCAAGATCACAATACCCTTGGATAGCAGTCCTCTGCTTTGAATCTGAAGTGTGGGTTTCAGTTCTTCAGTAAGCATCTCACTGTAACAAGCAGTGTTAATTGTTGAAGCTTTTTCCTGATAGTGTTCCAATATTGGCCCTTGAGAATCCCAGAAAACTATAAACATCAATTTTCCAGCTGATGGTCAACTTTTGAGCTTTTTGTTTGTGGTGATTAAGGATGATTCTGTTCCATAATCTGCCATTGATTCTCAGGCTCATAGTGAGGAATCCATGTCATGTCACTAGTAACAATTTTTAAAAAACTTTTACCTTCCTTTGATCATCAATCCAAAATTTGTTTGCAGATGTCCGAACTCTTCTGTTTACACGTTTCTGTGAGTTGTTTCAGTACCTATCTTGCACAAACTTTTCAAAACCCAAGTCTATTGTGGATTATTTCTTAGGCAGAGCCATGACTGGTTTGCAAATGATTTGCGACAGAATTTGCTCATCTATCAAACAGGATCATTTCATATGCATGCTCAAATTGTCATCACTGTGGGCATGGAAGGATGTTTTCATATAACTAGAGTACAGGTAATTTTTGACTCACCATTGTGTGTGTGTGTGTGTGTGTGTGTGTGTGTGTACACAGACTTGTGGTGCATTGGGTTAAGCACTGTGTTGCTAGTAACAAGGTCTGTCATTTGAACACAGCAACTGCTTTGCAAGAGAAAGACAGGGAAGTGTACTTCCATAAATATATACAGCCTTAGAAACCCTATGGAGCAATTCTACTCTACCGTACAGGTTTCTATGAGTTGGAATCTACTTGATGTCAGTTGATTCTCTGATATTTTCCATTTAGAATAATAGTAAAAAAAAAATGTATTATCCAAATACTTTGTTAACAATGTAGATCTAGCAGTAACAGATGCAGAGGTATGAAGTGACACTAATACTGGCTCTGACGGTTAAGGTTACAAGTGGAGTGATGCAATTTCTCAGTTATGTAATAATGTAATTTCTCAGTTATGTAACGATGTGATTTGGCAGCTATGTAATGATGCAGTCATCCTCCATATTGTAATCTGATGTGGTCACCCTTCATTTTTGCATAACACTGCCTTTCTTAATGACCTGGTCTTTGGAAACTAACCAT
>NW_006408658.1:1675173-1683195 GCF_000296735.1 Chrysochloris asiatica
TTAAGCACTGGATCACCAGATCTATTTGAACTGCAAAGCTTGCAGCTCAAACTCACCAGCCTCTTCTTGGAAATCCTATACAGGGTCTCTATGAGCCAGAACTGACTTGATGGCACTTAACATATAGTTGTTGTTAGCTGTTGCTGAGTAGGTTCTGACTCATAGCAAACCCTACGCACCACAGAACAAAGCACTAACCGCTCCTTTGCCATCCTTACAACTGTCATGCTTGAACCCTTTGTTGCTACCACTCATTCCATCTTGGTGAGGGTCTTCCTCTTTTTCACTGACCCTTCCCTTTTTTAAGCACAAGGTTCTTCTCCAGGAACTGGTCCTTCTTTATAACATGTCCAAAGTAAAAGAGGCATCCCGATTTCTAAGGAACATGCTGGCTGTACTTCTTTCAAGACAGATTTATTTGTCCTTCTTACAGTCCATGGTACTTTCAATATTCTTTTTCAACACCATAATTCAAATGCTTCAATTCTTCTACAGTTTTCCTTACTCGTTGTCTAATTTTCATATGTATATGAGGCTATTAAGAATATCATGACTTGGGTCAGGTGCATCTTACTACTCAAACTGACATCTTTACTCTTGAACACTTTAAAGAGGTCTTATGCAACAGATTTGTCTAATGCAATATGCCATTTGATTTCTTGACTGCTGCTTCTATGAGCGTTCATTGTGAATCCAAGAAAATTGAAGTGTTAAACAACTTCAATCTTTTCTCCATTTATCATGATGTTATTTATTGGTCCAGCAGTGAGCACTTTCTAAAAAAAAAATTTTTATGTTGTTTGTTGTTGTTGTTAAGTACCATGGAGTTGGTTCCGACTCATAGTCACTCATAGTGACCCTGCACAGGGTTTCCGAGGCTGTAAATCTTTACAGGAGTATATTGAAGTACAATTCATAATGAAGACTGTAGTCTTTGATCTTTATCAGTATTTCAAGTTCTATTTACTTTCATCAAGCAAAGTCATGCCATCTGCATATCAAGAATTGTTAATAACTCTTCATCTAATCCTGGCACCACGTTCTTCATATAATTTAGCTTCTTGGAATATTTGCTCAGCATCAAATTGAATAAGTGAAAGGATGCAATCCTGATACACATCTCTCCTGATTTTAAACCATTTAGTATCCCAGTGCTCTTTTCAAACAAATACCTTTTGTTCTATGTACAGATCCCACATGAGCACAAACTAGTATTATGGAATTCACAGTTTTATAATGCTATTCATAGTTTGTTCTGATCCACATAGTTGAATGCCTTACATAGTCAATAAAGCACAGGTAAACATCTTCCTGCTATTCTCTGTGCTTCATCAGCAAATGAAGGGCCCACAAGCTTACCTCCATCCACATCCTTAATCGACTCAATGGCACTTAATAACAACAACAACAAAAGAATAATCAATAAGGAAGGATTCTGGCCCATAGCAATCCTGTATAGGGTTTCCAAGGAGCAGCTGGTGAGCTTGAACCACAGACCTTGTAGTTCAAATGACTTTGCAGTCTGATGCATTAGCCCACAGCACCACACCAGGACTCAAAAGGGTGTATAGCAGCTGGTATTGGCTCTTGCCAAATGGGTGGGGTTATAGAGAGTATGGTCGTGGCTGACCTGTATAGAAATAGTTGGACTGTATAGATGTGGTTGTTGTCTCCTGTAGGCTGAGGAAAGAAGAGAAAACACACACAAAATGAGAAGGAAAACAAACACAAATAAGCAAAGAGAAGTGAAAAAAGAAAAGAGCAGGGAACAGCTAAAAAAAAAAATCCACAAAACCAGAGAGAGAAATGAGGGAGAGGAAAATAAAATAATAAAAAAGAAAAAGAAAGTCAAGACCTAAACACAATTAGGGAGAGAAATGAATATATGGGAAACAGACCAGAGTAGTTAAAAAAAAAAAAAAAGGGGGGGGGGGAGATTAAAAAAAAAAAAGTCAATCAGTAAATAAGAAGAAAGAAAAATCAGTGGGAGTTGGGAAACAGAAATAGAAAGAAAAAAATGAAAGGGAAGAAAGAAAGGAGAAAACTCAGGAGAGACTAAAGTGAGGGAGACAGAGTAAAGAAACAGAAAACAATGAAAGGAAAAAGAAAACAAAGCAGGTGCCTGACTCAGACAGGAGAAAATTCTGAGTTTCCTTGCTAGCCAAGGACCTCACATCATGAGTGGATAACGAATGAGACTGTAACACTCAACCCTACATAGAGTTCCTGAGTGGCTATGTGTTGTCTGTTCTATGCACCTTATTCAGAAGTAATTCATAAAGACCACAAAGCAGCTGGGGTATTAGGGTATTTCCATCCCAGAGGGGAGCCGAGGGTGCAAAGTCCCTTTAGTCCAGGGATGATCAAAACCAGCTCTGCAACTGTGGAATAGGTCACACTTTACTCCAGGTGTTGGGGTTTTTGCTGTTAGCTGTCCACACACTTTGATGTGACTTCGACAACCTGGAGAGCCAGCTCTTCCCTGAGAGTATATGTGGATAGGGGTGGACCACCAGGGTAATGTGGGATGTGAGAAAAGAAGAAAAAATAATGTCTCCTATTTCTGTCTATCAATAAGTGGTATGCCTCTGTGTTACCTACTGTCCTTTTGCCCAGAACATGCTCGCCTTTTCTTTCTTTCTTTTTTCACTCTCCCATGTATCTGTTAAACGGCTTCTCCTAGTGAGAGACAGCTCAAGAGTAGCTAGGGCTGACTGCAGATTTGGAGTAGGGCCTGTGGGAACAAGGGCCATGTGGAGATTTCCCTGCTCCCTAATGGGGCCTACAACTGTGGCGCTCACCTCCATGTAGCTCAGTCTACCAGGAGAGCAGGAATCTTCCTAGAGGTGTACACAGGTGGGGGCCAGCCTCCTCTCTGGAAACCAGGGGAGTGTGGGGAACAAGAGAAATATTGCACCTTTGTTTGTGCAAGCCACAGTTATGTTTCTGCAATGCCAATATACTTTCTTGTCTCTGAAGCTGCTCACAAAAGCTCAATATGGCTGCGTCTTTCTGCTTGCAGGCCTAGGTCACCAGATTCTACCTTTTTGCCATGTCTGTTTAGCTCTTTCTCCTAGTAAGCATTCAATCCACTTTCTATCTCTTCTTCTGAAACTCAGAGTTCTAGAACTATCATCTGCACCTGTTTCATTTGTTTTTACATGTCTTTGTTGTAGAGGGTCCGTGAAGCCTTTCTGCCTAGACCACCATCGTGCCGCCATCTGTGCTGCATCAGTTTTTGTTGAAACATTCCAATTTGTATTTCATCAATTCCTGGAGACTTGTTTTAGGCCAATGCCTTCAGAGCTGCTTAGGCCTCTTCCTTCAAAACTATGAGTTCTTGATCATATAGTACCTCTTGAAATGAATGAACACTGACCAAATCTTTTTGGTACAGGAACTCTGTGTCTTCCTTCCATCTTCTTTTGAAGTTTGCCGTGTCAGTCAATATTTTGCCCATATTGTGCTTCAATATTGCAAGTTGAGACTTGGATTTTTCTTTATTTCTCTCAGAAATGCTGAACAAATTCTTTCCTTTTTGTTTTCTAACTCCAGGTATTGGCAAATTTCATTGTAATAGTTGACTTTGTCTTCTTGAACTGCCCTTTGAAGTTTTCAGTTCAGTTCTTTTACTTCATCATTTCTTCCAGTCACTTTTGTTTCTCTATACTCACAAGCAAGTTTCAGAGTCTCTTCTGATATCAACTTTGGCCTTTTCTTTTTCTTTTTTACTGTCTTTTTAATGGTCTTTTGCTCTCTTCATGTATGACATTCTTGATGTCATTTAATAACTCTTCTGATCTTTAGTCATTAGTATCTAATGCATCAAATTTGTTCTTGAGATGGTCATTAAATTTAGGTGAGATACACTCAGGATCATATTTTTGCTCTTGTGACGTTATTTTAATTTTCTACATCTTCAGTCTGAATTTGAATATGAGCAACTGATGGTCTTTCCAACCGTCTGCTCCGGCTTTCCTTCAGCTGATGATATTGAGCTTCTTGATGATTCCTGTGCATCCCATCTAGAAATGTCCTAGTGTATAGTTGCCTTTTACCTCATTGAAAAAAGATATTTTCAGTGAATAAGTCATTGCTCTTGTAAAATTCTATCATGTGATCTCCAGCATCATTTCTATCACTAAGGGGATATTTTCCAATTTGTTTCCAATTTCCACATTCCAATCACCAGTAATTATCAATGCATCTTGATAGCATATTTGATCAATTTCACACTGAAGAAATTGGTAGAACGATTCAATTTCATCATCACTGGCTTTAGCAGTTGGTTCATAAATTAGAATAATAGTGGTATTTGGTATTACTGGTCTTCCTTGTAGACATATGGATAATATGAATTATCCTTGAAACGTTCTTTTTCATTCTGAATTTGACACCATTTCTCTTCAAATTGTCATTTCTGGTATAGTAAACCATATTATTGTTCTATTTAAAAGGACCAATACCAGGGCATTTCAGCACATTAATTCCTGGGATATCGATCTTCACATCTTCCAGTTTTTTTAAATGATTTTCAGTTTTTCTAGGCTCATAAGATGTACATTCAATGTTCTAATTATTAATGGATGTTTGCAGCTGTTTCTTCCCATTTTGAATTGTGCCCCATTAATAAGTGAAAGTCTTCAAAGCTTTTCTTCATCTGCATCATCAAAATCAACTCTATTTTAAGGAGGCAGCTCTTCCCAGTTGTATTTTGACTACTTTCCTACCAGTGGGGCTCATCTTCTTGTACCATGTCTGACAATGTTCTTCCACTATTCATGAGATTATCAGTAGCCAACCACTCCGAATGATCTGCCTCTCCTTCTTCCTCATTAGTCTTAGTCTAGAAGCTCCCCTGAAACCTGCCCAATAGGCTGACCCTATTGGTATTTAAAATACTGGTAGCAGACCTTCCAGCATCAAAACAATACACAAGCCACCATAGTATGTCAACCTGACAGAGTGATGGTTTTATTATACTAAATTGGTTTGACTAAAATATCTTAAGGTATCGTATATGGTCACCAAGTACCTTGTCTTTTATATGTATTTGCGTATGAGTAGCTAATGGTAATATTTTGTATATTTCTGTCTTCATCTTATGCCTTGGACTATGGATGCCCTTTTATCACTGAAAATGAAGTCATTTGTGTCTTTAAATCTAATCAGATTAGATAAATAATTCTTTCCAATCCACGGCTTATTCAGAAAACTCATCCATAAGATTCTGTCCCTCTAGAATCAACTCCAATACTAAAGGAACAGAATCAGTAGGAAAAATGTATTGAGATTTCTTACAGTGTATTTGAGTGCAAGAGTGTTGGTGTGGATGACATCTGCATACATCAGTTTATATGCAGTACCACACTCTAGGGTAGCAAATGCACCATGCTATCTAGTACATTTCTCTGGTGAATCCCAGGTTAGCTTACTTCACCCAGGCTTGTTTTTGGCATGGTAGCAGTCAGCTGTTATTACCATCATCTGGCTACTAGGTGACCATCTAATGCTAGCAAATTCTCCCTCTACTGTTTCCTGGTATTGGAGATTTCTTAAGAGTCTAAGTGAATTCTGTTTGAATCTCATTGATGGTTGCTTATGAATCAATGGTTGCAAAGCAGAACTGTTCCATATAGTTTTCAAAGATATGACTCTTTGGAAGCCAATTACCACACCTCTGAAGCACCATTAGACGTGTTTGAACCATCGAATTTTCAACTAGTAGTTTAATGCTTAACCATTTGTACCACCCATGGTTGTTGTTACATACCATCAAATCAATTTCAATTCATAGAAACCTTATGCATAACAGAACAAAACACTTTATGATCCTGTGATGTTGAGAGCCATTGAGGGTAGAGGACAGCTTCGATTTGCTGCTTGACACAGTTCCGGCAAATAGTGGAGTCATCTTGCAAGACAGATAGCTCTCAGAAGTTGCTTTCTACCTTCTCTTTAAAGTATTCCTAAATTTACTTACAAAAATATATAATATGGCAATATTCACAGCCTTTCACTACGAATTTTACAAACCTTAGGAAAAACTAGCTTAGCAACAATTGCTTTCAGCTTTGGTGGATTGAATACAAAGAGAATTGTGTAAACTACTCCCTTTCATTAGAAAACCTAAGTAACTGCATTTATGAGACCACAAAAGCAGATAGCATATTAGAGTCAAGCTGATCTACCCTCATAGACCTCACCACAATCAGTCACTAGCTAGAATTCTCAAATCCCTACATACAGACACCTGCATAAACAAGCAGACAATAATGAATTTAAGTGAAGGATGGTTTTGATTTAATAATCTATACTTATTGCAGCAAGTAGCCAGGTTGGGCTTTATGCCACATAGCTTCCAAGTGATTTAATGAATACCTTTATTATGAAAATAATAGTACATTATGTAGTATAGAAAGTTTATAATCTTTTAGTAGAAACAAGAAGAAAGTTTTATCTCATAATGGGAAAGGAGATGAAGGTCAGTCTGAACATCACAGAAGTATTTTTGTCAAGGTTGTCTAATGACCAGGTGCAAGAATGTTGTGACTAACTGTGTAATAATTCAAGAAAAGATACAAGTGTCAATTCATGTATGGTGTAATTTTAAGCATAAAAAATAAAGACTTGCTGAGCTGGGCTGGCAGAAGCAGAAAGTAGGAAGAAGAGAAAGGGGGCAGAAGCAGCAGAATAAAGGAGAGAGGAGGAAGGAGGCAGAAGGCAGACAGCACAAGGCATAAGGCAGAAAGAAGTAGGAGGCAGAGGCAGTAGGGGCAGAGGCAGAAAGAAGCAGAAGGCAGAAGCCGGAGAGCACAGCAAGCTGAAAAGCCTTTCGATTGTATTCATTTCTTCTTCACCGCCGATTCGCGTATCCTCTCGTGTCCCACAACCCTCGCGGAAAGCCGGTCTCCCCGCACTGTGACATCTTCAAAATTATTGTTATGTTTTGACCCAGTATTGCGGTTACTGTATCAGTCCATCTCATTGGGTGTCTTCCTCTTTTCTGCTGATCATCCACTTTACCAAGTATGATGTCCTTCTCCAGGCAATGGTCCCTCCTGCTAACATGTCTGAAGTATGAGAGATGACGTCTCACCATCTTGACTTCTAAGGAGCATTTTGGCTTTGCTTCTTCCAAGACAGATTTATTTGTTCCTCTGACATTCCAATGTCCTTTAAATTTTCTTCTTCAACAGTATAATTCAAAAGCTTTGTTTATTCTATGGTCTTTCTTATTAATTGTCCAAATTTCACATGCATATGAGGTGATTGAAAATAGCATGGTATGGGTCAGGTGCACCTTCATTCTCAAACTGATATCTTTACTCTTGAACACTTTAAAGAGGTCTTGTGCGCCTGATTTGCTTGACGCAATACATCATTTGGTTTTTTGACTGTTGCTTCTATGAGTGTAGATTGTGGGTCTAAGCAAAGTGAAGTCTTTCACAATTTAAATCTTGTCTCTAATTAACATCATATTATTTATTAGTACAGTTGTGGGGATATTGCTTTCTTTACATTGAGCTGCATCCATACTGAAGGCTTTGATCTTCATCAGTAAGTATTTTCAGTCCTTTTCATTTCCAGCAAGCAAGGTTGTATCATCTGCATATCACTGCTTGTTAATGAACCTTCCTCCAATCCTGATGCCACATTCTTCTCCATATAATCCAGTTTCTCGAATTATATTCTCAGCACACAACTGAAAGGAGGCAACCCTGACACACACCTTTCCTGATTATAAACCATTCAGTATCCCTTTGTTCTTTTTTAATGCTCTTGGTCTCTGTCTAGGTTGCATATGAGCACAGTAAAGTGTTCTAAAATATCCATTCTTCACAATATTATCAAGAGTTTGTAATGATCCACACAGTCATAAGCCTTTGCTATTGTTGTTGTTGTTAAGTGCCATCGCTTGGTTCCCACACATAGTGACCCTGTGTAGGGTTTCTGAGGAGCGACTGGTAAGCTTGAACTGTCAATTTAACAGTTAAAACCAAGTTTGCAGTCCAGTGCACT
>NW_006408658.1:1683540-1692380 GCF_000296735.1 Chrysochloris asiatica
CAAAGAAGAGGTGGGAGACCAGGAATCATACTCAAGGGATTTATTAAAAGCCTGTTTCTTGGACCAGCATTTCTAGGGAAAGATCATTGCAGCTGGAGAGAAATCTCTTCATAAATGAAGCTGCTGAATGGCGAGTCCAAGCATTGTCATTTCATAGGGAGGCAGAAGAGTCATCCCCAAGGACAGGTGTCCCTGGGGACAGTGAGGACAGGCATTACCGCTTCTCTGTTGGGTTCTCTCTCTATATCTTCCCACTTGGGTTTGTCCTTTATTTAGCTTTGCCTCTACAGCTGTATAAAAGTGGAAGCTTTTTAATATGCCAGAGCACTGACCATTTTCTGACAACTGCTTCACAGATAGAAAAATTCCTTCACAGGGTAAGGGATCAGTGAGGCAGCTTATCTGAACTTCTCATGTGAGAGAAAAGACAGGTAGCTCTTGTTCTTAGATGTGTAAACCATCCGGAGTCCAGGCTGTCTCCATTCCCCGCCTTAGTCTCAATGAGGGCCTGTGAAGCCAGAAGAATGGAAGAATGCTGATTTCAAACACTGTCCTCAATACTGATGGAAGAGTCACCTACTCTAGTCACCAATTTCTGTTTACACACCTTGATCCCTCAGTCAAGCTACACGGCCTGCAGTATAATCTAGCAACACTATCCTTTGTCATTCTGAGGTAAGAATTTTATCTTTATTTGGGATATTTGAGGTATCTGAAAGTATGGTTAGAAACTGGGATTCTGTAAGTAACTAACTGGTTAGGAAATGTTATCTGTGCCTGCATCTTGGACATCTCCGTAACCTTGGTCACATTTATCACTTCATTCATTCAAAATCATTTTGATAGTATATTCTATAAATTAAGCAATGTTATATATTTAGCAAATATTGTGATGAATACACAATCTCTATATTTAAGGATTAGTATCAGAACTCCTAATTTAAGTATTAGTGCATGAATTTATTTAGCTGACACTGTGATCAACACACAACCCCTTCATTTACAGATTAATACAAGAAACACTGAATACATTAACCAGGGTAGCTACTCATGCTGTAAGAAGCTGGGCAAACTTTCAGAAAGGAATAACAGCTCATTGTTATATCTGAGTCCATTGGTACAGTCACTGTGTCGTTCCATTTCATTAAAGATCTTCCTCTCTTTTGCTGACCCACTACTTTACCAGCATGATGCCCTTTCCCAGGGAATGCTCCCTATTGACAACATGTCCAAGGTATATGAGATCTATGCTTCTAAGTAACATTCTAACTGTACTTCTTCTAAGACAGATTAGTTTGTTTTTCTGGCAGTCCATAGTATGTTCAGTATTCTTCACCAACAGCATAATTCAAAGGCTTCAGTTCTTTTCTGATCTTCCTTACTCATTATCCAGCTTTTACAGGAATATGAGACTAAAGTTAAGGGCATCAATTAGGAGACTGCTGTAGTTATCCCAAATGTGGGAAAAGGGCCAAGAGAGTTGAAAGAATTGTGTAAGCTATACAGTCTAATTTGTGAGGTAGTAAGGGAGTTCAATTAATAGAAACCCATGCCCTCTAAGTCAATAAATTCACCAGGCTTCAACTTTCTATCATTTTTGATCACCACTTACATAGAAAATGGTTATCTACCTTTTCAGCTAATTTCCTCATTTATTTGTTCCTTTTCCTGGCCCAACTTTCTACTCCCCACTTTCCCTAACTTTCTTACCTCAGAACATTACTTTGTGTTATCAGCGTTTCTTGATGTTGGGCAGAGGTACAAACTCACCAGCCACTCCTCAAAAACCCCTTATGAGTCACTATGAATCAGAACTTACTTGACGGCACTTAACAATAGCAGTAACACTGATATACAAAGCAGCCCTGGTAGAATAGTAGCTTATGCATTGGGCAGCTAACCACAAGGTTAACATATTGAAAATGCCAGCTTGTCTGTAGGAGAAAGAGAGATTTTCTGCTCCGTAAAGATTTATAGCTTCTGAAACCCTTTGCAGGGTCTCTATGAATTGGTACTGACTCCAAGGTACACAACCATGATGACCACCTCTAACATGCAAAAGTGTGTACCTTAGAGGTTTTATGTCTTGAGGCAATAGTGCTATGCAATTTAAGATTCTTCATAGAAGGGTTTAAATAAGTTGGTGTCTAAGGGGTGGTCTCTAGCATCAGGTCACCTGTATTCAAATCCTGACTTTGCCACTTAGAAACTATATGATCCTGGGAAAGTCATCTCATTTCTTATTGTCTCACTTCTCTCACATATAAAGTAACTTTAATAATTGTTTCTATCTTACAGGATCTATAAGAGAAAGGTCTCAGGAGAAATTTGACACATACTGAATGCTTAATACATTTTGTCTACCATTATGACATAGCATTTTTTGAGTTATAGCCTATGGTTACAACCTGTGGGATATAAGGGCAGACATCTGGGAATAGCCTTAGGAACTTCCTCACTTTTAGGAGCAGCCATTGCAATTTGGAAATAACAAAATTGGACAGGATTGGAAAGATAATGCAATATTAGACACTAAAATATTTTTTTGAAAATGTGTTTTTGAATCAATCTTGCATGAGAACATTTCCTGCTGTATGTTGGTTAATAAAGTATCCCACATGTCTATAGGATAAGTGGGGCTGGTCTTAGTAATAAAGGAGAATAAAGTTTGTCTAGGTGGCTTGAAAAAAAAAAAAGGTCTGGGAATACAGAATAGGAGTTTGGGGTTTCAGAATGAGTAGGTATGGACAATCTACAGACAGCAGATGAAAATTGCTTTAGGCTTTTCTGTCAGAACCTCTTTGTTCTAACTACTTGACTGTTACATGCCGTTGAGTTGTTTCTGATGCATAGTGATCCTGTACAGAGTTTTCCAAAGAGTAGCTTGTGGGCTAAACAGAAGGTAGACATTTTATAACAAAAAGAGAGAAGTAGTTTCTCTTACAGTTTAGGAGCAGAGGACCCTAGGACCATCAAGGGAGAAAAGCATGAGCGGAATATGGGACCCTATCCAGAGAAGCAGTGACATCAGAGATGGAGGCAGAGATGAGGACATGGAGAAAGAAAGCAGCTGAGGACTCTAGACTCATGGAAAGAGAAAGACAGAGTGCTAAGGGGAAAGGAGGCAGACTTGCAGAATGTGCCCTTGGGTTGTTTAAATTATTATAGATTCCTGAATGTTTTTGTGTACATCCCCCCCAACACACACACACACACACACACACAAAAAGCACAGAGGGAATAGAAGTTAATACGGTTGAATGATGATGCTCAGGGGAGATTGTAATCATTGCAATGAAACAATAAGTGTAAAATCGATGTTCTCCCGTGTAAACTATCACTCAAGTCACAATAAAAAAACTTTAAAAAAATATTTACAGGAAGGTGTGGTGGAATTTGGTCTGCTGATATAGTTTATCAATCCCTGATCTAAGAGCTATAATCAAGAGGTATTGCCAAACCTAATATTTGGCATCAGAGAGAACAAAAAATTCTGTGAACTGACTTCTCTATACTGATCACACTTCACATTTATTGTCTACTTTATGATCATGAATAAGAAAGTAACTTGTATAGAATTTGTTTATGAAGATTTTTAAAATGTGTACCTCGACTAATTGTTATAAGAGACTGATGAAATTGTCAAAATGAACTAGTATTCTGATTTTCCAATTTGTTTTATTCACCAACATCTTAGATATGAACCTGTGTCAGATCATGAGATATAAGTTATAACTGTAGAATTTCAACACAAAGGGAGTGAGACTGAAAAAGTGGTAGTAAGAACAGCATAGTCAAAAGAATCAGCAAAGCATGCTTATTTTGTTGTTGTTGTTGTTTAATGTTTTATTGTGAATTATGTGATGGTTTACATGGCAGAACACTAGCTGTACATTCATCCTATTGTATATCGTTTCATTGCCATGGTTACAATCCCCTGCATGCATCATCAACCAACCAAAGCCTGAATTTTTGATGAGGAAAAGAGTTGATGAAGCTCAAACTACCACTTAGTCGTCAAGAACCTCTTTCTTTCCACCCTATTCTATTCATCTATTCATAATGAGTGAATAGACTCTTAATTCTCATGTTGTTGTTGTGTGCTGTTGAGTTGATTATGACTCATAGAATTCCAAGAGCAGCTCGTGGGTTTGAACTGCTGAATTTGTGGTTACCAGTCCAGTGCTTATCCTACAGTGTCACACTAGGGCTCATTCTCATAGTGGTTACTATTTCCTTAACTTTTGCTGGTTCTTCATTTAATTACCTCCCACCTAGCATCCCTGGATTGATTTCCAGTAAGTTACCAATTACTGATCTGATTATTTTACTTCCAAAATGTATTTTCAATCTATAACACTAGTGCCATTTCCCTGGTCCAGGCTAACCGCTATCATTTCTGTTCTTATCTCTCTGCTTTAAGTTTGCTCTCTCTAACTTATTATTCCTCCACAGAATTATAAAACATAAGATTATCTGATACCATAGCTATGCATAATGATTAGCTCTCCATTGCCCTTCACATATCCTAGGGGCGAAATGTTGTATACACAAGTGATTTGAAACATACTTGTCTCTGCATTTGTTTCAATCAATGCCCACATTACTAGGCTTCCATTTGATTTTTTTGTGTGCTGTCAAGTCAGTTCTGACCCATAGCGACTCTTTATAGGGTTTCTAAGAGCTGGTAGTGGAATTGAACTACTGACTTTGTGGCTAGAGCTGTCCAAGGTTTATCCTATAGCCCCACATAAAGCCCCTTTGCTGTTCTTAGGTACTGTAGAGTCAGTTCTGACTTACAGCAACCCTATGCACAACATAACAAAACACTTAAAATTTTTGTACGCCTGACCCCATTGTTGATGCCACTGTGCCAACTCATTTCATTGAGGGCTCCTCCTCTTTTTCTCTGACTCTCCATTTTACCAAGCATGATGTACTTCTCCAGGGACTGGAGTATAAGAGAAGTCTCATCATCTTGGCTTCTAAGGAGCACTCTGGCTTTAATTTTTCCAACCCAGATTTGTTTCTTTTTCTGGCAGTTCATGGTATTTTAGTTCCTGATAAATTTCAAGTTATTTTCTAACCTCAAAAACATTATATATATACCATACCTTCTGCCCTCTTCATTTGGATAATTTGTATTCATCTTTCAAAACATTCACCCCCCTCAAGGAGGATTTCTCTTAAACACCAATGTATTGTGAGAACTTGCTTCTATTTTTTCCTTTATGAAACTTTTCACAATTTGCAGTGTCACATATTTTAATGCCCTTAGAGTATGAAGGTGAGTCAAAAAAATATTGGTACAAAATCATAGATACCTTTTCAGATAAAAACATCAAAACATGAAGCTATTTTTTCTTGATATATCTGCTTCTAGCTCTATCCACTTCTGAAGGCTGTATTTCAATCTCTTTAACCATTCTCCCAAAGAATTCTGGGTTCTTCAGCCACACCACAGCCTGGAAGGACTCAAATAATGTTCTTTTAAAACATTCTTGAATTTGGAAAACAAAAGGAATCTGAAGGTGCAAGATCAGGAATCTAGGGTGGATGATGTAAGGTTTCCCAATGTGGACAGCCCTTGCTACCTTCAAAGAATGGACAGGCACAACTTACCTGGTCTTTTTCTCACCAATACAGTTTTCAATTAATTTCCTTAAAACTTTTTCCTATAAGTCCCTATGATCATCCTGTGCCCTTTGATAAAATCTCTTAAGATTACCTCTTTGGAATTCCAAAAAATCAGTTTCCGTAGCCTTCTGACCTGTCCTCTCTGCCTTGAATTTAACAAGCCCAACAGAATCCTTCCAAAGCCACTGTTCTGTTCAGGCCATTTTTTTAAATGAAGACACCCTAATGAGACTAAGACAAGTGTACTGAGAGAAATTATCTGTATTCATCCACTAATCACATAGGCATATGGAAACTTACTTTGTTTGGAATAGACCCATACATGTATGAACTAGAACCTTAGTAATGATATATTTTTAACTTAACCTTATATGTTGTTGTTGTTAAGTGCTGTTGAATTGGTTTCGAATCATAGCAACCCTATACAGGATTTCCAAGGAGCAGCTGATGAGTTTGAACCACCGATCTTGTGGTTCAAACTAACCTTGATGTTGAGTGCTTATCCTATGGCTCCACACCAGGACTCCCTTATATAAGTATCCTATAAGTCATGTTCTCCACTATCAACCCAGGAGCTAGCACAATGCCTGCCATAGAATAGACACACAAGGAACTAGTTCTTTCTCTCTTCTAAAGTTCCTTCTATGTTGGTGAAACATCAATATAAGATATATGGCATTACTCCCCCTCATTCCTTCCCAACAGAGAAGAAAGACGTATTCCAATTGGAGAATTATGAATAAAAATGCCTCTCATTTTGTGGAAGATGCAATGGACAGTATTGGTCTTCTCTGTTCTTGTCCTCCTAGTTCTTCCTTGTGGGGTGTATCGACTTGGTCCTGCATTGTCTATGATTGAGAAGATAATTTTGTCCAATTTGGAGTTGGTATTTGGAAACCTAGTGCTCATTGACATATTTGACCACATTCTTCAATTTCTGTTTTGTATAAAATAGAGGTGATATTTTGACTGAACAAATCCCCTCTTTGTCAGTTAATTCCAAATCTGGGTGGAAAAGAAGGGTGCCACTGGGTGCCCTCTAAGACCCCATATCTACTGAAAAAGTGAAATAGAAAGAGATAAGAAAAAGGGATAGAAATGGAATCCCCTTCACATTCAAGAAAATGTTGTTGTTAGGTGCTGTTGAGTTGGTTCTGACTCAGAAAGACCTTAAGCCCAACAGAATGAACTTCTATCTGGTCCTGTACCATGCTCACAATCATTGATTGTTAAACTGGAGAACATTGCTGTTGCCAATGTGTTAATCTATCTCATTAGGGGTCTTCCTCTTTTTCTCTGACCCTCCAGGGACTGGTGCTTCCTGGTAATATGTCCGAAGTATGAGAGACAAACATTCTGGCTGTACTTCTTCCAATACAGAAACATTTGTTGTTGTTGTTAGGTGCCGTCAAGTTGATTCTGACCCATAGCGACCCTGTATAGGGTTTCCAAGGAGCAGCCGGTGAGCTTGAACCACCTACCTTGCAATTCAAATGACTTTGCCGTCTGACACATTAGCCCACAGCACCACATAGAAACTCCCCTTATCCTGTTGTTGTTGTTAAGTACCGTGGAGTCGGTTCTGACTCAAAGCTACCCTGCACAGGATTTCTGAGGCTGTAAATCTTTACAGGAGCAGAAAGCCTCATCTTTCTCCCGCGGAACAGCTGGTAGTTTAGAACTGCCGACCTTGAGGATAGCAGCCCAATTTGTAACCACTACGCACAGAAACATTAGGAGTAGAAAAAATATGTTCTATGTTAACAATATGTGATCAGCACATATTTTATGGGTTAATTCATTATTGAAATATTACAATATTCTAAACTGTATAATTAATTCCTATTGATCAAGTGCTATAGCATTGTAACACCACAGAGTCCCCAGTAACCATATGAAAACTGCATCATCTTGATTTTGTGTCATTCCAGATAATAAAAGAAACCAAGCAGAATGGAGTTGTGGAATACCACCTTGGGAAGTGGTTTCATCTTAATGAACATTCTGAATGACACTGGGTATTCTGACTTGCTCTGTGCCATAATTGCAGTCCTGTACATGTTGGCCCTTACTACCAACGGCCTTCTGCTCCTGGTAATCATGATGGATGCTCGGCTCCACGTGCCCATGTACCTTCTGCTCAGTCAACTTTCGCTCATGGATCTTCTCTTTGCATCTGCGGTTACTCCCAAAACACTTGTGGATTATCTGCGTAAGAAGAACACCATCTCCTTTGGGGGCTGTGCTTTTCAGATGTTCATGGTGCTCACACTTGGTGGTGCAGAGGACATTCTATTGGCCTTCATGGCCTATGACAGGTATGTGGCCATTTGTCATCCTCTGAACTACATGGTCCTCATGAGACCTAAGATCTGTTGGCTTATGGTAGCCACATCCTGGATCCTGGCATCTTTAAATGCTTTGATACACACCTCATACACTATGCATTTCCCTTTCTGCATGTCCCGGCAAATCAGCCACCTGCTCTGCGAGATCCCACCTCTACTGAAGTTGGCCTGTGCAGATACATCAAGATATGAACTCATGGTGTATGTGATGGTTGTAACATTTCTTATGCCTCCCCTTGCTGCTATTCTTGCCTCGTATACGTTCGTCCTAGTTGCTGTCCTCCACATGTCCTCAGGTGAGGGACGACAGAAAGCCCTTGTCACGTGTTCTTCTCATGTGACTGTGGTAGGAATGTACTATGGAGCCGCCATGTTTATGTACATTTTGCCAAGTTATTACCACAGTCCCCAACAGGACAACATCCTCTCTGAATTTTATACTATTATTACTCCAACTCTGAACCCTCTAATCTATAGTCTGAGAAACAAGGAGGTAATGGGGGCTCTCCATAGGGTACTAGGAAGATGCACCTCTACCCAGAGACTATAGATACTAATGCCATGTAGAAGCTCTGTAACTTCTAGATCAAACTAGGTATTTGCTCTTACCTTCCATATTTTCAAAATTATAGAAATCTGCCACACTAGAGATACATCCTAGTTTGGCCTTAGAGACATGGTTTTGTTTCTATCAGTTTTATGCTTTTATAGCTAACAAAGCACTCGCTTATTTGATCCACATTCCATGATCTGGTTGAAATTCCCTTTTACTCTGATAGTGATGACTTAATTTCCCCCCTTTCTTTTCTCCCCCTACAATAATCCTAAGCCTACCACACAGTATGCCAGCCCATT
>NW_006408658.1:1693610-1694528 GCF_000296735.1 Chrysochloris asiatica
ACACACACACACACACATATATATATATATATAGTCCTGGTGTGGTGCTGTTGGTTAATGACTGGACTGCAAGGTCATTTTGAACTGCTAGGTGAGTGGTTCAAGCTCACCCACTGCTCCTTGGAAACCCTATACAGGGTTGGTATGCATCAGGACTGACTCGACAGTACTTAACAACAAAAACACACACATGTGTGTGTGTGTATACATATATATAGAGAGAGACCCTCATGAAGCATTTGGCCTAAGCACTATATCGCTAATGGGGATATCTATAGTTTGAACCCACAAACTGCTCTATAAGAGAAAGATAAGGCAGTATGTTTCCATAAAGATACACAGCCTCAGAAACCGTATGGAGAGTTCTACTCTATCCTATAGTGTTCTATGACTTGGAATAGAACACCATTTTGCAATTTTTTTTTATCTTATCTATTCCATTTACAATAATAGTTTAAAAATCAATTATCCAACTATTTTGTGAATTGTTGTTAAGTGCCATCAAGTCGGTTCTGACTCATAGCGACCCTGTATAGGGTCTCCAAAGAGAGTCTGGTGAGTTTGAACAGACTGCCTTGTGGTTCAAACCAGTCTTACCATCCAGTACTTTATCTTATCATGCTGCACGAGGGCTCCATTTTACGATTAACGGTGCACATTTGATAGGAATGACTGAAGAAATGTGAGGTGAGACTAACATTGGCTGTGATGGTTAAGGTTGTGGCAACCTGGCTGAGATGTGGTTCTCAGTGGTTTGACAGTTATGTAATCATGTGATTTGGCAGCTATGTTTTAATGGAGTCATCCTCCATATTGTAATCTTTTGTAGAATGTCATTCTCCATTTTTGCATGATGCTGTTTTTCACATAATGAGCTGGTCTTTGGAACCTAACCACATCAAGAAGTAGGGAGAGGGA
>NW_006408658.1:1694648-1701512 GCF_000296735.1 Chrysochloris asiatica
AACAACAGCAATATATGTAGATATATAAAACTGTCAATCCATATTTTGGGAGGCCTCTTTAGCCCTGACGATACACTTTTCCAAGCATGATGTTCTACTCCAGGCACTGGTCCCTCCTTGTAACATGTACAAAGTAAAAGGAGCATTCTGGCTATATTTCTTTCAAGACAGCTATTTTCTGTTCTTCTGGCAATCTTCTGACACTTTCAATCTTCTTCTTCAACACCATAATTCAAAAGCATCAATTCTTCCATGGTCTTCCTTATTCATTGTCCAACTTTCACCTGCATATGAGGCTATTGCAAATATCATGGCTTGAGTCTAGCACACCTTACTACTCAAATTGACATCTTTGCTCTTGAACACTTTAAAGCAGTCTTGTGCAGCAGATTTGCCCATGAAATATAATTTTATGTTCCTTTTGATAATAAATGCAGCACCATTTTTCTTCAGTTCATCATTCTTACATAGTAGACCACGTTATTGACTGATTTCAAATGGCCAATGCAAGAGCATTTCAGATCACCAATGCCTAGTTCATCAATCTTTATGCACTCTATTTCATTTTTGACAACTTCCAATTTTCCTAGAGTCCTACATTGTACATCTTATGTTCTGATTATTAATGGATGTTTGCTCTCATTTTGAGTTGTGCCCATAAGCAAATGAAGATCCCGAAACTTTAAATCCATCTATGTCATCAAGGTGAACTCTACTTTGATGATGCAGCTCTTTCCCAGTCATATTTTGAGTGACTTTGAACCTAAGGAGCTAATCTTCCAGCACAATATCTGACAATGTTCTGCTGCTCTTCAGAAGGTGTTCAGTGGCTAACCCTTTATAAATGGTCTGCCGCTCCTTCTTTCTAATCTGTCTTATTCTGGTAGCTCCCCTGAAATCTCTTCATATGGGTGACATTGTAGATATTTAAAATACGGGTAGTATAGCTTCCAGCATCACAACAAAACACAGCCAGCATTGAACCAAAAATTTAAAAAAAGGATAGTGTAGCAGCAGTAGTTTTCAGAAGAGTCCATAAACAGGAAAGTTCCAAAGCCACCCTAGGTTTCTGGAGAATATGTTCTGCATTATTGATTACACTTGTAAACCTACTTTATTCTTGAAAGATTTTTTTTTTTTTTTCATTTCATCAATCTTAAATTGGGAAATTTATATTTAAATGTTCTCTTTGTGTTTCTGGCTACTTCTTATTGCACTTTCTATAAAATCTGCTTTATGAAAATTATAGTTGCATTCTTGATTCCATAAATACTAAGTTTTGTATCCTTTAGAATTATGAAGATGTAAACAAGACAAATACTACCCTTCTTTCACAGGGTGCATATTGAACAGTGGTATAATGGAAAGAAAGAGAATTTTAAGATGAGACCAAGGTAATACACCCAACTTAGGTCAATTAAGTTTGACATTAGATGAGCCTCTTAATGTCTATGACTTTCAGTTTATGTTTCTATAATATTGTTGTAATTGTTAGGTGTCATTTAGTCAGTTACAACTCATAGTGACCCTATACACAACAGAATGAAATGCTGCCCAGTCCTGTGCCTTCCTCAAGCATAATGATGCTGTCATCCTCAGGCAACCATTGCTGCCACCACTGAACCAATCTATCAATTTTTCACTGACCCTCCACTTTACCAAGCATGATGTCCTTCTCTAGGGAAAGCACCCTCCTGTTTTTGAATTATCTTTAGCAAAGTTTTACTTGCATGTGATATTCATTGATTTCCTCATTCCTTTGGGTCACCTTTCTTGGGAACAGGCAAAAAAAAAAAAAATTCATGGAACACTAATTTGAATAAAGAAAAATCAGCCAAAAAAGAAAGATGAGAAAAATTAAACATTGAATAGCTTCAATCTAGTGTTCTCCCAAAAAATATGGATCTTTTCTTGTATCTGGTATATGATTTAAATACTTGATTTTTACAGAAATGTTCTCACACTTGTCCTTATTTGAAACAAGCTAACATTGCTGTAATAGAGGCTACTGCATCCTCACATGAACAATAATTTTAATAGATAAATAGAAGGTGGGTGCAAATTTCTACTTTTTCTGAGGATTTAAACTAAAATGTGTCTGTATCTGCTTTAGATTGGAAATTAGAGCAGATTCATAGAATTCATTCTTAGGTTACAAAAATGTTTACAAAATGTCCCAAGGCATCTCATTGTGTGTAGATGTAATAAAGTGAACTGTTCCTAAGGAGAACCCCAGGGAATGTCTTGTTTATTTCACCTCATCTATTTAGACTTCCTTTCTGGAAAAGCTTCTGTTTATTATTGGCCCTTATAAAGTAAGTATGCATTTCAGCCAAAAAAACTTCATGAGTTTGGGATGGAATTTACTGCTAAATTTTTTAAAACTCAGCTTTCAGTAGCGACAGTTAAGGATCAATGGACCCTAGTCTCATATGCTGGATGTACAACTTACATATCTGGATGCTCTGAACATGAAATCTTCTCACTAGCAACTCTAGCAAAATCTCCACCTGGACCTCCAGGTAAGAAGGAGGAAGGTGATGAAAAGATCAAGTATTCCCACAACCTGAAATCCGGTCTATTCTGGAAGAAAGACACCATGCCCTTATTTTAACATCCCACAGTCTATCTGAGATAAAAGATTTCTCTGTTTCCCTTCTCCAAAATTCTCAGCCTCAGAAACCCTGGGTTCTTGCTTTGGAGAGTGAAGTGCAGTATGTACTGAGAGTCCCAGAAAACCCCAAAGGACTCCACTCAAACAAGCTACATATTTTTCAACCACCAGAATCTCAGCCCTTTCATTTCCCCCACATTCTTCTCTTGATATGCTCTGGCCTCACAGGAGACTGTCTGAGATACTAGAGGGAGCTTGTTGCACTTTGTCATCTAGTACTTGGGAGGTAGGAAAGAGTCAGAGATGAATGAGAGTTTAGTGTTCCAGTGCCCTAGTATTCTGGTTGTTACCACCTTGGAAATACCCTCTCTGGAGCTCAGAATGGGAAGAAAAGGGGTTAAAAATTGAGGACCTTTTCCCATTAAAAGAACAACCAGTGATGCCCTCCTACCTGCACCAGTGGCGCAGATGATCACACCCATCTTGTGTTTTTCCATTTGCTTTGTCCTGAAATCTGCCCATTCCAAGGAGATCACCTACATGGCCCAATATTAGCTGTACCTTCCAACCGTCATACTCCACTTGAGAGAGGATTATTAGTGCTTAGGAAAGTTTGTGTGCATGTGATGATAGTGGCTGTGCATGCAAGTATGTGCATGTGTGTGTAGTTCATTCATTAATTCCTGGATGCATTCATTCATTCATCCAACCAGCGAACACGTTTTGTAATTATTATATTATATGCCGGGGTATGTCAGGGTTGCCATGAGTTGCAATTGACCCCACAATAACTAACAACAGCAACAACATGTAGAATGAGATAGGGTTATTACCCTGAAGAAGCTCATTGTTTTGTCAGATAAACAGACTTATAAACAAATAACAATATATAATTGAACAAGTACTTTTAAAAGGGCATTATAATATTTATATCAAAACTCTTTAAATTGTATGTATGCAATATGTACAATTCATTGCATGGAAAAAGAAGTAAAAAATGCACATTATAATTGTTGGAAAGTGGGACTGATAGTCTATTATTTTACTAAAGTCCTTGGACATTAAGAACTTTTAACTTATACAGCTTTTCTTTTTCAAATATTTGACAATGACCCTCAATAACAGACACAATCTATATTGTAACCCAGCACACACATAGAAACACTTACACATACACTTTTATACAATTAAAACAATTGTTTTCTTGAAACAATATTTATTACTATAAGAAATTGTGTTTTCCTATTTAAGTTTTTAAAAATCTATTTAATTACTCATTAATGTGTTAGAACCAATTTTCGAAGCTCTGACTTTTAAGACTAGCTCATTCTGACTTGATGTCAAAAATTTTCACCAATCCTCTGTGTATTATCTACACACTGAAGTAAAGGACTTTGATTATACTAGTTTCTTAAAGGGTTTCTGGTCCCTCAGTGACAATGGACATTCTTGTAAGTTCAGATTGGACCCAGTTCCAGATCCAATATAAATGGAAATATATGAATAGAATGTTTTTCTCCCCAAGTTAGCTTAAAATTGAGGCACATCTGGTGACTCATGAACCCATGGTCCAGATACAATTGCTTTGTACACTCTTCTCCTCTACAGCCAACTAGACATAGGGTCTTATGTGAGAGAAGAAACCTTTATATGTTTGTGCTCTTTGATGTCCCCTATCCCAAGATGGTCCTGCCAAAATAGCTGCGTTTCTGCTTTGTTTTCCTCCCTCTTTTGTAGCTGTCGGTTCTGGAATTAGCACTTGAGTTCTTCCCAAGGGATATTAGACTGCTCTGAGCTCCAACCATTTGCCTGTGACCCTGCTACCCTCCCTAACTCATTATAATCTATTTTTCCTTTAGTTTTGATCCAGTCATCTTTGTCCTTATATTTCACTGATGAACATCAATGTGTAGGTTTTGAATAATGTTCCCAGCCTGAATTCAGAGAATTGGACCAGTGCCTGATTTCCCACAGCTATACCCATCAAACAGACTACATATTCTGATGCAAACTGTAGCATAAATGAAGTCAAATACTATTATACCATAAGACATTGCAACTATGCAGAGAGCTGTTACAGCCACTGGGTCCCTATGAAGGACTCCTCCAAACCATAGTGTGCAAAGCTGCCAGAGTCTGCATCTTCCACATCCTGCTGGCTTCATAATGATGGGGTCCTATCATGACTTATTCCTGGACACTTCTAGGAAGTTTTGACTCCAATCCAGTGACAAAATTGGTGAAAGGACTAGTACTGTGGATTACATCTGTATTTAGACCATATCATGATCTAAAATGGTCTCTTCAAATAGCCTCCTTTGAAGAGTAAAGAAAGAAAGTAAAGAATCACTTTGAAACAGGACAGAAAAACCTCTAATTTTTAATGACATAAAAGCTAAAGCCTGCTGATTGCAAAGTAAATTGGTGGTGGTGGTTATGTGCTGTGGAGTCGGTTTCTGACTCCTAGCGACCCTGTTCAGGAGAAAAAAAAAGCCAACAGAAAAAAAACAACAACCTTGTCTTTCTAACAAAAAAACTACTTTTTTATTTGATAGCACATATAATATGTTAGCATCCTGTTTCAGTTCAGATAGGCAACATGCAATTTTCTATGAAGACATTTTTTAACCTTTTCTGGTTGACAGCATTGTGACAGCAATCCTCAGTAGGAGAGCACATTTCTGGTGTTGATGTGCCTACCAATCGGATGGCTTCTATATGAATGTAAGGAAATTTTAGAAAGTCAGTGTCTTAAATGATTGCAAGATTTTTTTTTTAAGTTTAAAAAAATTCAGTTTTAGGATTTGCTGCTGGAGCATAGTCAACGTTTGATTGCTCTGTTAATACTGATGTGTACGCAGGAATAACCATTAATGGGCAAAGAAAACCAAACCTATTTGACTGAATTCATCTTGCTTGGGCTTTCTTCAGATCCGCAGACTCAGATCCTGCTGTTTGTGGTATTTCTCATCATCTATCTACTAACTGCTCTTGGGAATCTGCTCATCATAATCCTAATCAACGTGGACTCTCGACTTCACACTCCCATGTACTTTTTCCTTAAAAATCTGTCTCTTGCTGACCTCTGTTTCTCTACAAGCATTGTTCCTCAGATGCTATTCCACTTCTTGGTTATGAGAAAGACCATTTCCTTTGCTGGATGCTCAATTCAGATGTTTTTCTTCTTAGTATCTGGGGCTACTGAGAGTTCACTTTTGGCAGTGATGTCTTATGACCGCTATGTGGCTGTCTGCAAGCCCCTACACTATTCCACCACCATGACCCAAAGAGTTTGTATCCAGTTGGCCACAGTGTCCTGGGCCAGTGGGGCATTTGTGTCTCTGGTAGATACCACATTTACTTTGTGTCTCCCATACCAGGGACAAAATGTGATTAATCATTATTTTTGTGAACCTCCTGCACTTCTGAAGCTGACTTCTGCAGACACCAACAAAGCTGAGATGGCTCTCTTTTCAATGGGTGTAGTGATTCTCCTAGCACCTGTCTCCCTCATCCTTTTCTCCTACTGGAATATTCTGTCCACTGTGATGCAGATACAGTCAGGGGAGGGAAGGTTCAAGGTCTTCTCCACCTGTGGCTCACATCTCATTGTGGTTGTCTTCTTCTACGGATCAACAATATTCACCTATATGAGGCCAAACGCCAAAAAAATGAGTGGAAGGGATAAAGTGATCTCTGTGTTCTACTCAATCATAACACCTATGATGAACCCTTACATTTACAGCCTGAGGAACAAGGATGTAAAGGAAGCATTTAGGAAAGTCTTTGGAAGATAGAGCCTCTCAGATGCAGTGATCTTTAAATATATGGAGTTCTGGTGTGGCACAGTAGGATAAGCACTAGACTGCAAGGTCTTGGAGGTTAAAACACACAACCGCTCTTCAGAAACCCTAGACAGGGTTGTTCTGAGTCAAAACTGACTTGACGCTGCTTAACAATAATACAAAGTAAGTACCATTGGATCAGTTCCAACTCATAATGACAGCATTTCTGGGGCTGTATATCTTTGTGAAAGCAGAAAGCCTTATCTTTCTCCCTCAGAATGCCTGGTTAGTTGGAACCACCAACTTGTGGGTAGCAGTCCAGTGCTTATCTCATGTAAATGTGTGTGTGTGTATAATATTGTTAAGTACCAACTCAGAGAAAACCTGTATAGGGTTTCCGAGGAGCCAATGGTGGGGTTTAAACTGCCCAACCTTGTGATTAGTAGTCCAGTGCTAATCCTATAG
>NW_006408658.1:1701612-1704382 GCF_000296735.1 Chrysochloris asiatica
AATATAAATATATATATAGTTGTTGTTAAGTGCCGTCAAGTCGTTTCCGACTCATAGCGACCCTGTATAGGGGGTCCGAGGTACAGCTGGTGAGTTACAGTTCATACCAAGCTTGTGGTCCAGTGCTTATCCTACAGTGCCATACCAGGACTATCCCTGGTATATATAAAATACATATATATATATAAAGGGGGAGAGAGGGAGGAAGTAGACCTTCCCAAATGGGTTCGATACCTTTGAAAGAGGACATTTAGGAAAACGTTTGGAATATAGAACCTCTCAGATACAATGAGAGACACATGCGCACACACACAAGGGGGCTTCAAAAGGTTCGTGGAAAAATGGATTTATAAGATAATAGAATTTTCCACAAACATTTTGAAACCAACAAGTTCTATATATAATCAGGGGGAAGTAGACCTTCGAAATTAGTTCGACATGTTTAACAGATTCCTCTCCTACCCTGAAGATCACACAGGTACCCTTGTACCTCTAGGAATGTTTTCAGGGTGTGAAAGCCCCCAAATGGAAAATTTTTGTTTTGCTTTGTTTCCTGTCTTGAGTCCAAGTCAATGACAGGTGGAGGAATTGTTTGCCCAGGCAAAGCAAGTGGCCTCACAGTCCAGTAAACATCTGTGATATATTACATATTGCTCGCTTCCAGAAAAACTGCTGGCTTGAATAAACTAGTATTTCTTTAGAAAGTACCTTTCTACATCAGAACTCTCAGGCCAGAAACCCCTGCAACACCAACAGGCCACAGCCGTTTCCCCTCAAATATTTTCTCTTTTCATCTGCAGGTTTGATTTTGCCAGAATCTATTGAGTTCTCCCCTTTGGGAAGTTCAATAGAATAGCTGGCATTTGAGAAGAGATCCAGGAAGGTGAATATTGGTCTTTGGAATGAATTCACCAATTTAGCCATTTCTAATTACTGCTCTCATCCACTGTTAGGGCAAAAACACTACCAAAGAAATATCTATAGTTTCTTACTGCTGTTCACATTGCAAAATAAGCCTCACTTAGGGGGGTAAATTCACTGGTGGCCACCCTTAGTTCAAGATCTAACTCTAGATGTTTGTTGTTGTTAAGTGCCTTAGAGTCCATTCTGACTCACAGCAACCCTTTATAGGGTTTCTGGGGAATGCTTGGTGAACTTGAGCCACCAACCTTGTGGTTCAAGCCAACCTTGCAGTCCAGCGCATTAACCCACAGTGCCACACCCGGACTCCTGGGGCCTACAGCATCTGGTATTGTTATTCCCAGGTAGTTTCCCATCCAAGTACTAACCAGGCCCAGCCCTGATTAATTTCTGAGATCAGATGAGATGGGATGCATTCAGGGTGGTATGGCTTTAGTGGGATTAACTCAACACTCTTGGTTTGTAGGAACACTACCAATTTCCATCCCTGTCTTCAGAGGTTTGTGAGCCACTGAAACAGCAATATGTCCTTATAGTTTTACCTGTTCCCCCCAACCCATGGTTTGCATTTCCTCTTCTAGAATGCCTATGACACAAACATATTCCACACTGCTTTGCCATCTTATATGCATATATATCCCTTGATTTGATTCATCTCATTTTAAATCAAGCCATTTGTAGATTCTTGTCATATAAGGAATCATGTTCTTAACCACAGAAAAGTATTTGTTAGATGAAATTTGAAAAATAGAGAAGCACTTCATTTTTTAGTTGAAGTAGTTCAATCCTGAAGTGCTGCTTTAATTTCATAACCTTCACAATGTCTCCAGAAAAGCGTTTATGAGTAAGGGATGGTATAAATCAGAGAAAATGAGAAATTGCTGATGGAAGAAATTAATACTTATCACATTGATTTCTGACTACTTCAACCTCAATACTACACATACTGGAAACTACAAATTGTTTCCTAATGCAAATAGTGCTACAGTCTTAATAAGAAACACAGTCGTTGTTTTCATTCATGCCACAACCGGCATTAACTTTTAATTTTTATTAAACAACCCATATGATATTAATTTTTTATGTACATTTAAAATCTGAGGAGCTTGGTGCATATGTAAATTGGGCAGCCAGAAAGCAGAGTCTTAACTACATTTTAAGTCTTGAAATGAGTCTGGAATCCATGTTGAATTTTAGACTTGCCTTTTCTGACAGCAATTTTTCTATCTGGTGTATAACCGTATACCCTAAATGAAATGCTTGTCTCTGTGATTCAGGATGGCAGCAGCTTGTTCCCAAAGGGTCTTTTCTCAGTGGTCATACAGATGCAGGATGTCATGTCTTGTTCTAGACGGAGTCAGGACAGAAATGATCTGAAACCCTCTTATGCAAGATAGCTCAAAAAAATTCATTGCAAGTTATTTTCAATTTATCTTATTTACCATGTTAAAACAAAGCACTTTATTTTGTATGTAATATTCTTAAGAAGCAGGTTAATTCACTGGACTATAAAGTCAGTTTGAACCACAAGGTTGGTGGTTTAAGTTCACCAGCCACTCCTCGGAAACCCTATACAAGATCACTATGAGTCAGAACTGACTCAATGGCACTGAACAACAACAACATACAGTCTCAGAAAACCTATGTTTTATGGTAATCCATACCAAGTAAATCTGTTTGTTCTTTGATTTAAGAATAAGCCCTGTCCTGATATTGTCTTATCATTGGTCTGCTGGCCCAGCTGTTAGTAGTACATCCTTCACTATGAAAAAACTTGTCTCTAAAACTTCCAAATATTATAAGCCCCATTCTTTGTATAAACCCTATATAAACATCTGTGTAATTATTG
>NW_006408658.1:1705007-1713854 GCF_000296735.1 Chrysochloris asiatica
TGATAGTTGAAGCTCTTAATAAATGTCTATATTTTACCTTGAAAGAGCATTCAAAGTTTCTGTATTACAATCTCAACAGCTCAGCTTATTGGAGTCCATTTAGTCAATGAATATTTAGTCTAGCTTCTTGGGAAATAAATAATTCTCATTTGGGCTTGTGTATATGGCTGTGTTGTACATGCTGACGTATTTCTTACCACCATTGGTATTTGAAATAAATGCAATAAAACCCTCATTTAAACGGTCATGGCATCTTGAACTATATCATACACCTCTAGTTTTTTCTCATAAGCAGAATTAATGAAAGAATTTTGAATATAAATTCAGACAGACAAGAATTTGAATCCTCTGGTTGTTTTTAGTTTTGTGGGGCATTTTCCAGGTGATGTAAAATTTACTTATGCCAACTTTCTATTATGTTATCATCATTCTTGAACCAATATTTATTTTAATTATGATAAGGAATTTGGAGGTCCAGAGAAGCACAGACTTTTGGTTTGAGAAATCTTAATGTTGCACCTGACATTGAATGAGATTCAAGTACACTGTCTTTGATTATAATAAAAAATGCTCCAGGGTACCTCTGAATATAGTAAGGTTAATAAGTTAACAGTACTGATTGCTCCAGGGAATGCCTTGTTTACAACCTCTATTAGGACTTCACATTTAAAGACTTCCTTTCAGGAAAATCCTCAAAGCTGGTACTTTTTGGGTAAATTCAGGTTCTGGTCCTTTAGTGAAATGGTGCTTAAGGTGTGATGGAGTAAACTTCATAGCTCAGATGATGTCTTGGCCTTCAGGAATATTTGTTAAACTGTAGTGGTAGATACTTATTAGGATATGGAGTCACAGGCTACAATAAAACACATCTTTCTTTGCCTGTTACTTAACTCTTCATCACTGAGCCCACTACACTTGCTCATGCCAGTTCTCCAGGTGAGCGGGTGAGGTGCTGAGGGCGAATAAATCAAGTTAAGGAGTCTAAAATCTTGGTTCTCTTTATTAGGATGGACTTTATCTTTAATTCACCTGTCCTTTCTCCTTTCCATCTGACTTCTACAGAGAATTTGTGCTCTTTCATCTGTGCTGCTTCTCCTGAGTCATAGACTCTGAAATCCTATTCTCATCTCCTGCGGGGAGATTTAAAATATCATTGGGAAATCCCAGAGTGACCACCAAAATCTAATCTGACAAATGATCTTCCTTTTAGGGCTTCCCTCCCTATTCCTCTTAGATTTTTCTGTTTGGATACTGATTGCAGCAGGACCAGGACAGAAGGGTCTTAGAGTGGGGAGACACCTGTTAAGGCTATGTGAGCATGCTTATCTCTGTATGCATGCGGGCAGAGCTCATTGTCTATTTTCATTCCCTATCACACAGCATCGATGGACTCAAGCGTGGCAATAGTAGTGCGGTTGGACCAGAATTGGGCAGTGTTTCATTCTGGCTGTGCATAAGGTCACTGTGGGTCCGAACCGACTCGATGGCACCTAACAACAACAACACCATCCTTCTCCACTGAGATGTGACTGTTTGGCTCTTTAACTTGGTGATCAATGCTGGGAATGATTTAAGTTTAAACAGCCAATGTGCTTTTCCCTTTTGTTACTCACATCTCTCATGTGAAAGAATGAATGTGTTTGTGTGTTAATTCAAGTGTGACAGTGTCAATGTGAGTTTATTCAAGATCCCTCACTCAACTTTTATTAAGTTCCTGCTAAGTGTCAGATAATATGGAATTACAGATGATACAGATGAGTAATATGTGTTTCACAACCTTGATGTGCTTAGAGAGACAAACATGTCAAAACACGTCAACAAATAATTATAAGACAATGTAACACTTTCATTAAAAAAATGCTCAAATCTTTTTCTGGACACTGTAAAGATGATGATTAACTGCCTTAGAGAGTCAGAAAAAAATTAAACACTTCAATAAGTGATTGCATTGAACGTAATTTTAGGGAATTAATGAGTGGTTAAGTAAGAAGGACCAAAATGTTCAAGAGGGATTGTGGGGTTTTAGAAGAACTGTGGAATAGTTCCTCTAAGCACTTTCCCTGTTCCCACTAGAATCCTACCTCCCAGGAGTAACCACTGTTAACAAATTGTTTTGTGTGCATTGACAAACCATGTAGACTGCCTATCCTGCCCAATAGTAGATTTCTTAAGGATACTTACTTACTATTTTTTACTTTTCAGTTTTTAATTGTGGAAGAAGATTATGTTCTAATTTCAGATTTATATAATAATGCTAATTTCTCTTTCAGTCTTTCAATAAGAAGTTTAGAAATATTTTGTTGTTGTTATTAGGTGCTATCGAGTCAATTCAGACTCATAGTGACCCTGTACAGAGTTTCCAGGCTGAAAATCTTTTTGGGAGCAGGAAGCCTCATCTTTCTCCCATGGAGAGGCTGGTGGCCTCAAACTGCAACCTTGTGGTTTATCCTACAGAGGCACTGTTCTCCCCACGAAATATCTTGAAGTATATTTGATTATTAGCAAATTCTTACAGACAAATTAATCAAAATTTCACCTTGTTGATAAGTACTTGAGGTTTTAGTGTACAATTTTCTCTGCTTTTGTTTATGTTGAAAAGTTTCCAAAATAAAAAAGATACTTTAAAAAAAGAGAGAGAGAGAAGAACATGACTAACTCAAGCCAATGTTTTGCTTTGACCTTCATTTCATATATTAAAAAGCACTCATTCACCTCTGTTACATTTGACCTTGATTTTCAATTTTGTATTAACACAGTTCTACTACCAGAGGTTAAACAAAGACCAGAAGAATGCAAAAGAGTAAAAATAAGTAATGAGAATCAGCATTTTCTTTATTCAAACATAGCAGTCTTGTATGGCTTTGGGGTGTCTATAACAACAATTTTCCTAATTACGCGGTTTTTTTCTAGGTTATAACATCATCATTAGCTAAACTTGTTTTCTGTCCTCAATTCTTTCTTTTATATTTTATTTGTATTTTACATAAACTCTATAACATACGTACAATGGATATAATCATTTTGCACATGTGAAAACCCAGTCACAGAAAAGCTATGCAATTTGCTCTCAGTCTTACAGCAACTAGTTGAGCAAGGAATCAAACTTTGCAGGTTAGCTCCAGAGTTCCCACTGTTAGTCAGTGAGTTGTGCTGTTTCCTCTTAACAACTAGCAGAAGTCAGGATCAGTAGATTCTCACTGAAGGAGAAAGCCTCTAAAGGTACATATATACCACAAATACCCAAATACAGATCAACACAAACATGCCATTCACTCTACATTAAAATGCCATGTCATTCATAAAATCATTGGCTTGCTTTCTCTTAATCTGCCATATTCATCTTGCTATATAATTAAACTTGGATAGTATATCCTTTGAAATTTTACCTAAGAGAATATATACATATATTTATTTAAATGTGCATATTTTGTTTCAAATTTATTGCTCAAGTTTACTTTGCATTTATTATTTTTTGTGAATTTTTCTAGTATGTTACATATCTTTTATTGGTTTTAGATCTTTATGTGTTAGGAATAATAATCAATTTCTGGTAAATACTTTGCAATTCTATTCTAAGATTTATTTTATTTATGTTTTCTTATAGTGGTATTCACCAAACGTTGTTGTTAAGCACCGTTGAGTCGGTTCTGACTCATAAGGACCCTATATAGGGTTTCTGAGGAACAACTGGTGGGTTTGAATCACCAACCTTGTGGTTAGCAGTCCTGTGCTTATCCTACAGTGCTATACCAGGACCCCATTAACTGCACAGAAGTCTAATATTTTTTGGTGTCTTCCTTTATAATTTCTAATTTTAGGGGTCTTTTTTAGGAAAACCTCTAACATCTAACACAGATGATCTAATTTCATAGAAAATGTGTTTTTAACATTAGATCATTGATGTATTTGTGATTTTTTATATTTATGCTAATGTTTACATGTGAATATGTATAATTTTAAAAGTAGATAAGCAGTTGTCCCACACATTTTGTTAAGTATTATTGCATTATCTATTTTAATGCCACCTGGGTGGTTGTTGGTAAGTGCCATCAAGTCAGTTCCGTTTCCTAGCGATCCTATGTAGGGTTTCCGAGGTGCGGCTGGTGATCTTGAACTGCAGACCTTGCAGTTCAAACCGACCTTGCAGTCCAGCGCATTACCCCACAGTGCCACACCAGGACCCCTTTATCATACATTAAATTTCATATATAGTAAAATCTGTTTTAGTTCTATCAAATGCTTTATGTTCATGCATTACTATATTAATAATATCTATTTTATATCTGATACAATACGTTTCTTCTATTCCCTTATTTTACATTTCCACAATCCATTTGATATTATACAATTTCTCATATAGATAAAATTTAGAATAAAATTGTTAAATTCCTTTGCAAAAATCCTTTGTTAATTTGATTGAAACTGCAGTGAATTCATGGATTACTTTGAAAGAAATTAGCATATTTTAAGAGTGAAACTTTCTACTCATAAAATTAGTGTGTAGTCACTTATTCAGACATCATGTATCACAGTGTTCAAGAAATAGGTTTTGATTATTTCTTAAGTATACACCTTATTAAGTTTAAGCATTGTTCCTTTGTGAAGTAGCCATTTTCTATTTGGTTGTATTTGGTATAGAATAATACAAAAAGGTTCAATTGCTCATCTTGTATCAGAGCACATTCTTATAAATTATTATAGGCTTGAATTGACTCTCCTTTTGCTTGTAGCTATGCTGTTGTAGGTAAATGCTATCAAGTAAGTTCTGAACCATAGCAGCTCTGTATAGGATTTTATACTGTCTGATTATCTGTAATAATGTTTGCCACTTAATATTTTTTCCTTTAAAATTTTTCTATTTTTCTTGATGCAAAAACCCCACAAATGGTTGAAATATAAAGGCAAAAATATGCTTCTTATTTTTGTGTGTCCATTGATTTCTCTATCAGAGAAAATTAGTCCCCAAATCTTTAAAACTGAAAATCAGGCCTGTGGACCTGTTTGCAATGAATGCATGTGAGGTACAGCAACAAAACCTGGGAAACAGTGACACCCTCTTTATGGTGTGACTTTGGGCTAATGCACTGGACTGCAAGGTTGGTTTGAACTACACAGTCAGAGGTTCAAGCTCATCAGCTGCTCTTTGGAAATCCTATACAGGGTTGTTATGGGTCAGAACCAATGTGACGGCACCTGACAACAACAGCAACAATAACCGGCTCAAATGTAACAATTGTGAGGACGGTGCAGGACTGGGCAGTGTTTCATTCTGTTGTGCACAGAGTCATTATGAGTCTGAACGTCTCAATGGCGTAACAACAACATAACTAGTTTAGGAGGAAGCTGGAAAAGGAATTCCAGAATGCAAAAAGAGTGAGTAGGGATTAAATAAATCAGTTTAAGAATTTCTCTGGGCTTTTGTTTAATCTTAATCAGAAGTTTTAAAGCAATGAATATAAGGAAACTATTCATCACAACTGACAATATAGCATCTCAAGAGAAAAACAGGATGACCCCCAGTGAGATGGACTGGCCAGGTGGCAGCATTGACAGACTCAAGCGTTGCAACTGTGGTGAGGTTGGCCCAGGCTTGGGCAGTGTTTCTTTCTGCTATGCATAGGGTCGCTATGAGTCAGTACCAACTCGATGGCACCTAACAGCAACAACCTGCCATCTTGAAATCCTGGTGTGGTACTGTCAGATAAGAATTGTATCGCAAGGTTGGTTTAACCTCAAGGTCATCGGTTCAAACTCATCAGTATCTTCTCAGAAACCCAATAAGGATTGCTATGAATGAGAACTGACTTAACAAGATTTAACAACAACCATCTGCCTTCTCATCTTTGCTTTTGGGCAAATGTTCTTTTGGTCTCATATAATTGATTGTTCTAAGGAACATGTCCTTCTCAGGTGTTATTGCTTATTTTATGTTTATTGTTTGACTGTAAGGAAGTCTCCCAGCCTGGTTTCAGTTCCAGGGTACTTTAGGGCCATAGTCTTGGGGGACGGGTTTCTTTAGAATTATTTGTACACATAATGAAGAAAACCAACTTTCATGAATGCTATCTGACAATTTATGTAGTAAAATCACTAGTTAGTTTTTCAGCAATACAAATTTATTTGCTTCAAACATACACAATAATTTTCTCTGGACTTTAGTAATCATTAATAGTCCAAAACAGCTTGGGTCATGAAGCTCTTCAGGCTGGTGGTTCAAACCCACCGCAACACCTTGGAAACCCTATATAGATTCGCTATTCAGGGAAAGGGAAACTCAGAAGTGGTTTTCAATTGTTAGAACTTTGGAACCAAAAAAAACCTCAGTTTTTTTAATTTATAAAAGTTGTTTGAAGGTGGGAATCAATAATGCAAATTTTATAAAATACCAAACTTACTCATATTTTTTTATAACTGACCAGTATGTGTTTCTTTTCTTGGTGTTGACTTGTGAACAGGAATAAACATTCATGGGAGAAGAAAACCAAACCTACGTGACTGAGTTTGTCTTCCTGGGCCTTTCCCAGGATCCACAGACCCAAGTCTTGCTCTTCTTCCTGTTTCTGATCATCTACCTGCTGACTGTGCTGGGAAACCTGCTCATCATTGTACTTATTCACATAGACTCCAGACTCCACACACCCATGTACTTTTTCCTTAGAAACTTGTCCTTTGCTGATCTCTGCTTTTCTACTACCACACTTCCCCAGGTCCTAGTCCATTTCCTGGTAAAGAGGAAAACCATTTCCTTTGTTGGATGCTCAATACAGATAGATGTCTTCCTCTTAGCAGGGTGTGCAGAAGCTGCACTGCTGGCGGTGATGTCTTATGACTGCTATGTGGCTGTCTGCAAGCCCCTGCACTACTCCACCATCATGACTCACTGGGTCTGTGTCCAACTGGCTATAGGATCCTGGGCCAGCGGGGCATTCGTGTCTCTGGTGGACACCACATTCACATTGCGTCTGCCCTACAGGGGAAACAATATCATTAACCATTATTTTTGCGAACCTCCTGCCCTCCTGAAGCTCGCTTCAGCAGACACCTACAGCACAGAAATGGTCATATTTGCAATGGGCGTGGTGATTCTCTTAGCTCCTGTCTCCCTCATTCTTGTCTCCTACTGGAATATCATCTCTACTGTGATCCAGATGCAGTCGGGAGAAGGGAGGCACAAGGTTTTCTCAAACTGTAGCTCCCATATTATTGTTGTTGTTATTGCCTATGGCTCAGCCATCTTTGCCTACATGAGGCCAAACTCCAAGAAAATGAATGAAGGTGATAAAGTGATCTCTGTGTTCTATTCAGTCATAACATCTATGATGAACCCGATCATTTACAGCCTGAGGAACAAGGATGTGAAGGAGGCATTTAGGAAAGCATTTGGAAGATAGAGTTTCTCGGGATAAGAAAGTTTCATTTTTCTCCCATGGAATAGCTACTGGGCTCCAACTGCTGACCTTCTGGTTCACAGTCTAGTGTTTATCTTATGGAGCCACCGTACCTCCTCCCTGTATGTGTAAATGCATATAATGGTGGTGGTGTGCCTTGGAGTCGGTTCCGACTCATAGCGACCCTGTACAGGGTTTCCGAGGCTGTAAATCTTTGCGGGATCAGAACGCCTCATCTTTTTCCCACAAAACAGCTGGTAGTTTCAAACTGCTGACCTTGAGGTTAGCAGTCCATTCGTAAGCCCAATAAATAACAGATTCCTTTTACACCCTAGCCTGAGGCATCCATAATGATCATACAAGGGCCCTTATATTTCCAGGGATAGTTTCAGGTTTTGTACTGCAGTTGCTCAGACTTATTCTTTGTGGCTGCAGTTTGCTCCTCTTGAAATAGATTTTTGGTCAGAACTTTAATATTGAACAGAGTCTTCATTTACAATGCCTATGGTGTCCTGATGTAGTGCTGTGGGATAAAGCACTGAACTGTAAGGACTATTTGAACTGCATGGTTGGTGGTTAAACTCACCAGCCACTCCTTGGAAACCCTATATATGGCCTCTATGAGTCAGAACTGACTCGATGGCACTTAACAACAACAAAGGTTAACCGATGCATTTTCACCTATGGACATTTTCTTTTAGATCTAAACTTCACGGCTATTTGCCATATTTATTCCATGCCACCATCCACACACAGTTCTTGGAATCCTAGCTAATATCAACATCTTAGGTTCTTCAATTTCTTGTGAGAAAAATCAATGTGTTTTTCCCACAAAATTTTAATAATGGGGATTTCATTGTTGTTGTTATCATGTATTGAGTCCTGAACTATAGCCGTAGCTAACTTAACCAGAAGTAGACAAACTGTTTGTCCATGCAAGCAATGTAAACACACATTCCAGCTTCCATCTGTCTTTGATATCTCACTCACTGCATCCCTCCAGGAATCACTGACGGTTTGCTGAAAGTAGAATTTGGATCCAATCTCTCTACATTCAAACTCTGAGACCAGAAACTCCTGTGACACCAACAAGTTTTTCATCCTGGAACATGCTTTCCTTTTTCCTACAGGCTTGCTTTTGCCAACATCCATTAAATTCTCCCCTTTAGGAAGTTCAATAGAATGACTGGCATTTGAGAAACTATTCCAGAAAGTGGAAATTGCCCTTAGGCATGAATCAGCCCATTTAGCTTTGTTCTAACTACTGCTGTAGCAACTGTTAGGGTAGAAGCACCACCGGAAACATTCCTATTGCCTTTCACCGATGTTCATATTGCTCATGTCCCTTCCTTAGGAAAAAATCCATTGTTGACCCTCCCTCAACTGAAGGTCTAAACCTAGATACTAAGTGGGATTCACCCAGCACTTGGTTGTTGTTAAGTGCCGTTGAGTCAGTTTC